>NC_084860.1:16092912-16702412 GCF_951802175.1 Populus nigra | reverse complement strand
CACAGTGACACCTTATTGCAGCTGCTTCTTGGTTTCAGCCAAGTGCTGCATCTTCCACATGGAATTGAATATTGTGCAGCTATTAGTTGTAGGGGATGCCGCAGAATCCTTTGTAATTGCGATTGTATCTGTGTCTGCAGTCTCTGCTACCGTACTGAGTTGCATTTGGTCATCAACTGTCCTGGCCGCCAATGTTCAGGTGCAAGATCGAGGCTGGAGCCAAACCTGTAATACTAATGTACATATGAAATGGTGTAGCTTTTGTAGCAACATGTAAAAGATTCATCTTGTGTAGAGGCGCAGCAGCCTTTCTGTTAGAGTAGATTCTGCAAAATTAGAAAAGAAGCAGCCTGTTTGTAAGCTTCTGTAGAATCAGCATGTTAACTTAGGTGCAAAGAATCCATTGGATTTAATGTATTAACAACCATAAGTAACGTGGAGGTTTGCTTGATGTCTGAAGCCGCCACTCATTTTGTTCTTGTTGAGAAGTCTCTTGCTTCTGTATTTTTTTTAAAGAGTTAGAATTAATGAATTCCAAATATTATTTGCTGGATGAATATACTAATCACCGTAGGAAAATAAAGAATTAACATCAACGTGCATCAACGTGACAGTTTAAAAGGTGATGGGAAATATCAACTGCTTTTTGGTGGAGGCTTTCCAAATTTGAGTTCTTACAAATATTCTACGAGCTTAATGTTTATTAGATTTATTATTTGTTTGATTGGATTCTAAATACCTTTTCCCTTTTAAAATTTACATAATATAACCATATCAACTTGTAATCTTATCAAAATATATATTATTATTTTTTAAAAAAATCTATAAAATAATTTCATTTTAATTTTTTTTAAATAAAATTAAATCAATTTAGATTAAACTGTGTAACCCATAATTCAAATCATAAATCAATTAACCGTGTAACCTATAACTCAAATGATAAATTAGATTTAGCAACAAGTTTAACTCTGTTTGTTTTTGTGTTTTAAAAGTGTTTTTTTTTAAAATAATTTTTTTATTTTTTATTTATTTTAAATTAATATTTTTTAATTTTTTTTAAATATTTTAATATCAATAATAATTTTTTTTTAAAAAAAATATTATTTTAAATACAACAACAGCACATTCTTGAACACTTCTATATATAAATTTTTTAAAAAATTAACATTAACACGTGAATTATTGGTTGAAACTTTATCTCACTACTCCCATGAAATTATTAAAAGAAATCCATAATAAAATCTTAAAAACAAAATCACGAATCTCATTTATCACATCACCCACTAGTCATTTCCATGTTTAAAAAATCAAAGCCTTAATAAAGATAAAAGAAAATAGATTGCGTGAATTCATGATTGAACCCACTCCCCACTTTCAAGAGAAAACACAAACAACAAGTTAATAGAATTTATGGTTATTGAAAATAATATCTGGTAAACTACATTCTAGACCCTGAGATCTTGAAATATTCCACTTTAGTCTCTCTAGGTTTAAAATTCCTCAACATAAACTCTAAAGTTTCCAATAAGTTTCAATTTAACCCTTCCCTAATGAATAGCTAGCACCATCTAGAAGTGAATCAACTTCAAAAATTCCTTTGATTTAGTATCTCTGTACTTTCGAGGTTTATACGGAAATACACAAACATAATGAGTATAGTAATAATACCCATTTTATCATGCGAGTTGAAATCTAATTAATGTTTACAATAATATATGTATGATGTTTCTACAATAAAGTTTTTAATTTCATCTCGGTGGTTAACCTAACTTAAAACTCGGGTTATAAGTTTTAATAAAAGCATTAGGTTCTGATCAGATTACCTGATTAACTCTAATTTTTTTATAAATTAAAAAGATATTATTTTTGTTAAAGAAATAAATAATTAACAGGTTAGAATTAAATATTTAATTAAATTATTAGGTTAATCTAGATTTTTATTTTTATTTTTTAATCCTAACTCGATTCTACCCTCAAATTAGCCCGAACTGGTTTTAAAAAAAAAAACTCGTGGCAATATTCATTATCAAGTGAATAAAAAAAAATCCATCTCAACAAAAAGGGAAAACGCACCAACCAGAGAAAAGCCGGAAAAAACTAAGCATTCAGAATCCTCGACAAGCCATTCAAAAGAAACTCTAGGGGTAACATTGAAAAATCATAATCTACAATAACTAAAGTGTAATAATTGTGAATCAAGATAGACTAAAATATATTTTTCTCAAAATCTACTAGTTAATATGTTTTTATTTTTTTTTCTTTTATAAAACGGTCTGTGGCAGGCTGAAGCTTAAAAATAAAGACAAGATCGCTGGAAAGACGGCACTTCTCTCTCTAGCTTTCTCTCTCTAAGTTCTTGCTATTATAAATGATTTTCTCCATGACCAAAAATCAAACCCTTAAAATCTAGGGTTTCTTCCCTTCTCTCTCTCGTTTTTTAAAATTTCCCCAAAAGTAGAAAAAATTACAGCCTTTCAAATCGGCAATTTGATTTCCACGAAACTGAAAATCACAGTAAGGAGTAATCGAAATCCGAATTTGACTTATTGATTTTTGTGAGGTTTTTTTGTTTGATTACTAATTTGGGTTTGATTATTGGAATGTAGAGTGTGATTAAGACAGAAATTATGACGATGATTGACTCAAGGTGTTTAATGGAGAACGGAGGAGGAGGTGGAGGTGAAGGAAGTTGCTTGCCGTGTACACCTGAAGAAGAGAAGCAGATCGTTGAGGAATTGAATCGTGAAGCTGAACGTGATTTGAAAGAAGGGAATTTGTATTTTGTTGTTTCTTCTAGGTAATTTTTTTCGTTCATGATTTGATTAAGTTTTCTTGAATTTTGTGGGACTTTTTTCGCTAATTATGTTGGTAGAGATATTTTGGTTTTTGAAATGGAGGAAGTGGGTTTTGAAGTAATTCTGATGAGATTTTTTGCAACTGTCGAATGTTTGGTAATTTGGATGATAATTTTACTTGATTGGGTAAGTAAGGAATGTGTTTTAAGAGATTTTTTAAATAATTGGATTATCTTTTTATCCAAATTGAAGAAAAAACACTTTTTGCAATGATTAATTAGTTCTAGCTACAGCTGTGCTAATTAGGCGGTCAACATGACCTGTCTGTGGTTGTTGTGGCTTTTAACTTTTGTATCTGCTCATGTTTTTTTTTTTTTTTGAACAAGGGGCGGTGAGTTAAGTGATTTTTTTTATCTTATTTTAAATCAGATTTGTGCATCTGTTGTGATTGATAAGTTTTATGGGGATTTTGCTGATAAGGGATGGTGTGTTAGGAATGCATGTGTTCTGATAGTTTCTTTGAATAGTTGGGTTATTTTTATCCTAAAAAAAAAAAAACCCTGTTTGCTATGATTGCTATATTTCACGGAAAGGTGCGTCAATTATGCTTGATTGGTAAGTAAGGCATGTAGTTTAAGAGATTCTTTGAATGATTGGGTTAAAAATAGAAATTGACTTTTTTTAATTATCAGGCTAGCTAGGCAAGCTAAATATGGTGTGCGTGTTGTGTTATTGCCTGAGAGTCTCATGCCACTGTAATTTAAGTGGGCTGATGTTTTGTGCATGTGTCGTGGTTTGGTCAATTTTTTACTTTTCCTAGTTACTGTTTTACAACATGTGGCCTGTTTAGATACAATTAGGCTATGCTAGATGAGGGTACGGTGTTATTGCCCGAGGGATGTGATAGATGCATACCATAATAATGTGATCCTTTTTCACGTTTTAATAATTGAATCCATTTGTCAATAAAAGGACCTGCATGGCTGTAATTGGGTTTTCTTTTGATGTTTAGGTGGTTCTCAAAATGGGAGAGTTATGTTGGTCGTGGTGGTGTTGACAAATTGGATAATGGGAAATCTTCCGAGCCTCAAGATTTGGATGTTGAAAGGCCTGGTCCAATTGATAACTCTGATATAATTGAGGGCAGAAGTAGTAATGAGGGTGATGAGCTAGAGCTTGTTAGAACGCTGTTGGAAGGAAGGGACTATGTATTAGTTCCTAAGAAAGTTTGGGAGAAGCTTGTCCAGTGGTAAGGAGGTTTTCCTATTTCTTTCCTTGTTGAATTGATTGTTCCAACTGCCAAAATAAAAAAAGCAGTTCATTTTACAATTATGCTGACTTGGATTGATTTTGCTGTTAGTGATTGAATCCCAGTTGCTATGATAGGGATCTTGACTCTTGATATGAGTTTATATGTGTTATGATCTTGCTGCCCAATGGCTTAGCTTTTTTATTGTAGTGGTTGAATAAAAAACTTGTAAAGTAGGAATTCGATAAGGTATATGTGTGTTATGGTCTCATCATCCGATGGCTTGGGATTTGACATTTGCAAAATTATGATGGCGTTAGTCTATGTTAATATCTGGCGTTGACATTTGTAGTTGCAGGATTGCATTTAATTTGGAAGTTTGTTTGAAAGCTTGTTTGAAAGCATTATATATCTTAATCATTGTAGTGAATGGATACAGCACTTCTTTTCTCTATCTAGTTTATTTGGAAACACTCTAATTTAATCTCTATGTAATTTAGTGATTGATCTGAATGGATGCAAAAATTTTAAATGAGCATAATTGTTTAAAATTTAAACATGAATCTCTCTCTCTCTCTCTTACACACACACACCCACACGCACTTTTGCATATATTTTAAAACTACTGTTTGTCTTTGTGCCCTGTTACTATTGATATATTCTGTCATCCTGTCATTTAGGTACAAAGGAGGACCAGCGTTACCAAGAAAGATGATCTCTCAGGGTCTTTTTAATAAAAAGCAGTTCAATGTGGAGGTTTATCCACTTCGCCTCAAGTTAATTGACTACAGAGATGACAGTGAATCAACTATACGGATAAGCAAAAAGGTATTGTCATTTTCTTCTTGTTTTTATCTTTCTGTCTCAAAAAATTTAAGCTGATTCTGTTCAACAAGTTTCGATTTTCATGAAATATCATTTTTGTCATATATAAAGAAATATTGATGTGTTTAATTAATGTTCATTGGATAACAGCTTTGCATATGTGAGTCTTCAGCTCATTGGTTCACTAGATTGCCAAATTTCTTTTTATTTGGGTAATTTCTCTGATATTTCATATTGTTGCAAGTTAACTGTTTAATTGCATCAATTTTTATGCAGGACATATAGAATAGGTGCACAAACATGAAGGTAGTGCAATTTAACGCTTGTGTTGCATCAAATTGAGGATTTAATTAAGTTTTTCTATTGATAGAAGATATGTTCGAGGGACTGTTGGTTTTATAAGGGTCTGCTAAGGCTTTGGCTTTGAAGGTTATGATATGATGCTGTCTAAACAGAACTGGGTTTCTAAACTTTGAATTTTATTTTTCAGAATTTCTGAGTATCGATTGATTTGTCTTGATGATCTGTTATATGTACTGGTCAAACATTATGAAAGTGAACTTACTGAGTTTTCAAATAATTGATTTAAGGTCCTCTTAACACTGGACAATGCCCTTTTATTCAAGTTACTTACTGTATACCATCCAGGTTTTAATTTGCTTTCCTTTTTAGGCTTCTCTGCATGAGTTATATGAGAAGGTTTGCTCAGCTAGAGGAGTAGAGCGTGAAAAGGTTTGTTTTATGTTTTGGTTTCTGCTTGATTTACTTTTACTTCTTTTTGGATGCTGAATGACTAATCTCTCCCATTTGTCTGATTCTAATGCATATTGACAGGCCTCTATATGGGACTTCTTCAATAAGCAAAAGAGTTCACAGTTGAGCATTTCAAACCAAACCTTGGAGGAGTTACACTTGCAGATGGATCAAGAGGTCTGTAATCTTGTGAGGAATTATGCATATGAGAAAAAGCTTTAGTTTTTGTTAAAATGTTTAAGCCATCATGTTAATAATGCTTCTGATTTTCATTCCATCAGAAAATTCTCTTTGACCATGGACTTGTAGTAATTTCATCTGCTCCAATTTGATTTCCTAGAGATGTTAACAGTTGTAGAACCTGACTCGGTTGTTCTAACTAGGCTCTAGAAAGTCCAACTATTACCAAACTCAATATCTTAATTCCTAGTTGCAGCTTTCGTAAAGGGGGAAACATTATCTTACAGACCTCTTACCAAACTCAATATGAATCAATATTTATTTATTTAAGAATTTTAATATTGTATGGCTATTCTAGATTTTATTATTTAGGAATATTAGTATTTATTATTTAGTAGTTAAATTAGAATTTTAGCTTCCTTATTCAATTAAGACTTGTTAGGATTTTCTATTTTATTTGGTTTGGTGCATAAATAATGACCTAGACAGTCAATTAAGTTAATAGTTGAAAAAAAAACTAAGTTTTCTTCAAGATTGAGTCCATCTCTCTTGGTTTGTTTTGTAAAGATTGAGCGTGTCTCTTGATTTGGTCCCTTCAAGAGTCTCTCTTGTTGGTGATTTTGGTTTCTATTCTACTTAAATTCCTCTTTTGGTGATTTTGCTCTTGTTCCACATCACTGTGGTTTATGCATCCTCTTCCTTTTGCAGATTCTTTTGGAGCTGAAAGTTGATAGTTCTCCTTCTCAATCTGCAAAGGATTCAACAGGGAATGAGTTAGCATTGGTAGCCTTGGAACCTCCAAGGTCCCCCATGTCGATTGCAGGAGGGCCTGCCATGTCTAATGGTCACTCAAGTAGTTATAGCTTGAACTTATGGCCAGAAAGTGCCGTAAACTCATCATTCAAAGATATGGACGATGGATTTGGTGTGCATAGCTCTGTTAGGAGAGTAGAAAAAGGAGGTTTGGCAGGACTGCAGAATATGGGAAATACTTGCTTTATGAACAGTGCTTTACAATGCTTACTCCACACACCCCAACTTGTTGAATATTTCTTGCAAGATTACTCTGAGGAAATCAACACACAGAATCCTTTAGGAATGCATGTAGGTGGCTTTGCTTAGTTATTGTCATCTTATGGCTATTCCATATAGACTTTTTGAAGAACACTGGCTATATGTTTTGCACTTTTGCTAACTTATGTTGTAGCCGTGTAGGGTGAACTTGCACTTGCATTTGGTGACTTGTTGAGGAAACTGTGGTCCTCAGGCCGGACCGCGATTGCACCACGTGTGTTTAAGGGAAAACTAGCGCTATTTGCTCCTCAATTCAGTGGTTATAATCAACATGATTCTCAAGTTAGTACTCTTTGATTTCTACTTGTTACTCTACAGCAGCAATATTAGTAGTATAATTCAATTTTTAAATGCTCTGTTAGTTACCAATGAGCTTGTAGGTGTATCTCAGTGTTACTCTTGCATAAGAGGAGGGGTGAGGTCTCAAGTCTGAATCTCATCTTTGATAGTGCAACTCTAGTTAAAACTGGACCACACTTATAAAGAAGTGCTGTAATAGCTCCTGTGAATATTCCTAGCCCAAGTGTTTGCTTGTCATTTTGTTGATCAAACGAAGGAATGAGTGAATATTGACCTTCATAAATTTCCACTCGTGTATTTGGAACTCTGCCTTCTTGATGATATAATGTGTTAAGTGACTTGTACAATAATCTAGACTCATGGACTGATGACGACAGTAAGACATATGATGCTTCTAATTTGCATCTTTCTGTCAATAAATATTCTGGTACGATGGATCCTTAGCACTATTGTGTTTTTTGTTCTTCAGAATGATGATTGGTGTTGTTGATATTATCATGATTTCCATTGTTGATGGGATCCTTTTGTTTTAGGAACTTCTTGCCTTTTTGCTGGATGGGCTGCATGAAGATTTGAATCGTGTCAAGCAAAAGCCTTATATTGAAATGAAGGATTGGAGTGGTGAACCAGACGAGGAAGTTGCAGACGAGTGTTGGAGAAATCACAAGACTCGGAATGACTCAGTTATTGTGGATGTTTGTCAAGTAAGGAAGTGTTATATTTTTATCTGTTTCCATGGTTTGCATAATAAGGTTGAATAATTTTTTCATAGATGAGCTCGTCTTGTAATATTCCCAGCTAGTTTGGGGTTGAGGTTTGGTTGTTGTAAAATCTAGTTGTAAGGTCCTCATTACACAGTGATCTTAGATACTTCAACATTATTTACCTCCTTTGTTTTATGCTATCTATGCTCAACTTTAAAACTAGAAGTACCAGCTTCCATGCGAACATCCTGATTAGTAAGGACTTAGGGCAAGACTTCCAAAATCCAAACCTGTTTAAGAATGGAATTCATTGCTTGTGATATTTAATAATCATTTAGTATTCAATTTGTTTACTTTAATTGATGATGAGAAAGCGGCTCATGGTATTGTTATAGACGAGGATCTCAGTTTTGTGTGTCAAAGTTTGGCTTCCTTTATTGTCATACTAGGACCCAGCAATGTCATGTACTACATGATTTGCTTTACTGAACACAAAATCTAGTATGAATTCATGTTTTCAGTTGCTGACATTTTGTATATTTTGGAAAATAATTCTCAGGGTCAATATAAGTCGACGCTGGTTTGCCCAATTTGCAGTAAAATTTCAATTACTTTTGATCCCTTCATGTACTTGTCTTTGCCACTGCCTTCAACTGTCACTCGGACAATGACAGTAACAGTGTTTCATGGTGATGGAAGTGGTCTTCCAATGCCTTGCACTGTTTCAGTGCTGAAACATGGTAATTGTAGAGATCTTGGTCAAGCACTGGACTCTGCATGCGGTTTGAAAAGTGGAGAAAGCCTTCTGCTGGCAGAAGTAAGAAGTTTTCTCTTGAACTTTATTTTCTTTAATTATTCCATTAAGAGGCTAAGGTGTCAGACCTTTGCTTGTCAGGTATATGATCACAAGATTTATAGGATGTTGGAAAATCCTTTTGAACCATTGGTCTCTATAAAGGATGAAGACCATATTGTGGCCTATCGGTTTTGTGGAAAAGGGGCAGGAAGAAAGAAGCTGGAGATTGTTCATAGGGATAAGTAAGTTACTTCTGCAGATTTCTTGCTGTTGGTTTTTTATTGGAGAACTGTGCAATGTATATCATTGTTACTTGTTAGTAGTTTTGTCACTGAGTTATATATGAGTATGATTATTTGCAATGATAATGACCATTCATAACATAATTGGCTGTATGTAATGTGTTGCATGTCATTGGTAAGAAAATAATTGTGGGCAAATAGTATTTGATTCACACCATAATTTTGAACTGATAAGAGGATAATTTCTTCCAAAAGGGGAATGGATCCAATAGAGGATAGACAGAGGGATATGCTGGTTGCCTTGCTTGAGTGTTTATTCCTTCTTTTTATTCTTTGTTTCTTTCACTTCTTTGAGATGAAGTCTTATGCATTGGTTTCACAGGTGCACTCCAGATATACTGAAGGGCAATGTTGGGAAGTATTTTGGCACACCTCTGATAACTTATATGGACAATGACTCACCAAGTGGAGCTGATATCTATTTGGCTGCTTCCAGACTGCTCTCGCCTTTGAAACGAGCATGTGCCTCTACTATGGCTCATAGTGGTGAAGAGAATGGTTTTCTTTTGGAGGCTAATGGTGAGACATCAAGTGGCTGCAATGGTCAATGTGAACCTAGGGACCAATCCATGGGCAACACAGAACTAGAGGGTACATCTAGCCAGGAATTGCCATTCCAGCTCTTTTTGACTGATGATCGGTATTTAAGCTGCAAGCCAATATTTAAGGATTCTGTCATAAAATCTGGGAATCGTATAAAGGTTGTCTTTGAGTGGACTGAGAAAGAACAGAAATTATACGATTCCAGCAATCTAAAGGATCTCCCAGAGGTTTATCACAAGACTGGCTATAGAGCAAAGAAAACCCGGCAGGAAGCTGTCTCTTTATTTTCATGCCTGGAGGCATTCTTGACAGAGGAACCTTTAGGGCCTGATGACATGTGGTATGATGGTTTCTTAAAAACAAATTTTTTTTCTACATTTCCTGTGAGATATTGCTTTGGATACCAAGCAAAAGCACATCATACTATATTTATGACGATGCATTTCATTTTGATGCAGGTATTGTCCTAGCTGTAAAGAACATAGGCAAGCCACCAAGAAACTGGACCTGTGGATGTTGCCAGATATTCTTGTTTTTCACTTGAAACGGTTCTCATACAGCAGATATCTGAAGAACAAACTGGATACTTTTGTGGATTTCCCCGTTCACAATCTTGATTTGAGCAAATATGTGAAACAAAAGGATGGACAATCATACACGTATGAGTTATATGCCATCAGCAACCATTATGGTGGTCTAGGTGGTGGGCACTATACTGCATTTGCCAAGGTAAACAAATACTCGGGCCTTTATGAATTTTCAATCCGAGGTTTTAGTGCAGCAGTTGTCATGTAGTCCAATCATTTTAGACCTATCATAGTACTCTAGGAGTTCCTAGAAATACCTAATGGGTTCATCATGCATGATTAGTTATAATATCTGTGTCGAATTTGGAGGCTGATTTTCTGAGGTCCAAGTTGTTTTGTTCACCAACCTTGCAGTTGATTGATGATAATAGATGGTACAGTTTTGACGATAGTCGAGTTTCTCCAGTCAATGAAGCTGACATCAAGACCTCAGCTGCTTATGTCTTATTCTACCGAAGGGTTAAGACTGAATCGAAGGCTGAATTGGGAGAGACATCACAAGCTCATGCAGGTCTTTAAAATGCTATGGCTTGGTGCATTCAGCTATGCTATAGCTTGGTAGTTTGGAGCAGATGCATTAAAGATCAAGCCGATCAGCCAGCTTTGTGGTGATATAATTTTGCCAAACAACCCTGTAAGATACCCAGTAGAAGAATCTCTATTCATGTATTGCAAGGAAAAGAAGTGGCAGGCAATTAGTTAATAATGTATTAATATTAATTTTTGGGGAGAGATTTTGGTTCTGTATGCGGCTGCTCTTATCGGTCCTCTTATGAATGTTGGGCTGGGGCCAGCCATTTTCTCTTGCCTTCTTGCATTTTCGCACCCTAGACTCCCCTAGTGACTGGATTACAAAATTAGAGGACACCATGCCTTGTGGTCTCTATCAAACATGGTATACAATCATCGGTTTAGATTGATAGTGTAGTGCACAATTAGATCGAGGGGATTTGAATCTGAATAAGGATACCCTGATGTATTTGTCACCCTTAGATAGTATTATCCATTTTTTATCTTCCTTAAAAAACCTTAAAACTTTGCATAATTTGTGGATCATTGATAATGGTGTCTTAAAACTGTACTTACTTTGTGGATCCTTGATAATGGTGTCTTAAAACTGTACTTAATTTGTGGATCCTTGATAATGGTGTCCTGATCTTGCATTTTAGGGTATCAGGTAATAAAGAGGGATATGAAGGGCTCACGATGATAAAGATTTTAAAGAGCCTCTCCAACCTACCTGCACTTTGATGCATGGGTATCAACCTTGTGGATCAACTCAACTCGTTGATCTGTTGAACTGGGATCGGGTTTGCTTTTAAATCAAGCAGACTCGGGAGGTCGTACGTCATTTCAGTTGATCTAGACAAACCGAAAAACTACTCTTTTTCAAAATAATGATTTGATAATTAGCTTAGAAAATCTGGATTGATGGCTGAAATTCAAATGATACGGAATCTTTTGCGGGTATTAAACTATAAGGATGCTGAATATATGAAGGCTAATAGTAGGATCCTTTGGAGTAAAAAAAAAAGGAAAGAATAAAATCTCATTCACACTAAATAAAGTAGAAACAACTACAGCAAATTAATCAGTAATCTATCACAAGCAACAGATGCAATCCACTCTCGCTTGATCTATCAAACTCTCCATCAGCAAACTTAAATTATTAAAGATATGAAAACATCCCCTGCAAAAGACAAGAGAACAAAAGGTTGAAAGGCATTGCCAGCTAAAAAGAGTGAAAGCAACCCTCATAACCAGCCATGCCTATGAGTTGTCCACCCCCACCAACCGCACCAATTATCAATAATGAAGTGGGCAGTGAAGGGCCCAACTGGTCAGGATATTATGGTCCATGGGAAATTCCTACCAACAAGATGGCCCTTTGTGGCAGTAAAAACTAATCGAAAATATCAATAAAAGTGGGTGCTAAAGGGCCCAACTGAGGAGCTATTAAGGCTCATTGGGAATGGAATTCACTGAGCACTTGGCGGTGGTAGTCTACTAATAATGGTAAAGAATCATGCTTTGCATCTTGCAGTGTACAAGCAAAAGGAATAGAACTGAACTTCACCTTTCCTTTAAGCTAAGAAGCTGCCTCCTCCTCTCTCCAAATCCCTTCTTTCCATCCATTTTTGCTTTAACGGCTGATTCTTTTTTATCAAGGGCTTCCAAAGCAAAACACAGTTCAAAATGCTAGTCTAAAGGCCAAGTAGCTCAACAACAGCAGTGGAAACAACAGTTGGCCTATGCAACTACAACATCTTTCCTGAAATAACAGACAACACCAAGATGTTAATCAATGAATTAACACTCCCATTTCACAGAAAACCCTAAAAACAATCTGCAGTTTCTGAAATTACATTCATTGGCTGTCACTTGCTATTTCACAATGAGAAAATAGAGACATGATTATTTGACTAGTAGTAAAACTAGACATGACCAGGTTGAAAGCAATTGGATTGAATGGCTTGCTAACATTTTATATCAAAATGTCAGAATCAGCTTCTGCATATGGTCTCTGCATGATCTTATTCATGTGTTGTAGAGCGTAAGAAGTGCATCCGATCGAAATGAATCAATCGTAACTAATGCCAACAAACCTACTTTAAGCATGTTTAACTTGTTATAGTTATCTATAGGGTTTTTCTCATCTAATCTACTCATGTGAGATGACAACATTTTTTCAACTAATTGTCCCCATCAGTGTTTAATTCGGAGGCTTAAATTAGTCCCATGTCCCAGTCAATGACAACTCCATTGATAAGAAACTTCACTGTGAGTGCGACCAGACAAGATTTGAATTGCCAATTTAATTCTGATAAACTAAAAGCTTATCAAGATTAAATGAAAACTACAGTAACCACTCAAGTTGAAACATGCTTCATCATTCTATCTTCATGCTTTAATCATGCCACAAAAGACGACACATTCTCAAGTTAGGTACACGAGGCAACAGCAAAAACGTCAAAAGTAAATGCACCACAAAGAAGGCAAGGACTTACCTTTACAGCAGCAGAAATTGACAAATACCCGGTTGAAGAACTATCCGGTGACGGAGGCGCAGGAGCACCAGTGGTGGTGGTGGTGGTGGTGTTAGCACTAACAGCATCTGTTCCGCTAATTCCAAGCGAATATGCCGGTGTTCCATCAGGCTTAAACAACCCATAATTCCTCTCAGAAGCTGGTCCAGGTTTCATGTTTTCATTAAACAAAGCAAAAACATAAATGTTCAAATCTGTATTAGGCCTCATTGGAGTTCCCTTCCTTTGACAAATAATCTTAAACAAATTCCCATTATATTTCTTCGCATTTTCGAGGGTTGCTCCTAGTTCATCTGCATCCCCTTTCGATGGCCAGCCAGTTTCTGATATATGAACTGGCAATTTACTGTATCCTAAACTTGCTAATGCAGAATGCACAGCATCAATTTGAGCAAACAACATGTTATCATAATGGAAATTGCTTTTCGAATCAACAATCCCTTGATTTGGCTGAAACAGCACAAAATCTAAAGAAATTTGTTTGGGATTAGACTTGTATGCAAAAAAGGGATATGCATTGATTAAAAATGGCGAGTTAGTCTTGGCATGGAAATTCAATAAGGGGGTGATGCACCCCACAAGATCTTTTCGAAAAGATCCAGCTGAAGGTGGATAAGACATTTCAAGAATTGCCAAAGAATGAGCTGTAGTAACTGAGACCTGCTTATCAAGTCCCAAATTTACTAAAGCTGTGTGAATGTTCTGCATTGCAGGAAAGAGGTTGTCTGTAAGACCTGTGTCATTAAAGGTTAAGACTTCATTGCCAATTGTGATGCAAGTGATTTTTGTTGCTGGTAAATAAGCTTGAACATTTGTTTTAACCCAAGCCTGTGCCTTTTCTGGATCTCTCATCTTTGACAAGTACTCATTTCCAAGACCAACTATGAATTCCACTCCTGTATTAGCAAATGCTTTAAGCACTCTTGGATCTGCATCATAAAGTTTCACTTTTGTTGCCCCAATTGATTTCACTAAAGGGACTACATTGTCTGGTGCTGGAAGATTGTTAGCAATCTGACCATAATTGATCCCAATAGAACCCACCATTACAGGAAATACCAAACCTGCATATCAAGATGCAACCTTCAGTTTTTATTTCAGAGCAAGACAGAAGTTGAAACCTCAAACAAACATGGGATCTAAGAGAAAGTACCTGAAATGGAAAGGATAAGTGAAGCACAGTGGTAAAATCTAGTGTACTCCATTCTTCAGCAGAGTGGTCAAGTAAGCTCAAAAGGGACTTGAAATCTTGATGCAAGAAGCTAGTCCAAAGCTGTCTTTTTGAGAGTAACCCACAAAAAATCTAGATATTATAGGCCTAACCAGTGAGTGAAATACACTGAGGGTCGTATGGCATGAAACTGTATAAGCAATGGGACTGGCGAGTAAGTGACCTGACATTGTTTAGGATTTGTGGTAGTATTTTTTTGAAAGTATTTTTTTATTTAAAAATATATTTATTACTTTTTAAAATTTATTTTTAACGTTAAAACAATCACGCCGCTATCCCGGGAGCGAAAAGAATGGATCTTTAGCTTCTGGTTATTTGTGTGGGGAGAGTAGCATGCAACATTGGCTTTGGATAAGATAAAAATGGAAGAATGCAGCTTGTTTTATATGCGGCGCAGTGTTTAGTGTTAAAGATTCTTTATCATTGAATTTAGAAGGGGAGAAATTCAAAGAGGAAACCTCAAATTACTTAGAATGTATTTGGTATTATGATAGTTGTTGTGGTTGTGATTTGAAAAAAATAATTTTATAAAAAATATTTTTAGTTGTAGTTGGTTTGAAAAAATATATGTTTGGTAAAAATCATAGTTGAAATTGAAGTTGAACAAAAAACAGTTTAATGTATTTGGTTAAAAATATTTTTAAAATTAAAGTTATAAAATAATTAAAATATATTAATATATATATATATATTAATATTAATATTTTTAATATTAATGATTTTTAATATTAATATATATATAGAAATTCAAGGGTTCAATTGCATAGATTCAGGGGCAAAATTAAAAAAAAAAGAGATTTTCAAAGACAATGGCTTGATTGTAAGACATCAGAACTTCAGGGGGCAAATTGAAGATGACTATTGTGGCCTCAAACGACGTCGTTCAAATCAACTATTCATTCTCCCCTTCCTCTGAAGTCGAGGAAAACCTGCGCGAGAAAGTCACCAAAACAATATCCAATCCCCTCACTAAAACCAAGCCAGATCATAGGCCGGATTGTCTACCACAAATCCCATAGTTGGTTCAGCTCCCTTTGCCCCCACGATGCACCCTTAGCATTAAGGAAACCCATCACCAACAGTCCAACAATGGCAGGACTGTTGGTGTTCTCATCCCACCAAACATGAAGCAAATTTAAAATAGTAATTATCTTCATACATCATCACCATCCCAAGAAGATAAGGTTGGAATTTCTTTCTTAGGCCTATAAAATGAAGGGGACGAGAGAGGAAGCTAGAGAGAGAGGAAAAAAAGAAGAAGAGCAAGACAAAGGAAAGGGATTTTTGCTTTCCTTCATAACTCCAGTAACAATCATTTGGTCTCCAGCAATAGACATCCTTCTCCAGCAATTCACTCTCCACTGTGTGGAGAAGAGGAGAAGCAGCTTTGAGCTGCTTTCATTGACACTGCGTTTTAAACGCAAATAATGGTGGGTTCCATAAACAGTAAAAAAGTTTTTGTACCTAATTAAGAATTAGAGGATAATTTAGGGTATCATCAAAACCAGTGTGAAGGCGAATACATTTTTTTTTTTTATTAATGTAGGTGTTTGAAATAAGTTATATACATCTTAATTAATTTTAAAAACTTTAAAATTAATAACTTTATAAAATTTCAGTAACTATTATATTATCAGACAAGAAAAAAATTCCTTTTAGTCTTGAGCACTCATCACGAGTCCAACTATTAAATGAGAAAATGCATTTTGATTGATCTTGTGAAGGAAGGGAATGGCTTGATTAGTTTTGTGGGGTCCACTGAGTGTTTGTCCGACAGGCTTCACATGCATGCCTCTGTTTTTTTTTTTTTTTTTAAAAAAAAAAACAAATTATAGATAGCAAAGTACGTACAGTTACGTGGCAAGCCCATAGTCACACCAAACACCTTATATTATTATTTGGACAGCTTAATAGAACATTAAATTCATTTAAAATTAGATTTAATTTTAATAAATGAAAGCTAGTACAAAAATACTATATTGTTGAGAAAAACAATTCCATTTAATATTGTTCTTGGGAAATCATAATTCTTCTTAAATTACAAGGTATGATGTGTCTCCGGAACATTATTGAATTCGAAAACTTTTTATGATTCAAGTGAAGACAAAAGGGTAGCCATCAAGTTCATACCATTATATATATATATATATATATATATATATATATATATAATGGTATTATATATATATATGTGATGGTGATGCAATCAATCATGTAAACTTGACTAAATTCTTGGTTTGATTGCTTATGTATCATTACCATGTGTTGCTTTAGTTGACAATAATGTTCAAAGGGCTGCTTTATTTATTGAATTGTAGTAGTTGTTTTTCTTCAAGTATTAATCATTGGTAGTAAATCAGTCCACCGTTAACTCAGTGATTTGTCAATCTGAAACTTAAATTAGGCTAAGTTTTAAAAAAATTAAATGAGATTTAACTTAATTAAATTTAATTAATTTAACAAGTCGATCTATCATTTTGATTAATCAAATTAAAACTTGATTTAATTTTATTAAATAATAAATAGTTTTATTCTTTAAAAGAAAAATCTTCGAACAATGATTGGTTTAATAACTTTTTTTATTAGTATTAGGCATTATTAAACTTAGTACTGCCTTGGAGTGCTACAATTTCTCATTTTTCATTTGTTTTTATGTAAAAAAATTATTTTATTTTATTTTAAATTAATTTATTTTATATTTTTAAACTGTTTTGATATATTAATATTAAAAATATTTTTAAAAAATAATAAAAAAATTATTTTAATATATTTTCTAGTTAAAAAAACATTTTAAAAAATAATCTATTTTCCACTCCAAAACACCCGTGACTCTTAATAAAACTTCAGTGGACAAGTCATATGAATTTGACAATTATTGTGCTCCCATAAACATCCCAAGCAGTTGACATGAAACACGGAATCTCTCGTATCAGGAGGGTTCAAGTTAAAGTTTAGGAAAAATAGATGGGAATTTAAGGGTTTTTTTTTAGGAACTTGGATGGTTCCTCCTGCACCTGCGCAGTCTAGAATCCAGAGGAGAAAACAAGCAATTCTATTGATAGCAAACCAGCTTAGCTGAATGTTTGTGTGATGCTGTGCTGACTAAACTGAGTTCCCTTCATTGCTTGCAGGTGTTATCAGTAGAATTGCTATTGCTATTGGCAATCAATTTGATTTTAGTGAAGTGGATTCTCGTCTTCCTATGCTTGTTAAAGTATACTGTGAAAAGCTTCCTGGCTATGATCACAGCAACAAGGCTGGGGCAATGAATGCCTCACTTCAAGCCTCGGCTGTCATATCGAATGGCTCCTTCATCTTATATAGTTCCCAAGCCATGAAAGAAGAATGTCTTTCATGATGGATAGTGGAGGTGACAGAATTTGTTATGTGCAGAACTTCCTCAGAGATTTCAAGTAATTGACCTGTCTGGTATATACAGAGAGGATAGATTTAAGAGTCCTCAGGCCCCAAGGTAATAATCCAAAACTATAGAGAAAATCCTGAACTATATGTTCTGAAAAAATTTCTGAAGTCAATAGTATTAACCTCAATCTCTATTCATAAAATAATACATGAAGTTATAATACATGAAGTTGTTTATAAAAGAGTTTAAATCTAAGTAGGAAAAATATAAACCAAATAAAACTCTCCTAACCAGACTGAATATTCGATTGTTTAATGGAAGTGTGTGGCTTGTTTGCCAAATTTTGCTGAGAGGCCATGTTCTTGTGTTGAATTAGTGGATAATTTATCTGCAAAATTTTATTTGCATTCACATGCCAAGTCCAGGTTTTTTTCTGCAGCTCATCCAGAACTCTGCAATACATTCAGAAAGAGAATTCGGTACACGAAGAACTACGTTTAGCTATAGTACTAAAGCACTGAATTCACAGAGACTTCCAAAGATCTACAAGCTTACATCTGTGGTGGACAGCATCGATCTATCCACAACATGAAAGCACCTTTATCAGAAGAAGTCTTTATTTAGCCACATAAAGCATGGAAAACTGAGGAATCTTTTTCTGATTTCTCAAACCAGCTTTACATGTTAGTTATGACTTCTCTTTACAGAGACACAAACACCATTCAGCCTTCCAAAACGCCAACGATTGCCAAACAGCTACGAATCCCAGCAAGCTCTGTTAGTGTGTAGTAGATTGTAAGACTTTATCGTGATTCATTTATGTAGTCCATAGAAACCATTAAATATTATCTCTGTTGATCAAGGAGTGGCAACGTTTTCCTTGGCAAGTGGAGCAATCTCGTCTCCTTCGGAGCCAGCTTCACTCCCAGCAACATTTAGGCTTAACAGCATCTTCTCCCACAGCCTGGCTGGTCCCTGCATATATCAAACCAAAATTCATTTTTCGTTTTTTTGATCCCAGGAAATAAAAATTGTTTCAGGAAAGACGGAGCTCCCTATCCTCATTAGTCACTAACCTTCCATGAAAGATCTTGGGACATGCAATTCTTTATCATTTCTCTGAAGGCAGCAGTGCCGTAGACTGCTAGAGCTCTTACGACAGTCTTAACTACTGCAGCCACATCTGCTGGATCAACTGCATCACACTGCAAAATATCTTGTTTTAGAATCAAGGGTAGAGGAAACAGAAAAATCAAGAAAGTAATTGCCACTTTGCTTTTACCTCAACACTGAAGGCTCCCATGTGGAATCCTGTGTAACCCTCCTTGACAGTGTCAACAAGTCCACCAGTAGAGGCAACGATGCACACCTGCAGCAAAGTTTAGCGGTTATTACTGTCATCCTTCACTGGAAGAGTAGAGCAACTGGCTAGAAGATTCGAGACAAGCTAAAGTTGAAGAGTGAATTAAGATAGTAGCTACGTAAAGAGAAGAAGATGTTTAAGGCAATACCGTTCCATATCGCATAGCATGCAACTGAATCAGGCCACATGGTTCAAATCTACTGGGGATTATCATAAAGTCAGCACCAGCGATGATCATATGGGCCAAGGGGACATTAAACAATGCCACTCCTCTGACCTTATCAGGGTACTTTTTCTCAAGCTCGGCAATCTGCTTTTCCATGTATTTTTTGCCAGTTCCCTGAAGGAAACAACAGATCCCGTCATTAAACTCAAACATTGTGGCATCACAGCAGCATAACATAGGAGTTAAAAATGTTGAACTTTGACACTTACAAGGACTATTATCTGCACATTATATTTAACCAGCATTGGAATGGCAGAAGCAAGAATATCTGAACCTTTTTGCTCTTCCAGTCTACCAATGAAGCCTATTACAGGAATATCTCTGTCAACAGGCAATCCAACTTCTGCTTGAAGTGCTTCCTTCAACAATGGCTTTGCATAGGAGACCTGGATAAAAAAAATCCCGAAAATCACCGTCTTTATCTTTCAGATTTGCATTCTTTGGTGCTAAAAACCATTATAAAGCACTTACAGTTGTGATATCATATTTGATGCTAGTGTATTTATCTGTTGCAGGATTCCATTCTTGAACATCCATACCATTTATGATACCAGTAATGCCAGTTTTACGGATGCAGTGATCCAATTCCATACCCTTTTCAATTCCAGAAACAAGTTCCTGGGCATAGTAAGGGCTCACAGTAAAGACCATTTGTGCTTCCAATATACCAGCCTTCAACCAATTGAGTTTCCTTCCCTTCACAGGCTTGTCATACCTGCCCAATTAAAATCGATCCCTCAGTATTTGGAAAGGGAGGAGAGACACAAACCTGTATAAAACTATGGTTCTAGTCATCTGAAAGCATCAGCTTCTAAAACAAAATCCTCACAAGTCCATGAAGTCAAAAGAGCTCTTGAACCTATCTGGCAAATTGAGGAGTGAGAAATCTGAGAAGGCAAATCGGCCCTGGTAAGCAATGTTATGGATGCAAAAGGCAACCTGTCATGATTGAATTAACAACAGCAATGTCAGCAACTGTGCAATCGGACATCCAAGCTAAGCATATCTCTGAAGGTCTCAATTCAACGGGTAAATTACCTTCGCATTCATGAAAAGTCCCCTGGATTGGTACATTGATTTTAAGTAACATGGGAGGAGAGCTGTGTGCCAATCATTGGCAACAAAGACAACATCCTCACCTGCATTGATTGAGAAAATAACATCATTGGAGAAATTTCTTCATAGGAAAATTAAGTCTCACATTTTTGTAAAGAGGCACACACCGTATGGTCCAGAAAAATGCTTGCTGCTGTTCAAGCTCAGAACCCTTGGTGCTTCAAGAGCAGCCTGAAAAGCAATCAAAAGAATCCATTTACTATTGACTTGCCTATCCACTATACCAGCAATTATCGGAACACCGATGCTGATCAACTACCATTAGCGGAGGGAAAATAACATGAATATGTTCTGAAATTTCTCTTAACTCATTGTTAATCATTTTGTAGATCAAGTGAACTTGCAAGCAGTCAGGTCTACTTGGGTGAAAGTTTATACTAAAAGACACATGCTTTGATTATATATGTCTACCCATGATGCAGCTTCTAGCTTACCACACAGCTTAACAAGTGAGGCCATGCAAGATTTGGGGCTGGTTTATATTTGTAATGCAAGTCACTAAACATTTTAACTGATACGAACTACAGGATGCACATGAAAAACAATTTATGTATTCACCAGTTTTGAAGTCGTGATATTTTCTCCCGATGCTATGATTTTGAGTTAGATAACTGAATGCCTGCCCTTTTATCCATTCTTTTTGCATGAAGAACAATTGGAAAAATGCACAGGAAATTAGAAGGGATGGAAATTATATTTACCAGGCAGAACAAGCTAAACCGCAGTTGATTATCCTGGTAATCCTCTCCAGCTGTAGGACCATAGATTTTGGATCCAGTTTTGCCCCATACCTTAAACGTCCAGTTACTTTAGAATCAGAAACAGCGCATACAACAAAAAAGACAGCCTATTCTTGTAATCTGAACTGAATTTGCAAGAACTACATTCTTAGACATCAGAATCAGTAATCAGCAAAAATTTGAACCTTCTCTAGGAACATTGGATGATCGACGAACACACGATCAACTCCACGCTTGTAGCAGTGGAAGTAACGAACAGTTTCAATTCTGTCTCCAACCTTTATCTGTACATGAGAAGTTCATCATTTGAGTAAACAACATCAAACATTACCATCTTCACAGGCAAGGAAACAGGCACAGACACAAAGTAAAGATGAAGCCTCTTAAACATAGCGAAACTATGACAAATTACCTGAGCTGATAGACAAGTGTCCCATGCATCTCTGTACTGGTCAAATCGGGGAGAGATTGTCATAACCCGGTGGCCTCTTGCCTGAACAGCAATACCACAATAAAATTGTTCAAACCCAAGCCGTGCCTGGCATTTTGTCAAAGAGGAAACTAAGTATCAGAAACCCTATATACTTACAGCCATTTCTGGAGGAAGTCCACCAATGACATCACCAAGACCACCAGTTTTGCTCCAAGGAGCAACCTCTATGCCAACAAAGACCACAGTCATTCCTCCTTGAAGACAAACAATTTTTCCTGAAGTGTCATTCCAAGTGGCATAGGCTTTTTTCACAGACTTCCTAGCGAATGCTTGAGTCCTCATTTGCAGCTTGTCCGCCATGTTCAGTGACCTTAAACCACTGTGGGTCATGCTTTGGCTCCTTAAGCCAATTTGACTCAAACTTGCCTTTGTTTCTGATCCATGGCTGCTCACATTTGAGCTACTTGACACAACATGTGAAGCTGTCACGGTTGCCATGGTTCTCGTCCCTTGCTCTGCAAATTCAAACCCCAAAAAGTTAAAAAAGAAAATCCCTTCTAATTTCTTTAAACTTTCCAAGTTGATCATGCCATGAAACCAAAAAAAGGGAAAAAAATTTTCTGGGGTGCCTCTAAAAAATGCTCGAATTGACCAAGCTCAGAAATTTAACCCGAATGAATAACAAAGAAGTAAGAAACGGTGACAATACGGCCAAGAAATGATCAAAATACATGGAACTAGCGACCTTACAATACAACCTTAGTGAACCAAAAAAAAACAAACAAACCGGCCAGCAAGAAAATCTCTAGATTTTGATATTTTGTTTTGTAATCCTAGGAAAACCAATTCGTTAAAAATCTCAAAAACAATTGCTAGCAATATCTCAAACAAACAAACATGTAAAAATTTTAAAAAAATCAACCACTTACAAGATTAGCAAGTGAAGTCCGTCTAAGGTATATGCCAAGTTTGGAAATGACACTGAATATTTTGTGAGCGAAGATATGGGGTTTTGTAGTAGTTGCATGGCAACACGTGGCATTATGGTACTGCTTATGGGAGTCACTAGGTTCCTCAAGATTGGGTTCGTGGTCCGTAACTCGCACGGAATTTTGGACCCACCATTGGAGTATGATTTTTTTTTTGTTTTTATGTTTTAAAAATTTAAATTTTTTAATTTTTTAAAATTATTTTAATATATTCATATCAAAAATATCTTTTAAAAAATAAAAATATATTATTTTAATATTTTTCTAAATTAAAAATACTTTATAAAACAATATGAGCTACATTTCCGAACACTATACTTGAGGTTAAGTGTGCCGGAATGTTTTTTGGAGGCTTCAAATCAAGTGGCAGAAACGACTATGAAGGGTGTCATCAAGTGCCGACGTCCCTCAAAGAATTAAATTGTATGAAAAGATTATGAAATGTACGGCGGAGAAAGAAATTGAGAGAAAAATCTTTACTGTTACTTGGTCTTTGAATTGCCAAAGTGCCATTGCCATTCATGAATATGGATGGTGTAGTGTTTTTTTAAATTTATTCTTTTTCTAATAATCCACTGGGCAACTTGCAAGATTCATGTGAATAGTTTTAGAACATAAGAGCTCTTCTAGCTGACACTTGTCACTCCTACAGTATACAACATTGATTTTCTGATTAAAAAAAGAATGAGGAAATTGTATTTTTAATTTGTGGTTGATTTACCATTGTATTAAATTGATAATCCAAGTCTTAGGTTGAGTTTAATATTGTGATAGTGGTTGTTTTTAATTTAAAGTATTTTTTACTTAAAAATACATCAAAATTATCATAACTTAATTTTGGGTTTCTTCAAAATTATCGTTTTTTTAATTAAAAATATACAAGAAGACAAACGACTTGGATGACAAAAACAAGTTGGAGAGGGATCTACATGCATAAATAAGGGATAGATAGACCAAACTTAATCTTCAACAATATTGAAAACTCAATTATACATTTGAAGGATCTAAATGCAAATTCAAAGTTAACTTAATGTGAATATTGAACGAATTTGCATAAAAATTAAATCTAAGAATTTAATTAGATATTTAATAGACTGATTTGATTTAATCATGAGCCTAATTAAAGATTTAATTAAGTTTGGAAATTAACTTAGGCTAAAATTAAAAGAATTAATTAAGTGTAAAAACTTAATTAGACTTTTAATTGATCAAATTAATTTTATTAAAAACTTATTTGGTGAGAAATTAAGTTTGGAAACTTAGTTTGCAAGGACTTAATTGGACAATGCAAATTCAAGATTAACTTAATTGAGAAAATTAAAATTTTAGAGGATCATATTTAATTTTTACAAAGTTCATTGGATGGAATTAAAGATGAAATTGCAAGAAAATCAGAGTATAGAGATCAATTAAGAACCAAATTGAAAGAGGACCTTTCTGCAAAAGACACGTAACATTAGGAGTTGTACAAGACTTTTCCAATGACTAAATTAAATAAAATCAAAGTATCAAATTTTATAATTTTCATCCATATTTTATAAAAAATAAAAATTATATTCTATCATACTTGAAGAAATACGAAAAAGATCAATTAATGAGTATCACAACAAGTTTGTGATTATCTGTTAAGATTTGACCAGAATTTCAAAAAAATAAAGCACCATAAAAATCATTTTGTTTAAGTTTAGGATATGTATTTTACCCATTTCTTTTGGACTATAGAAATGTTAGGTTTTAGCTTAATAAGATAAAGATTTTTTTACTTTGAAAGACTTTTCTTGAATTTTAGACAGATCAACGAATAAAAACATAAAAACATGATTTTAGAAAAAAAAATCAATCAACAACGCGGTTTGTCAAAAATAGGGTGCCTTGAGGGTGATGTGTTTTTCTCATGCACAACTAGTCCCTTCACCCAAATTGTCGCAGAACATTAGGTTGCTTAGTGACCATAATATTAGATATCGACTCCTGAACTCTTCAAAACATATTTTTATGATTTATCTCAACACATCTAAAACCCTTCTGATTCAACCTTTCATTCGATGTTGTACATGTCACAATAAAAATAATATTTTTTTAAATTAATTTTTTATATTAGTATATCAAAATAATCTAAAAATATCAAAAAATATTTGAATTTTTCTTAAATATTTTTTTAAAAAATACGGTGCCACTACAAAAATAAACACCACCTTATTTTACCACAAAATAGGAGAAGTATAAATTATTTTGACTAAGTAAATAATTTTTTCACTATTATTAGATAAAAAAACACAGAAAATATCATATCACAATATTAAACAATCTTATAGAGTTGAATCCATTTTAGAATACACAAATTAAGAATGACATTATTAAGAATTTCCTTTTTCCTTTTTCCTTTTTCCTTTCTTAAATAAATTACCATTTAATTCTAAACGTAATGGTGATTTTAAAAAGAAAATATCAGCTTGGAATTGTTTACCTTTCGATATAATGGCATAGTTATTATTGCGGGATCGCAGAGTGAGCCTGAAATAATGAAAATCATATGAGTTCAAGCTCCCTTAGCCCAGCCTTTGTTCCCGCGTGTATGGATCTCTGTCTTGTATGTGTTTCTACATTGGATCATACATAATCTATGCCCTTGCCATTAACAATTGATAGCCTTTCTTTCATTTCTACGAAACCTAGCCCAATCCATCGCTTTATATAAAATTCAAACCACAATTAAATTTGACCAGGTGAACTGCAAACCTAATTTGAACCACAAAAATCACTTAAGTAGTTATTAATGGCAAACCAATCTTTTTTTATAGAGTTTATTTATCATTATCAAATTGATTTGAAACAAGTCGGTATTTTAACATTTTATATGCACAATTAAATAACTTAAATACTCTTAATGCTTCGATGTATAATGAAATAACTATATTTTCCTTTAAAGTAAAAAATTTAAAACTAACGTTAAGTGACTTTTTTGCTTTTCATGATTATTGTTTTAGTTACAATTAATTTAAATGAGGAGCAATTTAATTTTTTAATAAATATAAATATAATTTAAAAATAAAAATTATTGATGCATGTTATGAATAAACTAACGAGTGGGGAGGCGCTCATATTATTTGGGAGATGAATGCTGCGTCTCCTAGCTATCAAACGCCACTTTTCACGATAGCATTGAAAGTGTTGTGCTGTCCTCTTTCTAGTAGTCATTATGTGTACATGGCGGTGTAGTGGTTAAGCATCAATATATATTTTTTCTTTTCCTCCATCTTTTCTCTCTTCTCATCTCAAATTTCACGCTAGCCCTTCCAAAAGTTAAATGTATCATCTCAATTTGTATTTGTATCAATTTTTATCATCATTATTTTGATTGCTATTTGTTTTGCTTTTAATTTTTTTGAAGTTGATTTTTTTAAAAAAAATATGTCCCTAAACATTTTTTTTTATTTAATTTTTGTATTCAATTTAATCTTTATTTTTTTAATTGTTATTTTTTTTGTTTTTATTATTTTCTTGATTTATTTTATTTTCAATTTTTTATTCACTTTTTTATTTACGAAATTATCTCAATTGATATAATTTTTGTTTTATTATTAAATAATATCATTAAAATATTTTAATCATATTTAAAAAATACTTTTTATAACATAGACAAGCTTATTTTTCTAGACTAACCACTCGATTTAGATCTCAAGTTTTTCTTACCCATTTAAAATCACCTTCATCATTTTGAAAAGAAAAAAAAAAGGTGGAAAAAATTTTATATACATATAGCTGTGCACTCCTTAAAAAGGACAGACAGCATATTGTCCCCAACGTCAATGTTTTCTGAACGAGGTGACCAAACAATTAGAGATTCTTTCATCTGCCATTCGCGACAAACTTTAAGAATAATTGTTAAGGTTTTTGTTATAAAAAAAAATAACAGTAATGGACAAACTTATGACATTGAATGAGTTTTTTTTTAATATATAGTTACATTATTTATTAAAATATTTTTTATTTAAAATTATATTAAATATTTTTTATTTTTTAAAAATTATTTTTTATATTAAAACATCAAAATATTTTAAAAATATATATATAAAAAATATTAATTTAAAATAAAAAAATAATAAAAATTTAAATTATTTTAAAAACATTTTTAAAACAAAAAATCAAATCATGTTATTTAAGTTTAAGCTCAAGTTGGAATATTCTTCTCTTTTCTATGCATATCCTCCATCATGAAAAACCTTTTCCTTTATAAACACATTAAAACAACATCCACCATGACTAATCGTCTATTTCATAGTATTTATTTTTAAAATATTTTTTATTTTAAAATATTTTTATGTTGAGATATATTAAAATAATATTTTTTTTATTTTTTTTTAAATTATTCAAAACATATAAAAAATAATGAATTTTTAGCAAAAAAATAAATTTTTTAAAAACATGGATTGACCTGCGTTTCTAAACACTTTCTAAAACCAACACCACCACATAAAAAAATAATTTATGCTAATAGTAAAAATAAATTAATTTTTTTTTAATATATTTTTAAATAAAAAATATTTATAAACAAGAAAACAATTAACACTACTCTATTTGCCGGAAGTAAAAAAGACATATTCTATATTTATGTTTATTTTTTTTATGATATAATAATGTTTAAAAAAAATTAAAAAAATTTATTAATTTTTTTTGAATTGGTTTACTATATTGATATTAAAAATAAATTTTAAAAAACTAAATATAATTATTTTAATACATTTTTAAATAAAAAATATTTTTAAATACGATGATATAGTAAACCTATACTTACCATTCCATGAAATACACAAAATTTTCATGAAGCTTTGCAGGAAGCATGGAATCACAAATTGGGTTGGTAGATTGCCTATTTTGGATGCGTCAGTCGCGCTCGCTCCAATAATCGCCAAAAGCTACTTGTAACACCCAAATCAACTACCACAATTTTCAGCTACCACCCAAAACCAAATGCATTCATCGAACTAACCAATCCACAAACCAAATCTCGAATCAAGATTTGTGCCCTATACAGGACAGTTGAAGGGATTGATTTGTAACCATTTTTCTTTTCTTTAACCAATCATCCTTCATCACCACCATCCCTATCATCATCAATGCCGCCGCCACCACCATCACTGCCGCAAACACCCAACGACGACAACTACTTACACCACCCCTGCAACTATCAGCATCATTGCAACCACCACCTAACAACAACCAACGACAGAGCTATCACCACATCATTACTCCACGAACATTATACTTCTCACATTATTACTTTCCAAACATAGTTTGACAACTCATGAGCAAAACAAAATCTATCTTCCTTTCCAAATAGATACCACAATCCAACCCACTAGGATCAATGCACATCCACAGCAATCAATAATTCTTTATAATACCATATTAACAAAAATACAATTTAAGAAAGAAACCAAATTAAGAAAGAAAATCCAACACAAACATTAAAAAAGAAAACAGGTGACCTTGAAGTTTTGGCTACAACTTACAACCAATCATCAAATGATAAATAACTCAATTTTACCATTTTTTTTTTTTAAAGCTTCTCCTCTCTCTCTAATCCCGTCTTAATCCCTCAAGTAACAAAATTAACCACGATAATCAATGATTAACTCCATAATCATCTGTGAGTCGTGACAAGGGTCTCAATAAACCTTAACCCATCAAATCTTGACTCAAATTCCTCCTTCTTAAACCCGCCATTTTTCTCCATTGATAACGATCTTGATGAACCCTTCAAACCAAAAAAAAAACCCAACCGTCAGGATTCAATCAAGTTAACCATCAAATATTACGACCAAAAATACCTCAGAAACCATAGGGGAAGAAGATGAGGCTGATGATAAAGCTACAGTGGAGGCAGTAAGAACAGAGGCAACGAGAGCGCGCGAGCCCTTCATGTTTTCTTTATGGGGTTTTCTATTAATTTACGGGATTTGATTTAAGAAGAGATTTTTAAGCTTTTGAGGGGCGAGATCCGACGAGGTGTTCTCACCAGATCTCGACCACTACCGGCGGTGGAAATTTTGGTCATTATGTGACCTTCGTTTTCACTGCTTTAGGCATTTTATATTAAGGTGGAGGTTTCCGCAACTAATGAGATTTAAAGCTGTTTTTGTATTTTTGAAAATGTTTTTGAAAATAATTAAATTAAATTTTTTGAAAATTATGTTTATTTTTATTTTAAAATTGTTTTATTATGTTAATATTTAAAATAAATTATAAAAAATAAATAAAAAATATTATTGCAATAAATTTCTAAATAAAAAACTTTTAAAAACAACTATTATCGTAACACAAAAAAACTCTAAATCTTACTTTAAATTCCTATTTTTAATGCAAAAGGTCATCAATAGTGATCAAGATGGGTCGCACTTGTTACCTCAAAGGCAAGTAAATAACATGCAGTCTTTGGATGACATGTTTGGTCCACTCTGATCATTGTCGATAGTCTTTTTTTATATCATTGGATTTATTTCGTTAATATCTTTTTAATGAATTGATAGTATTGTAATTAGAGCTTTATATATCTCCGAGCCTTTTCTTTTGTCCTACCACTTTTCACATCATAATTTGTGCCAACTCTCTTTAATTTCTTGGAACATGACATGTTTTCCATTAGGGACATGTTAAATTGTCACGTTTTTTTCGTGACAAGTAGGGGCAGAAGTGAGGAGGGGGGGCAAGCAGAAGCCCTGACCCCCCTTAAGACATTTTAATTTTTAAAGAGGAGATGTTATATTTTTTATTTTAAAGAGGTGGGTTTTATTATAGTAATTAATTGTGACTTCACTTTTGATTTTCTAATTTACTCTTGACCTATGTGAAAAGAAAAAAAATATAAAAGCATTATTTTTTGAAATAAAAAACAGAACCACCAATTTACTCTAATATAAATCCTACAAGTTGCAGCTGATCAAATAGAGAAATATAAACACAAATCACGAGCAAAATTTTTTATATTTCATAATTGTTTTTTTAGTTATAATCAATTTGAATGAGGAGCAATTCAATCTTTTGATAAATATAAATATAATAAAAAAAATAAAAATTATTGATGCATGTCATGCATGAACCAATAAATGAGAGACACTCATATTTTTTAGGAGATGAATGTGGTGCCTTCCGGCTGTCAAACACCATCTTCCATAATAGCATTGAAAGTGTTGTGGTGTTCTCTTCCTGGTAGTCATTATGTGTACATGGCGACGTAGTGGTTAGGTGCCAATAGATTTATGTTTTCTTTCTCTCCTCACCTCAGATTTTACGCTAACCCTTTCAAAAGTTAAATTTGTTGTGTCAATTTATATTTGTATCAATTTTAATCATTATTTTTTATTACTATTTGTTTTGCTTTTAAATTTTTGAAGTAAATTTTATTTTAAATTGTCCCTCATTACATTCTTTCATTTAATTTTTGTACCATATTTGGTCATTATTGTTTTGATTGCTACTTCTTTTGTTTTTTTTTTAATTTTGGATAATTAAGAATTTTGCTTCATGATTTTTTTGTATTTATCTTCTATAGGGTAATCTCAATCTCATGATTCAAGTCACAGAGTTTGAAGATTAGTTTGATTTGACTTTGATTTTTTAGTTTTTTTTAAAAAAAAATAATTTTTTCTTCAACTTTATTATTTGATATTAGGTTATTGGGCTTTCAGCTTTGTGATTTTTGTCACTTTTTTTTAATGAGATTATTCTAATCTTATATTCTAGGTAGTTGGTTAGTCAAATTAACTCAAGTTGATTTTATTTTAGTTTTATGTTTTATCATTTAATTTCCTTGAGAGTTGATCTCTATTTTTATTCAATTTCTATTAAAAAAAGTTTTTTTAGTCTTTTATTAAAATTATTTTTTTTATTTTGTTCTTCAATAAATAACATTTGACTTATTCACTTTTCTATTTAAGAGATTATTTTAATCTGATTGAATTTTTGCTTTGTTACTAAATAATATCATTAAAATATTTTAATAATATTTAAAAATATTTTTCATAATATATACAAGCATTTTTCTCGACTAGTCACTCACCTGGATCTCAAGTTTTTCATACCCATTTAAAAACATCTCCATCATTTTTAAAAACAAAAGTAAGTTTGAAAAAATTTGATATATATATATATATATATATATATATATATATATATATATATATATATATATATATATATATATATATATATATAGCTGTACACTACTTAAAAGGACAAACAACATCTTGTCCCCAACGTGTACGTTTTATGAACTTTGGGTTGGATGCGTCAGACAGCATGAAATCAGAAATAGGGTTGGATGCCATATCAACTGCCATATCAACTGCCATCCCTATCATCATATCAACTGCCAACCATAATTTTCAGCTACCACCTAAAACCAAATGCATTCATCAAGCTAACCAAATCTCGAATCAAGATTTGCGCCCTGAACAGGGCAGTTGAAGGGATTGATTCCATTTGGGCGGTTGTAGAGATAAAACAAAACTTTAGGCCTTCACACACAAGCCCTTTGATTGCAGAACCCCATTACCATTTTTCTTTTCTTTAGCCAATCTTCCTTCGTCACCACCATCCCTATCATCATCAATGTCGCAACCACCACCATCACTGCCGCAACAAAATTATTGATAGCTGAGGTTGAGGTTTGATAATAAAATGAATAATATATATATATATATATATATAGTTTTAATTAAAATATTATAAATTTAACTATTATTATATCATGTAATAAAAAATATTTTTTATAATGTTCTATTAAATTATTTGTAATTTCATCATCACCCAACGAGTTCAATTAATCTGTAAATTTTTTTTATATTTGTTTCCAAACTCCGATGACACGTTCAATCACATTGCATAAAGATAAATATACATAATTGAATTATCCTTTTGGACTTGTTGGTTGTAAAAATCTTGCAATTGATATTTCTTACCTTGGTACACGAGTACCAAGCACTATGAATTTAATTATTCCATGCCTTCCAAACATAGTTGATACATCAGGAGTCAGGACCAAGCAAGTACCAACAACACAACATTGAAAACCATTTTTTCTGCGTAAACCAAATGGCCCTATTAAGTATTAACACAAAACTTCTACCCCTCACCTACCTACTCATCTAGGGAGGAGCTAGAACTTGCCACCACATCTTTAGTGAAAGCACAGCAAAAAAAAGAGCATTATCCACAACTTTTTACTGAAAGCATGGGAAACTGAAACGCAAGCTGGCGTCCTCATTGACCAATATTTAATTCAGATCTACATCAAATCTACAGGGAGAGTGGTGGCTTATGCAAGGTTGAAGGAGACGGGTTGCGGTGTTTTAATACACACACATGATAAGTCAATGCATTAATAATACAATATTTTTTATCCTACAACACATTTCATAATACAATCTATCAATAAAAAAAAAAAATCTTCACTCGCAATACTATTCCAACATCACCCAAACTTTTCTAAAATTAGGGATTTTCAACTCTTGGCAAGATTTCACCAAAATAATGAAATTAAATAAAAAAAAATACTTTACCGCAACCAATTTGCCAAGCTTGCCTTATCTCTTGAACTAATTTCTCCAAAATTACTCCTTTCTCTTTTAAAATCACTCGTTCTCACTCTAACCCCTTTCTCTCTCACTTTAGAACTCACTTGGTTGCTAAATCACTTGCTACACCTCTCCTACACCCATCTCAGTATACCCATCTCAGTCTCATTAGTTTGAAAGAAGCAACAAAATATGAAAAATGAAGCACATCATCTCCTTTTTTCCCACTTGAAAACAGTCCTCCATGACATATAAAATATTGTGTCTTTTGTAACGTGGTGCATGGTGTTTTTCAATATAAAATACATGAAAATTATATATATATATATATATATATATATATATATATATATATATCTTTTAATATTAGCATACCAAAATTATAATTAATATCAAAAAATTCATCAATTTAACATTTTTTTAAAATAAAAAATAATTAAAAAACACTTTATAAACCAAGTTGATCTGTGTTTCTAAACAGACTCACCAAGAGTGTTCGAGGCATTGTTGTTAAACTTGACCTGGCCCGGCGGGTCAACCCAGGACTTGGTGGCTGAACCAGTCTGGGTTTAATAAAAGACTGGTTGTGGCAACAGCACGGCCAAACTCGGACGACTCGGCGGGTCGACCCATGACTCGGGTGAACCTGGATGAGACTCGGTGTTTTTTTTTTCAAATGTGGGATTTGAAATCCATTAGTATATATGCTCTATGTTCCCAAGAAAAAAATCAGGTTTTTTCAATGTGAGATAAAAAAAAACTTTTAGTTTAAATACTTCAACTTAAAAGGATAACATAGTATTTTTTCAATGTGTATTTGAAGCCCTTTCATATATATATTATATGTTCCAGAAAAAAAATCATATTTTTTCAATGTGGGATAAAAAACCTTCTGGTTTAAATATTTCAACTTAAAAGGATAACATAGTATCTTTTTCATGTGGGATTTGAAGCCCTTTCGTGTATATACTCTATGTTCCCATAAAAAAATTATATTTTTTCAATGTGGGATTTGAAACCCATTAGTATATATACTCTATATCCCCAATAAAAAAATCATGTTTTTTCAATGTGGGATAAAAATACCTTTTGGTTTAAATACTTCAACTTAAAAAGATAACATAATATCTTTTCAATGTGGGATTTGAAGTCCTTTCGTATATATACTTTATGTTCCCATGAAAAAAAAATATGTTTTTTCAATGTGGAATTTGAAACCCATTAGTTTATATATTCCATGTTCCTAAGAAAAACGTTATGTTTTTTCAATGTAGGATAAAAAAAATTTTGGTTTAAATACTTCAACTTAAAAGCTTAATATAATATCTTTTTAATGTGGGATAAAAAACTTTTTAAAATATTCTTTTAAACTTCATTGTTTACAATATGTATAACTTATATTTACATGAATTTTTTCATATGAAATATTAAAACTTTATTTTTTTTAATTTTTCCGAGTTGAGCCGCGTTGATCCTTGAAATCCGGGACTCTGCTCTTTAGCCGGGTTAACCCTGGACCGGGGTTTAATAACTATGGTTCAAGGTGGATGGAATAGCATTATTACTAGTAATAATATATTTTTTTTAATGACGAATAATTCAGATTCACGGCTTCCAATTTTCGAGTGCAGATCAGATGAACCGCCAAATGACATATAGCTAGCTCGGTGCGGTTGCTAGTTGAGACAAAGATCCATGCATTATGCATATGCCCAGTTGCTGGCGCACGAAGATGAAAGAAGGAGATTCTTGCATAGTCATGTGAGATGAAACTTCAATCATGATCTCGTTAGTTTTTCCCCTACCTCTCAATTAATTAATGAGCCCCTCCCTTATAATTAATTATACTTTATTTAATTTGGTGGAGCCAAGTTGAGATTTAAAGATTGACACCCTTTTAACATGTTTGGTATTTTTAGGGTGATTATTTTTTAAAATGTTTGTTTTAGTATTAAAATAATATATTTTTTTATTTTTAATATTAATATATTAAAATGATATAAAAAGATTAATTTGAAAAAAATTATAAAACTTGAAATTTTTTCTAAAAATTTTTGAAACAAAAAAATTAACGAGTTAAACTAAAAAAAAATTAAAATAAAGGCAACATCTTAACCTATCAACGAGGAATTAGGAATAGATTACAGCTTTGAGACATAGAATTTGATATATATTAGAAATATACTAAAATTGCTCAGGCTTTTACTGTAGCAATCTATAGTGAAAGGCTAAGCTGTTTTCTTTTTCTTTTTCTTTTTTAAGCAATTTTTCTTCATTTTTTTTATTTTTATTTTTTTTTATGCCTTTAGCTTTTTTTTTTCTTTCTTTGTTTTTTTTCTTTTAATAAATTTTGTTTTGTTTAATGTAGTTTAAGCTATTTTTTTCATTTTTTCTTTTTTGATGCCTTTAGCTTTTTTTCTTTCTTTCTTTGTTTTTTTTCTTTTAATAAATTTTGTTTTGTTTAATTTAGTTTGTTAATGTTAATATTTTTTTAATTTAGTTATCAGACTTTTATGACATTGATCCCGGGTTTAACAGGTTAACTTGATTTCACGAGTTAACCTGGATTTTTTTTCTTTTTAATTAATTTTTTTCATTTACTTTAGTTTGTTAATGTTAATTTTTTTTCTATTTAGTTATCAGACTTTCATGACACATATTTCAGGTTTCACGGGTTAACTTGGTTTCACGGGTTAACCCAGTTAATTCTGGATTAACCCGTCCATTTTTTTTTTGTTAATGTTAAATTTCTTTTATTTAGTTATCAGACTTTTATGACATGGATCCCGGGTTTAACGGGGTTAACCTGGTTCGACAAGGTAACCCGAAGTTTTTTTTTTCTTTTTAATTAATTTTTTATGTTTAATTTAGTTTGTTAATGTTAAATTTCTTTCTATTTAATTATCAGACTTTTATGACACATATCCTGGGTTTGACTAGTTAACCTGGTTTCACGGGTTAACTGAGTTAATTCTTGGTTAACCCATCATTTTTTTTCTATTTAGTTATCAAACTTTCATGACATGAATCCCAAGTTTGATGAGTTAACCTAGTTTGAAGGGTTAACCCAGTTAATTCAGATTTTTTTTCTTTTTCTTCATTAATTTTTTTCTTCATGTTGGTTTTTTTTCTTTGTTTTTTTTTAATTAATCTATTTAATTATCATACTTTTATGACACGATCTTGCAGCCAAACCCACATCCAAGGCTCTTGGATCTAGTGTTGCAGTCAGACTCACTTAAACTTGAGTCATGTAAGTTTAATATTATTATTAATATTATAAATATTACTCTTGGGTCAAGCGTTGCAGTTAGAACCAAGGCTTTTGGGTATGTCTTTGCAGAAAGACCTAACACTCTTAGATCTTAGCCTTTTTTATATTTTTTATGCAAGAAAAAAAAATTAACCCATGGGTATGCCTTTGTATTTTTCCCATTTCTTTTCCTTTTTAAGCCTTTTATTGTGGACTGCACAGTGCAGTTCACAGTGAAAAAGCTGATGCCTTTAGTTTTTTTCTGGCTTTTTTGTTTTTTTTTTCTTTTTTAATTATTATTTTTAATTTACTTTCTTAATATTAAATTTTTTCTGTTTAATTATCAGACTTTTATGACACGGATCCCGGGTTTGACGGGTTAGCCCAGTTAATTCTGGGGTAACCCGTCAATTTTTTTTTCTATTTAGTTATCAAACTTTCACGACACAAATTCAATGTTTAACGTGTTAACCTGGTTTGAAGAGTTAACCCAGTTAATTTAATTTTTTTTTCTTCATTAGTTATTTTCTTCATGTTGGTTTTTTTTTTATATTTTTTTCTTTTTACTTAATCTATTTAATTATCACACTTTTATGATGCAACCTTGCAGCCAGACCCATATCCAAGCTTATTTGGTCTGGTATTGCAGCCAAACCCACTTAAACTTGGCTTATGCAAGTTTAATGTTATTATTAATATTATAAATATTACTCTTGGGTCAGACGTTGCAGCCAAACCCAAAACTCTTGGATATAGTTTTGCAGAAAGACCTAACACTTTTAAATCTTAATTTTTTTTGATATTTTTTATGCAAAAAAAATTTGACCCGCAGTATCGCGCGGGTCATCTAACTAGTCACTATATAAACCCCCGCAAAATAATCAATTCTATCAAAATACATCCTCTTTTAAGTCTCAATGGCTTTGATGACATCTCCATTGACCAAATCCAAACCTTGCCTTTTTCTGCCTCTTACCCATGCTAAGAAACTGGGTTATCCACGTGCTATACTCCTACATTATGGTGACTATAAGCTAGGGTTGAGTGAAAAAACTGAAAAATAGAGAAAACTGGAAAAAAAACCCCCGAAAAAACCGAACCGAAAAAAAACGATTAAAATTTTAAAAAACCAGCCGGTTTGGTTTTATAAGCAAAAAATCGAAAAAACTGAACTGAACCGAAACCAAAAAAACCAAGCCAAACCGAAAAAACCGAGCCAAACAGGAAAAAACCAAGCCAAAACCGAGCCAAAAATGGAAAAACCGGTCGGTTTGACCCAGTTTCAGTTTTTTTTTTTAAATTTCGGTTTGGTTATTTTTTTTGATATAAACCGAACCGAACCGAAAATAATCACCCTTTAGTATAACTGCAAGTTCCTACCACTAACAACCAACAAATGCAAAAAAGAAAAATTATCAAGTCTTTTGGATGCTTCAAATAAGAATTATAGCAGTACAAAAAAAGCACTACAAGTATTGGTTGATCAGAGGCTGAGCCTAGGAACCTCGGGAGAATCTTTCTGTCAGATGTGGTGGTGAGGAGAAGAACAAGGCAGGTATTTTGAGGCAGAAATGGAATTCATCAGATATAGTCAATGCTGGTGTAATTTCGGGATGACTCGATTGATCTAAGATCTAAATCGGGCAAAGTTTAAATAAAATTAGAAGAAGAATTGACGCGATATAATTCAAGCAAGATGCAAGTAAAAGAAGACATAAAAGATCATACGCAACGACCCTCTAATTTTCATTTATTTTCAAAACATTTCATTGATTAAAAATCCTGATACAAGCAATATATTTTTCACTTGTCCTCGTTAATTGCCCATTGTTTTATCGTCATATAAGGACTCTACCATTTCAATGGTTAATTTAGTTATTTAATAAAATTTCAACATCTTTTTCTTTTTTCGAGGCACTATCCAAAAATTAACGTGTACTAAATTCTTCAATACAACTATAATATCGTCCTGTCACATATTGCTCAATCATTCATTCATAATGACCTCAGGCTCACAATCACATATATTAAGGAATTCAGAAATTACTCACCAACCATTCTTTCTAGAAACTAAGATTAACTTAATTACAATTAACATTACTAATAATTAGATACAAAGGATACTTCATTACCTAACTATCTATAATAAGTAATGAAAAAGGATGGTCAGGTTGAAGAGATGAGCGTGAAGAACTTGTGAAATACAACAATAATCCCATGGAATAAGCCTTACATAATCTATAACAATTAATACTTAATGAAAAGTTCTATTACAACAAGTCATCGCGCTATTTTCTAGGAGATTGTTTGCAAGTGTGGTTGCGATTATTTTTTAAAGTGTTTTTTTACTTAGAAATGTATCAAAATAATATTTTTTAAAAAATTATTTTTAAAATCAGCGTATCAAAATGATTTAAAAACACCAAAAAAAATTAATTTAAAGCAAAAAAAAATTAAAAATTTTCATATTTTTTTTAAAAATATTTTTGAAACGCAAAAATAAACAGGACCTAGGTATATAGCATAACATTTTAAAATCATCATGGTATTAGATTTATATTTGCTCCAAATCCCCACCATCACGACCAGATGCATTTCTCATTCATCATGCTCACCCCATGCATCATTTCTTTATTAATACTAGTTTTCTTCTCTAAAGGCTTAAATTTCAATCTTTACAATTATTTTTTGCCGAAAACATTGAGATTACCCATCATTCATTATTGTTCTTGAAATTCCATTATCTTACCCTGAAGGCGATTTATCCTTGGAAATTCACCTTTTGAGCATCCCGATCTCGCAAGTTTTCCCCCTAGCTCTCAATTAATGAGCCCTACCCCACCCTTATAATTATACTTTATTTTGGTGGAGCCTAGTTGAGATTTAAAGTGTTAAATTGACGCCCCTATTATATTGCACTGCATGCCATTTGAATGTGATTGACCTTTTTAGTATGTTTGGAGTTTGTATTGATTGTTTGTTAAAATATTTTTTTTAGATATATATTAAAATAATATTTTTTTTTTAAGATTTATTTTTGATATTAGTATATAAAAATATAAAAAAAATAATTTAAAGTAAAAAATAAAAAGAAATAATTTTTTTAAAAACTTTTAAAACACAAAAACAAATTAATGAGCTCTATATAAACCCCCTCAAAACAATCAATTCTATCAAAACACATCCTCTTTTAAGTCTCAATGGCTTTGATGACATCTCCATTGACCAAATCCAAACCTTGCCTTTTTCTTCCTTTTACCCATGCTAAGAAACTGGGTTCTCCACCTGCTATACTCCTAAATTATGGTCACTATAACCACAAGTTCCTACCACTAACAACCAACAAATGCAAAAAAGAAAAATTATCAAGTCTTTTGGATGCTTCAGATAAGAATTATAGCAGTACAAAAAAAGCACTACAAGTATTGGCTGATGCTGATAGTGTACCTCTATCAGAGGCTGAGCCTAGGAACCTCGGGAAAATCTTTCTGTCAGATGTGGTGGTGAGAAGGAGAAGGCAGGTATTTTGGGGCAGGAAATGGAATTCATCAGATATAGTCAATGCTGGTGTAATTTCGGCGGTGCATTTTCTATCTTTGTTTGGACCTTTTTATTTCACTTGGCCTGCATTTTGGGTTGCCCTTGGCATCGGTATTGTCACTGGACTTCTAGGTATCACTCTTTCTTTCCATAGGAATCTTTCTCATAGGAGTTTCAAGCTTCCAAAATGGCTCGAGTATTTTTTTGCGTACTGTGGGGTTCAAGCTCTTCAAGTAGGTGTACCCTAACCTTTTCTTTCCTTGATTTTTTGTGTTATCAGTTTTTAATGGCTTCATGTTGGTTTCAGAGGGATCCTATTTTTTGGGTTAGCACTCATAGACACCACCACCAGTTTTGTGATTCCGAGAGAGACCCGCATAGCCCTACTGAAGGGTTTTGGTTTAGTCACATCACTTGGCTCTTTGACAATAATTATATTACTGAAAAGGTCTGTATGTTCATCCTCCTCACACGCACACAAATGAACAATTTCCTAGTGTAAATTAAATTGTGTTATTGCTGCTTTTTCTGTTAAAAGTATATGATTTGGTAGTGTGGAGGGCAAAACAATGTTGGGGATTTAGAGAAGCAACCCTTTTACAAGTTCATGCAAAACACGTACTTTCTACATCCAATTGCGCTTGGAGTTCTGCTATATGCAGTGGGAGGATTTCCCTTCCTTGTATGGGGAATGGTATGGAATACTTCTCATGTCCTCCTCTCTCTTTTTTTCATGAAAATATACAGAGATAGCCAAAATTAGTATTTGTCTTTTTTATACTGGAACTAAATTTCATCAAACGCAACCTCTTGGAACATGAATTTCTCAAGTTGATTGGAAGTAAATGGCAAATGGCACGAAAATCATGGTGTAAAATGAAAGGGCAATATTGTCTGCTAATAAACTCAGGATTTACTCATTCATATTTGATCGGTGACCAGACATTGAAATGGACATGAAAATTTAAACACTTATCACCCTCCTCAGGCCTCAGTAGTCAATTAGGTTAATTTTTGTATAGCTTATGCAACAAAACTAATTTACTGCTGACCATTTCAGGGTGTGAGAACCGTATTGGTTTTTCACATTACTTGGCTAGTAAACTCAGTTTCTCATTTATGGGGGAAGCGAGCGTGGAACACCGGCGACTTGTCTAGGAACAATTGGTAATACCTTTTGCTCTTAGCTTTTATCATTCTGATTTGGTTATTTCTAATAATTTTGTTCTGCAAACTTGTTTAAGGTGGCTTGCGTTGCTTACATTTGGAGAAGGTTGGCATAATAATCACCATGCTTTTGAATACTCAGCCAGGCATGGCCTGGAATGGTGGCAGATTGACATGACTTGGTATGTTGTAAGGTTTCTTCAAGCTATTGGACTGGCAACGGATGTGAAGCTGCCATCGGAAGTTCAAAAGCAAAGGATGGCTTTCAAAAATTGAAGTTTGTGTGTGTGTGTGTGTGTGATATCATTAATGAAATTATGTGGAGTTATGAGAAGCTTTTCTTTTTAAGAATATATATAATATAATTCTACTATTATTTAAACGTGCATGGCGTACTGTTTTTTTTTTTTTACAGAATATTTGGACTTCGAAAATTTTGAAAAAAATTAAATCATAATTTGGAGGAAATATAAGTCTCTTTTGAGATATCTATTAAAATTTATTCCCAGATTCATGATATAATAGCCCTTTTTTTCCCCTCTCATCTAAATAAAAAAAAAAATTGTTGTCATTATCTCCAAGATATTGATCGTGCATGTGTATAATAACACACACACACGGGCATGGGATTTTTACTAGAATCCATGAAGTGCATCAATTCTCAATATAATATTAAACACGAAATTAATGGTTCATAATCGCTATAAAATATTTGCATTAGTTCAATTGGAAATCATTATCACATCATTAATTTCAACATATTACACATTAAGATTGATGGGTTGTAATTAATCTACGAGACAAATGGCAACATATATATATTAATTATAGGTTACTCACCAAGGAAAGTTAGGACATGTTCTTTTTATTTTTATTTTTTCAAAATTTAATCTATATATGCTTGCAAACTGAATGTTGATTCACTAGGCCGAATGATATCTTACAAATACGTTTAAAAGCCTATGATCAATTATTTTATACACAAAATTGACAACATTCTTAATTTAAACCCTATCGAGGCCTTCAAAATTTTTATTTTTAGATTTTTTATTATTTTTTCTGATATTTAAAATTATTTATTATAAATATTACTGAATAAGCTTATGTCAGTTGTATACGTGTGTGTATAAACATATCTCATGATTCAATATGTTTTAGACATGACTAATCTCGTGGTCCGGGTAAAACACATAGCATTAAAAAAAAAAGAATGTTAAAAGACAGTAAGTATGTTTTGAAAAAAAAATAAGAAAAAATTGTGATTTAGATTATGGAATTGGCTAGATTGAACAAGTTATCTTAACTAATAAGATGTCAAAAAAGGAGTAACATGGATTGAATTAAGGAAAAAAAAGTGACGAGGATAGAGAAATAGCATTTATTAAATGATAATAAATTTAAATCTAATCAAGTATGGTAGGAGGAAAATAAAAAACAATATGATCAAAGTTAATTTAAATGTGTCTACCAAACCTGCAACTTGTTCAAGAGGTTGTGATAACAAATCAGAAAGCAAACCAAAAAGACATGTAAGCTCTAATTATTAACAAATCCAATATGAAAGACTTGATTGAATAAATAAATAATTAACAAAATAGAAAAAAAAAAGCCAACAAATTTGGATTAGCTTACTAAATAACATGACTCAGATCATGCGCATTGGACAACACGATAAAAAGCATGCCATGAAAAGTTATAAAGTTAAATGTAAAAAAAAATGATGAACAACAAAAAGTAGAAAAAATCAATTTTAAAAATAATAAATTCAAAAAAGTTTTTTTTTTTTTAAAATAAAGGTTGACAACATCTAGGTTATCCGAATCATGAACTCGATGTACCCAACCAGAAAAAATCATGATTACTCTCAATTCCTAAACTTAGAATTGAAGAATAAAATTAAAAAAAAATAATTTAACAAACTACCCCAAAACAAAAGGAGCAATATAAATAAATGAGAACTAAATACTAAACAAAAACAAAATAAAAGAAAAAGTAACATGGATTGAATTAAGAAAAAAAAAGTGAGGAGGATAAAAAAAAGTAACATGGATTGAATTAAGAAAAAAAAAGTAAGGAGGATAAAAAAAAATATTTATTAAATTATGATAAATTTCAATCTAATCAAGTATGGTAGAAAAAAATAAAAAACAATATGACGAAAGTTAATCCTATCAAACCCGCAACTTGTTTGAGAGGTTGTGATAACAAATCAGAAAGAAAACAAAAAAAAAACATGTAAGCTCTAATTACTAACAAAACCCAATGTAATAAGACTTGATAGAATAAATAAATAATTAACAAAATAAAAAAAACCCAACAAACTTTGGTTAGCTTACTAAATAACGTGACTCAGATCGTGCGCATTGGACAACACAATAAAAGGCATGCCATGAAAAGTTATAAAGCTAAATGTAAAAAAAATAAAAAAATGATGAACAACAAGAAGTAGAAAAAATCAATTTTAAAAATAACAAACCCAAAAAAGTTTTTTTTTTAAAAAAAGAAAAATAAAGGCTGATAATATCTAGGTTAACCTTTCAAATACGTGACCCGAATCATGAACCCTATGTAACCCAACTAGAAAAAATCATGATCACTCTCAATTCCTAATCAACTTAGAATCAAAAAATAAAATTGAAAAAATAATAATTTAACAAACAATCCCAAAATAAAAGGAGCAATATAAAAATATGAGAACTAAATACTAAACAAAAACAGAATAAGAGAAAAAAATAGCTTTGTTTGATTTAAGGGTAAAAAAAACTTTTATATTTTACAAAAAGGTATCAGGAAAAAATATTAAATTTGAAGAAAAAAGAAAAAATAACATTTTAATAAATAGTGAAACCAAAAACAAATTTAAAAGAAATAAGATAAAAATTAAATAATCAAAATCAAGAAGAATAAATTAGAAACTTAATCAAAATAAGAGGATAATATTAAAAACAATTATTAAGCAACGTGCTTTTCAAGGAGGAAAAAAGAATTAAAAAAAAAAAGTTGAGCAAAGCCATTCACTGCATTGACCACCGCACGCAATACTTCATCCATCATGAAGATTCTAATGCCGTCGTGGGTGGTCAATTTTTGACATACTTTTGAATACTCAGGCAAGCATGGCCTGGAATGGTGGCAGATTGACATGACTCGGTAAGTTGTAAGGTTTCTTCAAGCTATTGGATTGGCAACAGATGTGAAGCTGCCACCGGAAGTTCAAAAGCAAAGCTGGCTTTCATAAATTAAAAATAAAAATATCTCAACAGATTATTTTTTTCCCATATGATATTGGAGAGACTCCATTATTGTGGAAAAGCTCAAAAGCTGAGATGACTTTCTATTTTAAAGTAATAATTAAATGCTATATATATAAAAGAGATTGTCGATAGAAATATGAATAAGTGTAAGAAAAGGACGAAACATGTAATGGATTGACCAGGTTCTGAAAATAAAAATCTGGATTTTTGGAAAGAAAATCAAACATTGTTGAAAATAAAAAAAATCTGAGGACAAAACCAAATATAATCTCCTTTGAGAAAAAAAAAAAAACAAGAAAATAAAAGCATATCTATCTATCTAGAAAATTACCAGGTTATCCTATCATAACCGAATAATATTACAAGTTCATTTAATAAATTTATAATTTAACTCTAATCAAATTTTAAGTTAAATAAATAAATATTAATATAGTAAAATTAACTCGATTAATTTCTGAATAATCGGTCAGGTATAATCTAAACTCGTATGAATCAACATAAAAAAAATATTTCTAGATAAAAAATTACCCATTAACCCAAGTTTTATTTTTTATGGTAAATCTCTAAACAAAATCCGCCAACACAACGAGGTCTTGAAGCAAGTGGCAGGAAGGAAACAGTAAATTATAAAGGTTGAAAGTTAAAATTAAACAATTGATATATATATATATATATATATATATATATATTTCAAAGGATAAGTGAAATTGCGTCATTCACTTATCCTTTGAAGTTCTAAAATCAATGGATTAATTCTTGTTAAAGTGATTGGTAAATTTAGTTGGTATAAATCCTTAACGATATAAATAATAATTCTTACCAAAGATGCTTAAGAGATGACAACTAGAGAAATAGAGATTGCTATTTTCCAGAACAATATTAAATTAATATATAATCATTATGTAATTAATTAATTCTTATTGCTCATCATAATTGAATATTTCACCCCCTAAAAAACAGTTTTCTGATCACTCTATTGGACCATATAAATTATATTTTCTTGATATATGATATTATATAGTCTGAGATTCATTACACCAATTAGTCAAATTGATTTTATTTACATAAATGGTTACATGTTTAATTTAATATTCTCTGGTGTCTTGGAACAGCAGAGAGCCAGAGACAGAATTGAAGTCAATATTCTTAATTAATTCTCTGAAGAACTCTTGCCTCCCACCGACTCGGCTGATTTATGCCACCATTTGTCTTGGTTCATTTAACCTTTCCAAAAACAAAGCAAAGAATATCTGGACCGACAATCACACAACGATCATCTTACCATCATCAATTTAAAGAAAAAATGCACCAATTATTATTTAAAAAAAAAACACACAGTGTATATCTTAGGCTGGTTTTCGAATAAGAGAATAAATGGTGATTTAAAATAAATTTTATTTAGAAATATATTAAAATAAAATATTTTTATTTTTTAAAAAAATATTTTTAACATCAATACATCAAAACGATTCGAAAATATATTTTTTTATTTAAAAAAATAAAAAAATAAAATTTTTTAAAATTAAAAAAAACATGATTTATACCGCGTTTTCAAATATACTCTAAATACTTATATAGTCTAGAAATACAAGGTGCTTTATACCCTGTGCCCGTGATCCTAAAAGTTTTTTTTAAATTGAATGAAGGGTTTAAGCTTGAGATAAAAAAAAATTCAAGTTATCATGGAAAATAAAAAAATGTCACGTACCCAAGACGTGAGGGAATGTAAAAACAGAAATAATCATATAATAAACAAACTAATCCTCGACCGTTAAAAGTGGCAAGGCATGTTGAGATATTTTTCAAGTAAGGTCAGAAGAAAATTTGTGAATGGAGACCAAGCACTAGCTAGCTAAGCAATCTCCAATTCCCAAGCAAGTAAACATGGTTTGACAAGACGCATGCAGGCGGCTGGCTTTTGATCGTTGAACATGGTCTCATCTCATGGTCATCTCCACTAGGCTCCACAAGAAGCCGCCATTAACTATTCCACGCCTTTGAAGCCTGCAAGGAACAACAACCATCTTGGGAGATAAAAGGAATCGCACAACCTTCCTTGTTTTTGACGGCAATCAAGATTCCTTCCTTTCTTTACCGCTATATATAAGCTTTTCTTGACATTGCTCCTCCTCAAATTGCCAACAAAATCTTGCTCTCTAGCTCTCGAAAGATCCTCTACTACTTCTTGAGATTAATTTGGGGTGATCAAGATTTTGTTGAAGAGATATGAATTCTATGTTCAGTTCTTTTGATGCTTTGTGTAATGAATTCTTGAGCCAAAAAGTGAAGTCTTCTTTTGCTTTTACAACCATGGATGGCAATACCAAGAGGGTTTTGAGTAGTAAGGTGGCTGAAGATAAGCTGATCAGGAATCAACAAGGAAGCTCCTCGAGATCATTAACTAGGAAACAAGAGAAGAAGATGACAAGGTTTGCGCTAGAGCTCGATGGGCTCAACTGTTTTGAGACCATTGTTAACTATTGAGATCATTTGTAGGAAATTTACAGAGAAGAAAAGGATAGGAATTATTCTTTGATTGATCTATCTGAGGCTGTGATGGTAATGAGAAAATCTATTTCCAGTCTATTTTTTTCATGACTAATATACTCTTTGTTCTTCTTGATGATCTTATCTCAATTTCCTGAAATAATTTTGATTTTTTCTTAATTGATGAATCCTGGATTAACTTCTCTAAGCATACTGTGATCTATGATTGTTTGGATGCTCGCAAATCACGGCAATCTTGTTCCTCTTATCAGAGCCAAGATCTCCTGCCCTCTGTATATAGCTGCTGCTCTAATCTGCCCGTCTGTGAAGTTCAAGTAGCAGGATGGTTATTCTAAATTCAGATTAACAACTTAATCCTAGGCTTAAGGTTCGATTCTGGCCATCAACTTCAAACAACAAAGGCTATAATTTGCTAGCAATTATCTTACACAGATAATCACTGAGGACAAATTTCAGTCTGCATACTTTATTCTTACATCTATACCCCAATGAGCCATTCCTCCATGGCATAAAAAAAATGCCAAATTGGCATGTCTTCCATGTTAGTTATGATGCTATAAACATGAATCAAGACCATCATGGTTAGCCTCTAATCTTTAGATGTCTGGTGAATAGTTAGCCCATATAATTGTTTTTTGCATTAGCTTTTAAACAACGCTAGCTCTAGCTTTGCCTTCACCACCGACACAATTTGTTTCCTCCTTCACAGGAGAGTTCACTACATGGATTATGTCCATGAGACCTCATAAATCTCTCTATCTTGATTAAGCGCAACAACTATATACAAAGTAGAGAAGAGGAGGAGGATTCAATGCTCCATTCAATTAAAACTGTTTTAGTCCAATAAACTTGTTTTGTACGCAAATTCTTCCTCATGCGTGCCTCTTCCATCACTCCATTGAGTAAATTTTGCCTTTTCCTTGTTGCTTGTAAATGCAATTAGTGGAATTTGCCAATGGAGGGCCACTTCAATCTATAAGTAGCTTTTTCTAGATCCTATGGGCTTTCGAATTGGCCCCCATGGAAGGGACTCCATGTGGGGATCCAAAATTAAGGAATGAGCCCATGCCTAGCTTCACCTCTTGGCTGCTTTTGGATGCTTTCTACCCAAGGAACCGCTCATCCCAGCTGTTGCCTGAGAATTACAGAATTGTGCCCCGCTCCTTCTCGATCTTCTGTTTTGACAATCTCATGTTCCGAGTTCTGAACAATGTTTTCAATCTGAAATAAAGATGGGTTTTAATGCCAATCCAACTCAACTACAACAGTAATAAATAACACTAATCTTGCTGAATACTCTTCTCGAAATTACTTTTTACATGCATCAAGTATTAATGGATCCCATAAAACCAGAGGTTCAAATTCTAAGAAAGTGTTTTTCAAAAAATCTCTGGGTAAAATTAAAACATTATTTGAATTATAGTTGTGTCAGAGTTCTAACTTGGAAAGAAGATGTAGGCATTGTCAATCCATGAATTGTTGGGTCAATGATTTTCTATAAAATAATATCTTTTTATTCTTTTTGAAAAAATTTTACTTGGTTGAATTTGGTCATCTCAACCAAGTCAAGAGTTAATCATTAAATTAACCATTAATGTCTTTATCTCAAATCAGATTCTAAATCTCAAGTTTTTTGGATCAACGTGTACAGCAAAGCTGAGTTTAATAACTATTATATAAATACAATTTCGTGCTTGCAAAGTTAATCCTACCTAGATGCAATTCTCTTGCACGTGCCCTCCATGGTCAAGTTTGAAAAGTAAAGAATGAGGTCCTTGCATGGAAGTGAGACCAAGGCGCGGGAAAAGGCAATCTTGCCCCAGTGGTTGCGGGTGTCGATAAACATGCTTAAAATAATCATCAAATACGGCTGGATTTGAGGACTTCTGCTGGCTCTCACAACTGGATTTGGTATCCATCACCGTGTGGAAAGTATGCTTAGTACAAAGTTTGCATCGTGAGGAACTGGGAAATGGCAACTTTTTTTCTTTTTTACGGGACAAAAGGAAAATGTCAAACTGGTGGAATGGAAGGAAATGCGTGAGCAAATCTTGCCTCAACTAATCAAAACAGAGTTATTGTAGCATTGTTGACCCAATGTGAATATATTTGTTTACCATTAATTCAAAAGGTTCAGTTCTCCACCTACTGAGTGGAAAATGATCGTATCATATGGGGCAAGAAGAACAACATGGCAGTGAAGAAGACGCTTTTGAATGCTTGACATCCCAAATTCTAGTTCAGACATGACAGGTTCTTTGATGAGGAATCATACCATAGAATGACAGAACTCTTGCCTGTTACTTTTCACCCCGGAATCCTTTGAACTATCAAAAGGTGATCTGACTATAAATGGCCTATATGCTATATAATATGCATCCACAACCACCCTTCTCTCTCCAAGGCTTAAATCAATTCTGATGAGAGAATCTCGAACAAGTAGGAAAGCCATTCACTCTGTTGTCTTTAAACGAAAGGGTATTGTTTAAAATGTCTGTTTCTTCAAAAATGAGACGGATGGGTGAGAACTCATTTTGGTCAAGCATTTTTTAGTTAAGTAATATTTATCTAGTTTTATTGATTAAGAGTAGAATAGTATTTTCAGTTTAACCTATATATAATTTCTTTGTATTTAGGTTAACTTAAGCACTCATAATAAACATATCATTGAGAATTCTAGCCTCCTTTTATGTTTGATCTGAATTATTTTAACATGGTATCAAAGCCTAGTTGATCGAACCCTTGGCTTATTAATTTTATGGAACTCGCTGCTCTTATAGAAATCATGTTCACCAATGTCAGAACCACTGCTCGTATCAAAATCGTTATCATCATCCACTTCATTCCCTGTAGGATGTTTCAGCATGCTCAATGCATTTCTTTGAAGCTTAACTTCAGATTCATTTTTCAAAACATCAGACATAGGTTGTTTGACCTATTAAAAGATGGAGGATGAAGATCAAGTTTTGTGCTTGCAGCTGAAAAATTAATATCTGAAACTTTATTTTAGATTCTTCAGCTTCTGCAATTTGGTATTTCTGTTCTGCCTTTGCAATTGTTTTGGTATTTCGTCTTCTCTTCAGCTTCTGTAATTTGGTATTTCTGTTATGCATCTGCAATTGTTTTGGTATTTCGTCTTCTCTTCAGTTTCTGCAATTTAGTATCAGCTTCTGCAATTTGGTATTTTTGTTCTATCTCTGCAATTGTTTTGGTATTTCGTCTTCTCTTCAGTTTCTGCAATTTGGTATTTGAGTTAAGTTTCTGCAAAAAAAATAAAATAAAAATTGGAGTGATATTTTATCTTCCGCTTCTGCAAAATCTAGTATTTGGACTGTCCTTCAGCTTCTGCAATTTGGTATCAGCTTCTACAATTTGGTATTTCTGTTCTGTCTCTGCAATTGTTTTGGTATTTCGTCTTCTCTTCAGTTTCTGCAATTTGGTATCAGTTTTTGCAATTTGGTATTTCTGTTCTGTCTCTGCAATTGTTTTGGTATTTCGTCTTCTCTTCAGTTTTTGCAATTTGGTATCAGCTTCTGCAATTTGGTATTTCTGTTCTGTCTCTGTAATTGTTTTGGTATTTCGTCTTCTCTTCAGCTTCTGCAATTTGGTATTTGAATTAAGTTTCTGCAAGAAAAATAAAAAATTTTGGAGTGATATTTTGTCTTCCGCTTCTGCAAAATTTGGTATTTCGACTTTCCTTCAGCTTCTGTCATGGCATCTACTACCAAAAAGATTGTTTGGTTACGTTGTTTACTTACTGATATGAGAGTTTTCTTTTCTCATCCTACTCCTATGAATTGTGACAACCAGAGTTCTATTCAGATTGCTCACAACTCGGTTTTTATGAGCGAACTAAGCACATTGAGATCGATTGTCATCTTACTCGTCATCATCTCAAGCATGGCACCATTACTTTGCCTTTTGTTCATTCTTCCTTGCAGATTGCAGATTTCTTTATCAAGACGCATTTCATATCTCGTTTTTGTTTTCTAGTTGGCAAACTCTCGATGCTTGTAGATGCCGCATCGTGAGTTTGAGGGGAGATGTTAAGTAATATTTATCTAGTTTTATTGATTAAAGGTAGAATAGTATTTTCAGTTTAATCTATATATAATTCATTTGTATTTAAGTTAACTTAAACACTCATAATAAACATATCATTGAGAATTCTAACTTCTTTTTATGTTTGATCTGAATTACTTTAACATGACAGAACTCTTGCCTGTTACTTTTCACCCAAGAATCCTTTGAACTATCAAAAGGTGATCTGACTATAAATGGTCTATATGCTATATAATATGCATCCACAACCACCCTTTTCTCTCCAAAGGCTTAAATCAATTCTGATGAGAGAATCTCGAACAAGTAGGAAAGCCATTCACTCTGTTGTCTTTAAACGAAAGGGTATTGTTTAAAATGTCTGTTTCTTCAAAAATGAGACGGATGGGTGAGAACTCATTTTGGTCAAGCACTAAAAATGTCTAGGCAGCTGAGGCAGGTTTTTGTTGTCTAGTGTTTTTCAGAAAATTGCCTTCTGTTCTGCCTTTGACTGTTTCACTCGTAAGACTTGCCAAGAACCTCCATATTTGTTGAATTCTGGGAGAAGGGGAGAAATATCCCAATCCGTCAAGAAGAAAGACTTCTCCAGCTTCCATCATGCAATAACAACTATAATAATCTCTGGAAAGTTAACGAGTAGACATGCAGGAGGTCGTCTTTGGCCTGGTTATTAGCAAAACTTCTGCTTTAACCAAGTTCTATTAGCAGAAGGTGGCTACTTGAATGGATTATCAGCTCAGCTCAAATTTCTCTCTCAATTTCCCAAGTGGGGTCTTTTGTGCCCTAAATTATCAAGCAAAAGACAAAAAAAAAAATTAATTCAGGCATTTTAAATGAACAAGAAAAGAACCTTGAACTCCTGTTATTTCTGCAGCTTGTATCATTTAATGACATCAATTTGCTAAAATTTGTGAATACAACAATTACAAGAACTTTTCGCCTTTTCTGTCCTCGAAGCTGCGCTTAGCTCAACTGCGGAAAAAAAAAATGGAAGCCTCTATTCCTTCTAAAAGGGGCATGGAGATCAACAATGGACTATTTCTCACTTCACTGCATGAGCAGTCAACTTCGTCCAGTGCCTTCAGAATGAAGGAAGAAAAAAAAATCCGGTATCATGACCTCCTTCTAATTGCAAACTTTCTAGCCACTCCAAATATAAGAGCCTTAGTTAAGAGTCCCCGCTCAAGAGTACAAGCAAGAGCGACAGCCCCACCAATGACTAAAAACTTAGGCACATTATGCCCAGCAGGTTTCTCAGATGTTTCTCGAATTTCAATCTCTGATGAATCACTAATGCTGGTCTCCAAAGATCTCAGGTAGTCTGCACTCACTTTGGTGTTGATCTGAGCCATGAAAGCACTTCGTGAAAGTGGTGCGGCAGATGCTCTATGTTTCTGATATGCACGTAAACCAGGCTCCAACTTCTTTACAGCTCCCCACATACCTTGCCGAACTCCAAGCTTGGCAATTTCCCAAGGAATACCCATGTCCTCATGGTGGAACAGCATCACCTCACAGGCAGTCAGCTCACCATCCCCTCTCTTTGATTCAACTAGTTCATTCCAACAGATAGACATCTCAATCACACAAGGAACATGCTAGGCAACTCTTATAAAGAGAAATGTACAAAATGTGTATAACTTAGAAAAATGAGAGTATAAGTTACCTGCACGAATGCACCAGCTTGAATAGTACAGATCAACACGCCTTGGTTTGTTACGCCTTGGCACAGAGGAGCAAGGAACTCCCTAGAACATAAGAGACATGCTAATAAGTTTCTAGGAGAGGTAACTGTCTAATATGATCAAATACTAATTACACTTTCATCCCAATGGAAACATGAATACCCCACACAGAAAGTAAGACTAGCAACAAGAGGACAGTTAATTTGTGCTCACGACTTGAGCAGACACAACCAGGTTTGTCTTCCATTACAGTGGGATGAGGTTCACTGGTGCCTTCAGCAATTAACTCACACGGTAAGAACTAGAAACTTGCCCTTCGCTTAATAACCAACTATTGCTGCTCCAGGCATGTCTTTTAAAATTCAAAACCAAGAGTAGCGTGAATATCATACTTCTAAGACTAGGTAATCAAGTTTGATATTCATATGACATCTGAGTAATTCTACATAAGACTGATAATTCAACATCATAAGATCTCCCCTAAATGGAACTCATTATCCCCTTGTTTCATGATATACATTGCTCAGCAGATGTATATAATCAAGTTGTCTCTCTACAAGTACAATAAAAGGAAAAATAGAATATACAACTCATTCGTCCAATCTTTCTCATACCTTTGTAACACAATAGTACAATCGACCAGACTCCCAAATTCGACGGCCTATGATGTATTCTCTGTCACTACAAAAGAAGGGAAACTGAACCCAAAAAAAAAACAATAAATTCAGTAAAAAAACCACCACAAACAAAACATTTCATAGAAACAAGTGACGAAGGGGACACTCTTCCCACCTTGCGCACCCACTGGACCACCATGGTTCCTCTGGTAGGGCACTCCTCCAAAGTTTCAGCATGCACAAGCATGTCATCCCACTTGGCTCGAAATTCATCATCCCAAAAGAAGTCCCTCACCATTTCAGGAGTTGCATCCTCAAAAACAGTTCTGGTACGATATTGTGGAGGGCCAGTCTAGAAAATCCATTAAAACATAATCCATTTCAATCACAAGGGTTGCACATGTCTACCAAAGAGCAGCATTATAAAGCAAGAACTGGCATCGGTAACTACAACTTCATTTCCAAGACTGCATTAACAAGTTCAATTACACATATTACACAAATCAACACCAATTTGAGAAGAGGAAACCTACCTCAGGATCTCTACGCCAAGCTTGATAGTTCATAGTCGGTGTAGAACGATCCATCATTTGAATCCAAGCAGGACCTCCATCTTTCACTTCAACAAGCTTGCACAAATGCTCCAAATCATCTTCCACCACTAGATTTGGTTTTTCCTTTTCCATTTTTGATGAACTGCCCGATTAAATTCAACCATTTTAGTTTTTTTTTCCAATTCAATCAAATCCCACAAATTCTAATCATAATCCATAGCTAAGAGCATCTTGCATAAAGACATTAAATTTGAAACAGCAGCCAACTAACCTGCATTTAGAATTGAGGGTACGTCGCCCAGAGAAAGAGTCCGTTTGAATCCCGCCATCATCAGCAGCTCGAAAAACACAACTTGGCAACTGAAACTTCAAAATATTCAAACTAGGAATCATGGTACTCAATGATGTTGCTGAAAATTCCCCTCCTTGTTTAGCATCCAACAACATTTCTCTACTCAAATTGCTAGCCCATTTAGGCTTCCATAGCCACCCAACAAGCACCCCAATAGCAACAGCAACCCACAAAGGAATCGCAAAAATAAAAAGATCACTCAACACTTGACCAGTTGTAGGTCTATGCAGAATCTCCAATAAAACTGACCCTAAAGCCATCTTTAACCAATAAAACCAAAAACAACCCAGATAAATTAATCCCTTGAAAATCAAGAACAAACAAGAAAAACCCTCGATTTAATCCAAAAGAATAAACATTTAAAGCACAGGATTATTCAAGGGTTTTCAAAAAAAAAAAAAACACAAACCCCTCCGCTCAAAAAACAATGCAAAACAACCTCCACAACCCTAAAGAAAAAAAAGAAGACAAAAGAAGATATGGGTTTTGTAGAGGAACTGTCAGAGAATTGAAACGACAAATTAAAAACTCTCTTCTTGTTGTTTGAAAGGGATAAGGATTCAAAGATAAGCTGCTGATAGAGATGTTATTTAGATTACTGTAGGCCCAACATTTACTCTCCTTTTTTTTTCTACCTGGTACCACACAAACTGTGTTGTTGTAATAATACCATTAGTTACAAAATGTCACTTCCATTTTGCCCTTTTTTTGGACAGGTTGATGAATAGCAAATGTTGCGAGATAAATGGCAACAAGTGGATAAAATTCTTCTATCCTATAAACAGAAACAGAGATAGAAAATTGGTGTCTTGTCTCTGTTCAACAGTTGTCTTCTCTCTTGCTATGTTGTAATGTGTGAGGGTTTGAATGCGTGGAGAGTGTCTTCTTATATATGGGGGAGATATGGTCTGTGGTCAGTGGTCATACTTCTAGCAACCGCGTCTGGCTTTTTCTATCTCATTTATCACGTTTTAGGGTTGGCTTTTCTTGTTTATAAAATACATGGCAAGGTTTTAATGAGTTTTGATAGATTAATAATGCTATGAACATTGAAGATTGAGGTTGTATGTTTATATTTATGATCATTTTTTCGTTTTGATTGAGTTTTTTTTAGCAAAATTGACGAAGAAAATGATGATCCAAATGGTTAGATTTAAGGGTTTCCGGGTAATAATAAGACAATGAAAGAAAGGAAAAATTCTTTATATTCTTATTATATTATAATCTCTCTAATTTAAAGAAATAGACTTCATTCTTTCTATATATCTTTTTAATAGAGAAAATTGGATCGGTTATTATTTATCTTTTTTTATTCATCCTTCCATTTTGTAATTCTCATTTTTTTAATATAGATCAAAGAAAGTGTTTGTTGGAATAGATTTTTAATGGATGCATTACATAATAAATAAATAAATAAAGCTGAAGACAAAAATATTAAAACTCAATATACTATTCACTGTTTAATAAAATATTGTTCTAGCTGTTAAGGCATGTTATACCCTTGCAAAGATAAGAATATAAGTTTGATCCCTATGAAGTGTATTTATTAGAAGAGACAGCCACGAACCTCGAAAAAGACTAATTTTATCCTTTAAAAAAGTGTAAGAAAACTCAAATAATATATATAGACACACAGTGCAATAGTGAAATGAAGTTTTTGTCCTCTCTTTGAAAAAACCAATTACTTTTGTATAAAGGATATTTTGATTATTTTATATGGTATATTAATCATTAAAAAATTGTCTACTAATATAATTATATTTTTCATTTTTAAAGCACGCTAATTGACTTTGGAATCAAAATTACAAAGCTGGCAAAAAATAATAGAATTATCTTTTTAGTCATGCATAGTAAACTGATAAGTATGATTTGGGATAAAAAAAAATCTTGGGTTGATGGGTTTTCTAATCTTTTCCTTCAGGGTTTTTTTTGTAATTACTTAAGTAATTAATGAGATTTTTTTTGTCTTTTAACATTAATTAAATATTAATTAATTTGAAAACATTACTTTATAATTTAAGGATGTCAGTTAAAATAATCTGGCATTCAGGGGTATTTATAATTTGAACTCGAGCACAGTGAAAGGTCAAGAAGTCGGGCATCAATTTAAGTTTTTAAATATAGTATTTGATTACTTATTTTAGAATAGAAAACATGAAGATAGCTGGAATAAATGTAACATGTTCCTTGTTTTTTTTTAAATAAAAAAATCATTTTAAAAAATATATATCCACATTCATTTTTAGATCCCTACAATTAAATATGTTTTAATGCTTTAGGTGCCTCTCATAAATACTAACATACACAATAATAAAAGAAAAGGACGCAAAAATAATTCTAAAAAATATAATTTAACTGGTTAGGTTCTGGGTTTGCTCTTTAGATATTATCAGTTCGAGTTTCACAAATCTCAGGGCCACTAAAGGTTTACATGGTCGTTAACTTCAAGGCCCGTGAGATTAGTCGAGGTGCACGCAAGCTGACCTGGATATCCACGTTAATAATAAAAAAACGCAAATGCTTCTTATCGGTAAGATAAAGCTAGTATTTGCTTCATCGGGTTTTGACCGGGTCGCCCGAGTCAATTTTTTTTTTTTGTATTTCTGCATTTTAAAAGTGTATTTAGTAGGAAAAAGTATTAAATTAATATATTTTTTAGTGTTTTAAGATGAATTTAATACGGTGATGTCAAAAAATATATTTTAATATATTTTTAAACAAAAAAATATTTTATAATTTACATGTGTACATCATGTAATTAGATTTGAGTTTGTGGCCCTGCTAGTCTGACGCTGTAGTGCTCCTTCATAGTGGAGTTTTAACACTTGTATTCGAGCGAGCAACGTAGTTTCTGTTGTACATAATTGAGAAATAAAAACACGGCGAGTCAGGATTTCCTCATGCTCCTAAGAGTCCTTTTCATGCATTTCTTAAAGGGAAAAAGGGAGGCGTGGCTTCTTTCTAGTGACAGACATGCCTCACAAGCTCTCAGCAAAAGATGTCAACGCTGTGTGTGAATGGATCCTTAGCCTCCATTGGAGAATTGACATGGCTTGCTTGTAATCGTTCTGACTTTCAGAAAATGGACATAAAATATGAAAAAGAAGGTTGCCTGAATGGCGGTGGCCGAGGGCATGATCAAGAATCACGACTACCACTTCGAAAGGTATGTTTATTAAATACAGCATGACTCGGCAGGCATGCTGATACGGAACTGAATCTTTAGAAAATTCAAATTTAGAGTTTACATGGTTCGACTCGGTTGATTATCAAATCAATCTTCGACCAAAAATTAAATTTGTTTGATTCGATTGATTCGGCAGATGAATCTACAGCCAAATCAAAACTTTATTCTAATACCTCTTCAAATAATGGTATTTTTACTCTTAAAAAATTAAAACGATAATATTTTTAATTAACATGGGTTAACTCGCTCAATTTTTATTTCAGGATTTGAATCATGCTGGATTTAATTAAAAAATTATTTATCTTGTCCATCATTATCTTATCTTCGAGAAATGAAAGTTTGTATATGAAAATCTTTTTGATGCGTTGGTTTATGGTGCAAAACATTCCTAATGGCTGCTGCGTGCACTGGCCTCGAAAGGCTCTAGTGATTCTCAATTCAATAATCCAATCAAGTCACCTGAGTACACATTCAAAGATACAATTTTGGCCGAGATGGATGTGTGTGAATTGAATTGATTCACTATTGAAATTTCAACTTCTTCATTTTTTAAATCTACATATTCAATATATATAAGATTTTTCTTCGATTCAGAAGAAAAATTAGAAATTGAATTTTGATTCGGTACAATGTTTAAATAAAAAATCATGTGGGTTGGTTGACTAATATCAAACCAAGCTTTTTAAAATAAAATGTTTAATACAAGGAATTTCAAGGAAATTTTACTAATCCCATTCTAATCAAGTCTTAAATGGAGAGGTCACAAAGTTGATGTATTGAACTAGGACGGGTCTAATACCGAAGATCTAGCTTAGGAAAGCAAGAAAAAAAAAAACTTTTCTTTTATAAAATCCAATCTGTTTAAGACTCGGATTAGCGAGAGATTTCACTTCATTAAACAAAATCTGATTGGAGCAATTGTGAGAGGTAAATAGTTTAATTAGTCAGGTCTTAAGTTTAAATTTTACAAATTACAAGTTCGAGTCTCGTAAACTTCAGGATCATTAAAAACTTATATGATCATTAATTTCAGAACTCGTAAAATTAATTGATATATGCGCAAGCTAACCGAACAACCATATTAATCTTTAAAAAAAATCTGATTGGAGGGTGTATTATATTTTGCATATTAATCTAAAATATTCAATGAACTCCACAAAATGGTTGAGGAGGCGATCCTGCCAAATTTGATGTTATATATGGGGTCAGACTATGCTGATAATGACATCTCACCTCACCGACCACTTTTCGTGGAGTTCTTGCAATTAATATGAAGAAAATATTTTTTCGTCGGCAACTCTTTTCGTGTGATTGAATGCCTTGTGCTTTTGATCAAGTCATAAAATTAGCTTGTCATTACATCAAGTTGCTTCTTCTTCATTTTTGTGCACTATATATTTCACAAAATCAAAATTTATGCTTTTAAAAAAAAAAAAAAATAAAAGAAAGGTTTTTAAATTATTATTATTAGAAATTATTTTAAAAACTATCCGTTTATATTGATCTAGTGTTTCTATAAATGTATTTGAATGCTAGCAAAAATATTTAAATTTAAAAAGAACAAAGAATTGAATGGTGTGCATATATATATATAAGTTTAAAGCTTCATAAAAATGCACATTTTCAACATTTTTTATTATAATAAAGAATATTTTTGAACAAACTTGCAATATTTTATATTTATCCATAATATATTCGCCTTATTCATAAAAAGATGACTCACTCTTGATTTTTTTTTTTTGGGTTCATTGCAATACTTTTACCAATATTTATAAAGTAAAAGCATTTTCCATTTTTGATAGTGTAAAGAAAAAAAATTATTTGTCAAAAACTTGAATGATTAAAACTATGCGCACAACTAAAGAGTCTATTTGGCTGCTCGGTACTCCTGGAATGCAGACTCAGCGTTTCACGTGAAAAACACAAAAAAAATGATAATGTTTTTTCATGCTTGCAAGTTGCAAGCATAGACAACTGAAAGTCGACACTTGACACTATTGAAGCATCTCTGATTAAAATAGCAAAACCCTTTATTATCAAGTTATAAACAGGTCATAGCACCTCTACTAAATTCTAAGCCCAATAATTAATTCAGTATTGCCAGAAACCTGGCCATTAGACAAGAGAGAGATACATATATATTCGGAAGATGATCTTGTGCACACGTCCATTTCCATCCTGGATTCAATCTAACAATCAGAACTCATGGAAAAACACCATGCATCCTGCAGAATGTCCAGCCACATTTGATCTGCTTCATCCAATGTTTTGGTAGAATTTAGCTATTGTGATTTCCTACAATTCCTTGCGCTGTAAGACTCGGTATGTGTAGTGATTAATTTTCTTGATGTCTTGGTTAGCAGCAACAAGTCAGTCTTTGGAACTACAATATGTTAACCATATCTCTTTTCCTGACTTGACAATCTGTATGTGCAGTAATGATTTTAATCATGCACCAACCGTCGGAGGCATCCACAGCAAAAATCGGGCAAGTGGTGTTGTCTAAACCAACAGCCTTGATCACACATATAAAAACCATATTACAAGAGGGGAAGTTTCAGAAACTTGTATGCCAGATGGCTTCATCACCTTCCCCACATCGCTGGTGCACTTCCTCCATTCTCTCCACCGATTTACAAATGCCACTGCAACTCCAATCAAATGATGCAGCACAAGGATTCCCAGCTTGGGCTTTCCACTCACAGTCTATCACAGCATTGCAACTCCATTAGTGAAGAATCTTTTATTTGACTCTGATGAGACAAAATTTAGTGTAACATGCAAGCATTTTTGTACAAGGATAAAAAATCATGCTTAGTATGATATTTTGCTACAGTTGATGTGCTAGGAAAGAGGCTATCAAAATATTCAAAAGCATGCCATGCAGGAAGGGAACAAAGAAAAACATATTTGCATCAATCTTACCAGGTGCAGTCCCACAGCAGAGACTTCGATCATCAATGTGCTCAACGTCAAGACCAATAAACCAAGAGCCGAGTGAAACATCTTCATTTGCATATCTATGAAGTATGTGTCTGCAGAGGAAATGCCATGCACCAGCCATTCAAAAGGATAGCATCCAAATAGAAGGATGGAACAACACTGGGACTTACCTATTTACTGAGATATAGGTGGCTAAATCTTTGGAAATTGCATATATTTGCCCTGTTGCATGCCGGAAATACTTGTTACCCTCCTCACCAAATTTCCAATATTCTGGCTCATGGTACTTGACCCCTCTACAAATGGAATGCAGAAGTACATGAGTAACAAAGGTTAAATAATCTGAACATGATACAGTTAAAAAACTCGCTTCCATCTGAATGCTTACTTCTGTGCTAGTACAGGTCCAGACTTCATACAACCAATATAAACACGAGGCTTTGATCTATGACGTGCCAAGGTAGAGCCGACCATGCCTGTCAAATTTTAAAATCAAATGACCATACCAAAATACATCTCTCTGTGCTCCATTCTTGAGAGAATTAAAGCATTCAAGTAAACTAACCGAGATTTATGTGTACATCATCATCAACTTTAATATAGAAGTCAGCATCCCACATAGCAACAGCTGTTGAAAAATATATTTGTGTTTTCGATGATAATTCATGATAACCTTCTACATGATTCTGCAAAACATATTATGGTAACTTTACATAAGCAATTTAGAAAAACAACTGAAAACTTGTTTTGACTGTCAAAAGTGCTGGCAAATACATTTCAGAATAATTTTTTCCCAAACCAGTAGCTCTGGCTTTCAAATAATTTTTATCATTAATTAGGGCAAGGACTGGAAAGCTAGGCAAATGTTTCCACACGGGGTTCAAGAGAGGGAATGCTATAAAGGCAAAATTCATGAACTGATTTTGCAAATAGTTTCATAGCCTTTACTTGGTAGTTGGGTGGAGATAAAGGGTCAAACAGGTCATATGGAGCTTAACCATAACATACCAGTCTGAGGAAATCCTTGTGTTGCTCGTCTTCTGCTTCAACAGCACGATCCAAAACACCACCTGGAGATGCACTGTCAAATACAAAAGATTTCAGCATAATTAATAAGGTCTGTATCAACAAACTTTAACATTGAGCTATTGAGTAACCACAAGCCCTTTGCATACGTACCTGTGTCCTATAACGAATCGTATTATAATACCCTTTTCTGTTTCCAACTTCTTTAACTCCTCTCCTAGAGTGAAAAATAATAAAAATCATAAGCATATACTGACTCGTCAAAGCTACTACTGGTTTACATCGGAAGGAATGGTAAGATTTGGATTTAACCTTTGGGCATCCAAGTTTCTCTAATCGAGTCCCTTCGCTTCCGGCTGCTGAATGCAGTAATTATGCCCATGACAAAGAAAACCTTTGGTCGCTCCTTCAAATGCTCATTTCTTGATTTCATGACCATTGGAGATACATTCTCATTGTCACTTTTTGCAGCTCTTGCTGAAGCCAGCTGCACCTCCATTGAGGAGATCGTTTTGTCCAGTGCCCTATAATCAACATTATGAGGGTATTACATGATTTGATACTTTAATGCTCCTCTTCCAATTCAAAGTTACAGAACCTATTAAAACAAATAGCCTATTTATTTGGATAGGACAATTCATGTGTACTAAATTACATAAGTCATCCAGAATTCTTTTTGAAGCATAATACACCTGGCTATAAAAACTCACATGATTACATCATGAGTTTGAGAAACCTGAGAAAGGATGTCTCCTGCCTGAACAGCATTCTCCTGCAATACCATAAACAGTATGATCCACACATGTTACTGCCGGAAACAGAGCTTACGTAACAGTTTAGTAACTTGACTTGCCTGCTTCTGACAATCAACTGGGGAATGTTCTGCTGTTAACTGATCCTTCTTCAGAGATGAAGCTTCGTCGTCCATTTGGCCCGGATCTGGAATATCCCAAAACCTATAAAACACATGTAAGTGGCAAATCATACTAGAACAAAATTGCAGTAGGATTTATAGATGAAGGTAGCAGATGCATAAGTGAAAAACAGTAAAAGCTTAGAAACAATCCAATGTATGATCAATAGAATGCACCAGGTACAACTGCAAGATACTCTATCATGCTACATTAAGTCCAGCAGCTTGAGATATGGTGTTAAGAAAAATGGCAGCAAAAATTGGACTACTTTTCACTGGTTCATTCGAAGTAGAATCACTTAGCAAGTCTCATCTAATTTGCTGCCTTTTTTTCACAACATCACATTTTGGCTTTACACAGCACTGCTCGTGTAATTGTCATTTGGTTTGCCGAACAAGAAAAACTGATCAGATGCATTATACAGAAAATGAAGGTTTATGAGCTCTCAAACCAACTTTCAGATACACTTCTCAGTGGCATTGCAATAAGTCAGGGGTGGCAACCATTCTGTATCTTTTATTGTTGAAACATCATTCAAGTTAAATGTGATGAGAATCATTCTGTTTTCCATGCTGATTGCAATTAACTCATGTCTTCATCGGCATTCGCGTCAGAAAAAGAAGAAAAAAACTATCTTTTGATATCAATGAATGTTATGAGAATCATTCTGTTTTCCATGCTGATTGCAATTAGCTCATGTCGTCACTAGCATTTTCATCAGAAAGAGAAGAAAGAAACTATCTTTTGATATCAACTAATGTTATGAGCTTCATTCTGTTTTTCATGCTGATTGCAGTTAGTTCATGTCTTCACCGGCATTTGAGTCAGAAAGAGAAGAAAGAAACTTTGTTTTGAAGTCAGCTAACATCAAAGAAGGCTGCCATGATCTTAACCCCGAACTTCAAACCTTGAAAAATTCTACCCCTAATTATCAAGATCGAATGTCAATATTACCAGGCAGATCACACTAAGAATTTTCTCTTAATAAATAAACCCAAAATTTAATATTCAAATATGATAGCTGATTTCTCTCAAAAAACAACTCGGAAATATCTCCATACATCAAAATTTAAGAAAGGGCTCAATTTCCAACTTTGCAGATAATCACTTGGTAATTGCTCAAGACTTGTTCCACCACCAATATCCAACCAAAATCTCTTCAGCTACTTGACATTAGTCTACTCACCAACCCAATGACTTTCCTTTTGAAACGCGTCAGCTCGTAGATTGTCATTTCCTCGCAGGCCAACCAGTAAAGTTTTGGGTTTTCCAGCAATGTATGACCTTATCCATCCAAATCAATACTTAAAACATTCTCCTTACTCAGAATTCATTTCCCCGGGAAAACTATGCTCATTCTTCACCTTAAATCTCAGGCGTTTCAAAATACTAATAATATTGCAGATGAGGTAAACCATTGAAGAAAACAAATAAACCATCTGAATCTAGTTAAACAGACGCCTTGCTCCAGCAAGGATACACGTTTATCAATTCATTATTTGGTAACATACTAAAAGAGCAAACGTCCAATCTCCACCACCTCACCTATAACTTGAAATTCTGTAGACCCGGAAGGCCAGAACAGAAAAAAGTCCCAATCTTTTACATGGATTCCAAGAAAAAACCCTCAAATTCATTAAATTACAGCCAAAATCTACACAAAAAGAGTACATTTTGCATATGATTTCATAAGAGACCATGCAAGATTCTCCATCCTATGCATAAAGCAACAAAAGCACAAAAACAGAACTAACAACAAAGTTAAACTTTCCAAATCCTACTAAGATAAGCAACAAATCTAACAGCTGATCACTTCAAAAAGACAAGATCTTCAAAAAATTCACAAAAGAAAAGGAGAGAAAGAAACGTAACCTGTTAACAACAAGAACACCCAAGAAGAAACTGGCAATGCAGAAGAGAAAAACCCATCTGGTAGAAACTCCATTACTGGACTTATGAGGTCTGCTTATTCCCATCTCAATCTAACAAGCTTCAGCTTTAAGAAAGTTTCCTTCTTTCCTTAAAACTTTTTTGGGGGTGGTAGCACTAACCTACAAAGACAAAACAGGCGACCCCATTTCTCACAAAGACTGAGAAAGATAGAAGAGAACAACAAAAACAATGCCTGAACTTAATAGTTGTCTTAAATAATGGGAAACTGAAGAACTATATCAATATGTTGCTTTCTTTTAGTTTTCTTTTCAAATCCAATGAAAATGGGCAACAACAAACACAAGCTGTATAATTTAGGCTTGCTTTCACTGTTTTGTCACCGAGAAATATTCTATATAAAAAATAATGCAATGCCAAGTCACTCCTTCCTTTACTGCGTTGAAGTCACGTTTGTTTTTGCGATAGCAAAATATTTTTATAAAAAAATAAATATTTTGTCTTAAATTTTTTATTTTTTAATATATTTGTAAATAAAAAAAATTAAAAAATAATTATTACTCAAACTTTTATTATTTCTTCTTAGCTTTTGTTGTTTTTCCATTGCTTTTTTACTTGAGTAATGGACCACTAAGCTAGCTAGTGCTATATTTTTTTTATTATAGTTTATAATTGTAGTAATATGTATATATTTGGTATTGTGATAGTTTTTATATTTATAATTTAAAAATAAATAAATTAAAAAATCTATAAATTATATTTTTTGAAAAAAAATTGAAGTTTTTATCATAATTTAAAATAAAATACATAAATAATAAAAATCAAATAATTTTTGAAGTTGTGGTTATGTCAAAAATATTTTCAACCGTACCACACTAACCCTAAAACCTATATTAACTCATCAAGTCTTAATTTAAAGTTTTGGTATAGAAAAGTTTTGCTTTTAACTGCTTTTTTATTACCTAAACAATATAATTTTCATTTTAAAAAAAAACATGTTATTTTTTTAAAAAAATTATAATTTGGATTGACCCGTTTAACCCCCTGTAATACAAGTCTTGAGCCATGTCGTCCTCCAAACAGGATCTTATAACTAATGGTTTGAGAATATGTTATATTGGTGAAATATGTAATTCATGAGAGATTATGTGTAGATTTCTTGTTAATGTCTCTTGTTATCAGATGCCATGTGATGCATTTACTCTAACAACATCCTGTTTGTCCCTGTCCAAACATGTTCGAGCTCCAATTAATGCTAGCTAGGAGCCTGCCTCTCTCCTAGGGTTTTATTTTGGATATGTTTTTCAGTTTAAAACGTGGTTCAGCTGAAACCCTTTATCTAATTCATTGGATATTCCTGGGTTTGTTATAAAAAAAATATTAAACATTATTGCTTTAAATAAAAACAATATTTTTTATTGATTCGAGTTAACTCGTTCAACCCATTATTTTGAAATCTAATAAGGTCGAAAATAGAAGAGGAAGAACAAGAAATCATGGAGATCATTGGTGGTAGATTCTTGTTGTTGATGATTAGAGAGAGGGATTTTGATGATTGGGAAAAGATGCTAGCAGTTTTTGGCTGTCGGATTTGAGCCTTGATGATGAAAATAATGGTAGCATATGTCTTCAACTTCATGTTAGGTCATATTTGGAACAAAGGCCATAAAAAGGCAACAACCTCAAAAAAAAAAAATGAAGTCTCAAAAAACTGAAATCTATTTATGTGGTAATATTAATGTACAGTCCAAAATATTATTACATCTGATGATTAAACCATATTATAAGAAATTATTTCTTCATCAAAGTGTTAATTATAAGGGTCATTAATTTAATGTTGAGGCAGCTTGATCTTTCTCAAAATGTAGGGTTATGGGCTCCATGTGCTTGGTATGATGAAAATCTTGTGATATACTAATGCAGCTTGCAGCTTGCGCCAGTTGTTTAGAAATTAACATGTCTTGCGATGTCAGGATTGTAGACTTTTGTTGTGTTGGTTCTGGCGAGTATTTTGTTTATATTTTTTTCTAGCTACTCTTCAAATGGGAGGCTACTTTTAACCAAAGCAACACGATCTCGACATTAGTAAACTATTTTTTTATAGCAAGACTACGTTACATACAAATGATTTTAAAGCAAGGGTCATTCTCCATAAATGATAAAAATTTTATATTCTATGGCAAAGGAGACATTGTTGTTATGTTAAAGGAACAATATAGTAATTAATTAACTAAAAAACTAAAACCCGTAAGCTAAATACTACTCCGTTTATATTGTTTATATACTCACAAAACAATATGGATATACCGTACATTTTTAATAATTTATTTTAGTCTCTAAATTTTTATTTTGGGTAATTTAATCTTAATTAAAAACTAATTGCTTTTAATTTCTTAGAAAATGGTGGAATTGAAAGGAGAGAGACTAAAATGAAAAAGACACCAAACATGGAAGACGTGTCAAAAATATTTTACAAATACGCTTAAGTCCTCAAAATTTAAAATTAACACAAATTAGACAATTTAAAATCTCTTTAGATTTAAATAAAAAATCAGTTTTTGTGTGAAGGTTTATTTATAGTATTTTCCAATTTATGTTTAGAGAGAAGAAAGAAAAAGGGTTGTGAGATTCCAATAACAAGAGAGAAGGTCGTTGTTCAAGTCATTTTCGATTATTAAAATGGATGTTTTTGGTGTCCACAGGTTTTGTAAGATGAGAGAGGTTTGATGGTGGTTATTTTAAACCTCAATGTTGCCTGACAAATCAAATCTAAGTCGAGAAAGATAAATCTAACCTGAATTGATTTCATGTTTTTGGATATTTTCTAGGTATTTTGAGTTGATGTATTGATTTATAGGTATTTCAAGGGTGTTCATGAGATGTTTTTGGATTGAAATAACTTAAAATTTGAATTTTTCTTTTAAAAACACTACCCTGATCAGAATCTGAGCCTGCAAACAACACTTGTTTTACATGTAAATTTTAATTTTATATGAAATCATAGATATCTCATGCGACTCGTGTTTTACATATATGAAATAAGAGTTGTAAATGGCATTTGGTAATCGGAAAATACTATTGCTTTATCATTTTTTTTTCATTGTGATAAAACTCACAAACCACCCCCTGGGGAAGATAAAAAGGCAACAACCAAAAGGAGAAAAAGATTCCCATTACAACTGTTGACTGTGATGAATCATTAGATGGCGAATCTGAATTTAAATGAACAAAACTTTATTATTAATGACAAAGTAGCTGGATTTAAAAGTTGGGAAAAGACTAAAAAGTTTTGTTTGGTCCGTTTTAAAAGTTTTGTTTGGACTATTTTGAGCTGCAGGCAATTGGCTAGTAGCACAAAAAATAAATCCAGCTTAATTTAATAGATCAATTTGATGATTTCCTACTAAAGTATCTACCCCGAGCAAGTTTTATATTAAACCAGGCAAGAATTTCAGCAGAATCAACCTAAGATCAAGTTAGTTCATCAAAATTTAAGTGAAATCCATTTATTTATTAATAAATGATATTATTTGGATAAACCCAAATTGAAGAAGGATTTCAGTGTCCATTTGGCCAAGAAAACAGGACGGTGGGTGTACATCTTCTTCGACTCGTCTTCTTCATCATCTGGGGCATGCAAGAAATAACAGAGTGAGATGACGATGAATGTGTCCTAAGATGAGACACGAAGACGTGAAGAAATCAAGAAGATCACATTTGATGCGACTTGGCATTTATTGTCCTTCTCTCGCGAGTTCTGATTTGATTCTGCCTCATCTGCCGCAGCTCCGGTCCCCCCCCAGCTGCTCCTTCAATTTTATTCTCGAATAATTTATATACATGGGTTCCTCTAAATTCCATGCTTTATGTCCACAAGTGTTGTGGACTGCGCTGGGCCATCGACACCTCAAATTATAAAATCCGGCTCAAAAATATTGTGGTAGTATTTATTTTTTAAAATAATTTTATTTTAAAATTTATTGATATAATATTTTTTTATTTTTAAAATTTATTTTTTATATGTGAAAATAATTTAAAAACATATAAAAAAATTAATCTGAAGTATTTTTTTTGCACCAAAAGTTTTACAATATTTTCTAGAGCTAAATGTAGAGGCTTTAAAGTAGGAGTTATTTAACGTAATCTAGACATTGAACTAGTGTAATGTTCAAGTTTATAAGTTTAGTGGGTTAATTTTGATTGATTTAAAATTTTTTAAAAAATTAAAATAATAATTTTTTTTTAAAATTAATTGGTTTTGATTTGATCAACTATGTAATAGATCAACCTAGACTTTTGATCAAATTACTTGATTATCCTTCCCTTATTATTTTATGAAACTTGGTCTGGACAATATCTTGAATCAACTGATCTAAATCTTATAACAACCATCAAAATAATATAGCTTTAAAGAGTATATCACATATAGTATTATAATTTTTTTTCTCCATTGTAATGTTTTATAGAAAATAATTTATTCATTGTATTCAAATGTAATTGATGAATTTTTTTTTGTTTCTAATCCTTTTTTTTCCACAAAAACAACACTTTTAGAGGCAGAATTTACCAGCACACATTGTTAAAAAAACTCTTATTAAAAAACACTTCAAATTTTGTTTTTACCAAACGTTTTTTTACAGCCACAACCATAGCTACAGTAAAAACAAACAACATTACCTATTAATTGATTGATGCTTATCTTTTTTTTCTGCTTGGATATTCCAATTAATAAAGATGAGACCATTAACTTATTTTTTTTAAAAAAATAATTAACTGCAACAACACATGATACGACTTTTTTTTCAAAAACTTACTTCACTGATAACATTAAGGATAAATTGGATAACTACTGAAGTAAATTAAAAAAATTGATAAATTAATATAAGTTTAAAAAATTTGATGAAATAGCAAAGTTTGACATTGTTTTATTCAAAAAGAGCAATTTGTTATTTTTATTCAATTGATCGGCTGGTTTCAAAAATAACAAGAAAAATTTTAAAATTGTCAAAACCAAGAGGTTTCAGAAAATTTTTTGATATCTCAAATTCAACGGCTCATATTGTTATAACAAACTCATATATAACTACTCAAAATCATTCACTATTACATAAATAATAATTTTTTGAGATTTTAATTGGAGTTTAATTTTTAGTCAACAAGTTGAACAAAAATATGTATTTTAACTTATAAAACTAATTGAAAGAAAATTTTTTAAAATATTGATTTTGTGTGAAAGAATCAATCAGTTAATACAACTAGATCCAATTGGTTGATCGATTGAGATAAAAGATTGGAGTTTAATTATATTGCATTTTAAAAACATGATATTTATTAAATGTTGTTATTTTAAAACGTAATAATTATCTTGTTATGTTTAGAAATAATAATATTTTATAAAAATTTTATTTTTAAAATATAACATGATGAAACTATATAGTTTCATCAATTTTTTTATCCTACGTAACTTCACTAATTTTTTTTTACTGTACTAATTAAAAAAAATCCTAACATTAATTGTTCATCTCGTACATGATATGATTTGAGTCGTGTCTATAACCTTTTGATGAACTCTTCTCATCTACTTATTCTGCATCTATTTTTTTGTACTTCAATTCCAATGCAAGTGGGGCAAAATTCTTTCAAATTTGTATAAGTGCGAAATGGAAAATGTTTTCTACATAAAAATTTGGCTTAGCCCCTCTCTCTCTCTCTCTCTCTCTCTCTCTCTCTCTCTCTTCCAATGAAAACTTTTTTTATTACAAAAATTAAGACAATTTATTTTATAATCAACCTCATTAAAAATTTAGATTGATGGAGTGACATAGTCCAGAGTTGTTCGTCGTCCTGTTGACTTTTTAGATCAAAATTAATCCTTTTTTTATTCCTTTTTCTAATTTTCTTACTTCTAATACGGCAGATTGCATCGATAACATGCAAGAATATTTAAAAAGAAATTCCAACACACTCGTGTCGGGACTGAAGTTCATAATATTTATGTGAACGGAGATATAGATGTAGAGTTGCCATCAATAATAAACTGGCCCGATTTTTCTTGATAAAGTAAACGAAGTTGGTCACCACCTCCTGGTAATGCAGCCCAGACGAATTGGTGAACTCGTTTTTTGATCATCAGAAGTGGCTTGCCATTGGGACGAAAAAATAACTATAAAGTATTCATTGTCCTCCATATTTGATTTTAAATATCCATTATCCATCCATTTTTTTCCTCAAAAAACTAATTATTAAATTGATTAGTCATGTTTATTAATATATAAACATATCACAAACACCAACCAAATCTAGTTAAGGTTATGCCATTTGGCCATGGTGCTGTTTTCTGCACTTCTGGGATTCTCTTTCTATGCTTCGCTACACTTTCCATTCCAGTCGGTCGTCTCTTTCCCTATGCATTTTGTCCCTTTCCTTCTTTAGGTGGCTGCAAATCCATCATATTTAAGAACCATCAACACAAGGACATGCCTCAAGGTACATTGTTTCAACCCAAGTTTTTGTTTCTTTTACCTGCGTTTTACTCTTTCCATTTACGTCAACACCTAATCAGCTAAGAGGGCATTCACTCCTTCCATCTTCATTAGTTGGCAATCTTACATTTGTTTGCTTTCAATTATGAGTCCAATTATTGTTTGATTTGATAATTATACTATTGCTTTATAAAATTATTTAGCACCCTTTCATTCCATTTGAAGTTGTATTATGATCACATATTAGCTTATACATACAATATTTTTTTTTTATTTAATTTTCCATGCACTGAAATAAATCATTTTTCCAAGATTTATGCTTTTACAACAAGTTTTTTCCCCTTCTATCCTCTCCTTGGTTTTAGAATGCTAACGTGGGCAAGGCACCTAAGTGGGACACAAGGAGCCTCTTGCAACGAAAAAATATTGATATAATTAATTCGTTTTGATTATTTTAGAAGTATTAAGCATATTAAAACTGCATGATTTGATCAAGTCTACACTTCTTCATTGGATACTTATCATGTCTCAGCATCTTTTAATTACTATATTAATCCAAAGTAATGGTTACTTACGTTATAATCTTTGGCTAGATTTTGGCTGTAGAAAGTGAAACTTTTTTCTGGCTTCTTGTTGTGTTTTGTAGGACTGGTCTAGTGAATGTGTGACAATGGCAAGGTACAGTTATGTCTATGGGAGTGAGAGGGATGAGCTTGCAGAGCCATCTCAGAGACTAATAGAGGCTGCTTTGAGTGGAGATGTAGAGTTTGTGACAGAGAGTTTGTCAAAAACAGTAGATGTGAATTATATAGGGACAGTAAACTTGAGAGTGAAATGCATTGAGACAGTGTTGAGAGAGGAAGAGGCTGATGAGATTGAGATTCAGCACAGGGATTTTGTTACTGATGTCACTCCACTTTTTGCTGCTGCTCATTCAGGTCATGTAGATATTGCCAGGAAATTGCTGGTATGGACTCTGTTCGATTTTGTTCTTCTTTTTAACTTTGATTTGGGTTACAAATTGTATGAATGGTTTGCTTCTCAAAACTGTGAATAGCTCCTTTGTTTAGTGAGATTTTAAGAATTTTCCTTTTGATTCTTTTTGGGGTTCTCTTATTTTTTCAATGGTCAACCACTACCTATTATTCAGAGTTCGTGTAATTTCTGCTGGTATAGTTATGGAATGCTTGTTCATGCTTAGTTGGGGACTAAACAAAGGTATAAGCAAGACAAAAATGGCAGAACCGAATCCTTTATGCCATCCAAAGATTCGTTTGCTAAAACAATGTTTGGTGCTGCTTAAGTAATCTTATGCAATTAGACTAATTATCTCATCTTAATCTACGTTTCCAATTATAGTCAGCTGGAGCTGATGTGAACCAAGAATTATTTCGGGGTTTCGCTACCACAGCTGCTGCTCGCGAAGGTCACTGTGTCCTTCTTGACATGCTTCTCAAGGCAGGTGCATCTCAATTAGCTTGTGAAGATGCATTACTTGAAGCTTGCCTTTGTGGTCAAGCTAAAGCTGCAGAATTATTGATCTGCTCAGAGATGACAGGACCTGATGTGGCGCAACATGCACTTGTATCAGCTAGCTGCCGCGGATTTGTAGATGTTGTAACCACCTTGATCAAGGTGCAGATTGAGTATTTTGGCTAGTCTAATTCTTAATGGGAAGCATCCGGTTAACCCAATTCTCCATTTTTTCCAGAACGGAGTAGACATAAATTGCAAGCGGAGGGTTCTGTTGCAGTCGGTCAAGCCTGCATTGCACGCGAATGTCGATTGTACACCTTTGGTGGCTGCTATCGTGAGCCGACAAGTTTCAGTGGTTAAATATTTGTTAGAGGTAGTGATCTGATTGTTCCATTTCTACAGGCTTCAAATTATGGCAGTGGTCTAGAGGACTTTAAACTTGCATCACTGAATATCATTAGCATAACATATCACTCGTGGTCTGTGGTTCTTTTTTAAGCTAATTCAGTCTTATGCCTTGAGTTGCCACAGTTTTCTCCTTCTGATCTGTTTTCAACTTATAAGAACACCACTTCCCTATTTAGATATCTAATTACTGTTAATTAAGAATGGGGTTTTATAAGTGTATATTTAGGCAGGTGCAAGAAGCAATTGCTATGTTAGGCTGGGAGCTTGGTCATGGGACATTTTCTCTGGTGAAGAACTGAGAGTAGGTGCATGCTTGGGTGAGCCATATAATGAAGTTTGGTGTGCAGTTGAATATTATGAAGCAAGTGGCCAAATTTTGAACCTTTTGCTTCAGCATCAGATTTCGTTCCTTGAGAGTCAACAGCAAGGCCGGAACCTTCTTTGCCATGCCATCCTTTGCCACAATTCAGATGCCATGGATGTGCTTCTTAATGCTGGTGCTGATGTTGAGTTCTGCTTAAGGACCAAGAAAGGTCACGAATTTCGTCCTATTCATTTGGCTGCTAGAATGGGTTGCCTTCGTATACTAAAACAGGTGGTCTTCTATGGTTGTGAAGTTGATTCGAGGACTGAAACTGGCGACACAGCCCTGATGTTGGCGGCCAAATCCGATCAAGCTGATTGCTTCCTTGAGCTTATTGTTTCAGGAGCTGATTTGGGTCTGGTTAACAATAATGGTGAGAGTGCAGTGCACTTGGTGAAAAGAAGTGTGTTTGGATCCTCTTTGGCAGATATTTTTCGACAGGCTATTACCACTGGAAGAAAAGTCTGCTCCTCCAATCTTGAGGTGTTTTCTTTACTGCACTTCGTTGCTGGAATTGGTAATACAGAGCTTTTACAGATGATCCTTCAACATTCGACAGAAGACATAAGTAAGCATGATGGTCTTGGTTTGACACCAACTATGGTTGCAGTAAAATCTGGCCATACTGAGGTCTTCCGGCTCCTGATTGATGCTGGAGCTGACATCAGCGAGAGGAGCAGGGATGGTCAGGCAGTAGTGTCTCTTTTGCAGAATCATGCCTGTTCCAGTGTGAGGACTCGATTTGAAGAGATATTGCTTGATGCTGTGCTTAGTCACAAAGTGACAAGTTATTCTGAGTTTAGAGCTTTGCACTTTGCAGCACATGTTGGGAACTTGCCTGCGATAGTTCAGCTATTGGAAATGGGATTCCCTATAAATTCAGTCGATGACAGTGGGCATTCACCCCTCATGCTTGCTGCTAGGGAAGGCCACGCTGATGCCTGTAAGATATTGTTGCAAAGAGGTGCTCATTGCGGGATTATCAATCAGAGAGGAGAGGCAGCGATATCTCTGGCTAGGAAAAGCACTAAATGTAAGGCTGCAGAGGGAGTGATATTTGATTATTTGGCTCATTCTCACGTGCTACTCGGTGAGGAGCTATGGAAGCACACCCGTGAGGGAAGAGGTTCCCCACATATGAAGGTTGTTCAGATGCTCAAATCTGGCTTGTTAACGTGGGGAAAGTCAAACCGAAGGAATGTGGTGTGTAAGGAAGCAGTGGCAGGACCAAGTCCAACGTTTTTGAAGAATAGGAGAAAGGTAAATGAGGCTGGAGATGAGATGGTTTTCAGGGTGTTAACTGAGACAGGGAGGGAGATTCATTTTGAGGCAAGCTCTGCTTCTAGTTTGAAACTTTGGGTCCATGGCATAAACCTCATTACAAAGGAGGCCACTACCGGTGTTTGGTGATGGAATTCTTCAGCATAGAGTGATACGAAACTGATTTAGTATATATAGAGATTGCATTATGGTTTCAAATACTCAATTTCTTTTCTTTTTTCCTATCCTATGTTCTTTGTTTCTAAAGGTTGAATACGAGTATAGTGAATTGAATGCAAAGTGAAATTAGTAACTCTCTCCTACACTCTGGTTAATCTCTTATAGATGAGCAAAATGATTCATAGTGATGATTGACTGATGACAGTGCTGTTTCTATTTTACCTGGCATCCATCAACGAGGCTGCTCTTTTTGTTAGTGGAGATCATTCCTCTTGCTCTTTGAGATCTCTTCCTTGCGTTCTTCGTATTTATGTTGTAGTTATTTCCCTTGTTCTTGGATGCACCTCTTCGGTGAGGAAAATCTAGCACAAACTTTGCAGCTCTTCGTTTCGTCGAAACAATTGGAGGCGACCGGATTCAGCCAGCAGACTGCTATCTTTGTGAATGCTCCGACTCAAAAGCAGGTATACATGCATGCTGCTCCATTTTGATCACAAAAGCATATATGAGGGAAATGAAAGCTCCCACTATCTCCATTTTGTTTTGACCCTCTCTAGATTATGAACTATGATTGTATTTTTAATATACGATGGTCAATACTTCCTAGAGATGAACTGATCATAATTGTCAGCAAGTTGAATATTTATGATTACATCCGACTTGGGAGCTACTATTCATCATGGAGATCAGCTGCTTTACAAGATTGATACCGTCCTTGTTGCAAAAACTCCAATGATTTCGCTTTCAAAGATTGATACCGTCCTTGTTGCAAAAACTCCAATGATTTCGCTTTCAAGAGGCAATGATCTCGATGAAGAGTACTATATACTTCCCATTACAGAAACACAAGCACAATCAAAACTCCACTATGAGTCTCCTGGATATCTCTACAGGTTTCGTCAAGGAAGAATCATGGAGTGTAGGAAAGGTATCTTCCAATTGGTTCACACCGTGGGGGAGGCTAGTGATGCGTGCCTTCTCATCAGGACTTCAAAATTAGAGTAAACCTACTAGCACTATCAATATATTTTAAAGAATTGAAAAAAATAACGATTGCATATTTTCAGTAATCTAAACATAGAAGGATAAATAAATAAAAAAGTTTTAATGAGCCAAAAAAAATCTAAAATACAAAGTATCAGTAAACTCGGGAATTATCTATCAAAATTCGCGAGTATCATCAAGTGAACATGATAATCAAATAAAAGAAGGCAAAATGAACAAAAAGATAAAGCTTAATTTTAGAAAGAATTGAGTTTTGGAGGATAAAATTGAAAAAAAAAAACGATCTAAAAAAATCATGTGCCACTTGATCAAACCTTTTATCTAGATTATGAGATGTAGATAACCTAATTGAAAGGAAACTGAAGAAAATAACAAAATTTATTTTTCAAAATAAACAACTTTAAAAGATGTAATAGGAAAAAAAATGGTGTCAACTTGTGTTAACTTTCCAAACTCATGATCCTAGATGATGATTAAATCGAAAACACTCCATTTGAAAAACCACTATTTTAAAACTCGGATCGACTCGTGACCTAGGTGACTCGAGACTTAGGCCAGGTCGGGTATCAAAAGAAATTGGAGGAGAATTAATCAAGTGTAAAATGATAAAAAACTACGGTTGACCCATGTCTTGGTTAACCTTGTGCAAATCTAGTTAAAACCATGTCAAAACCCATTGACTATTTTCCTTTATTTTTCCAAATGATATTATTTTTATTTTTTTAATAAAATAATAAGATTTAGTTGACTTGAATTAACTTGGGTTAACTCTCTCGACCTGTGACCTAGTACTTGTCCCGGATCGACTCCTAGATTGGGTTTAAAAACTATTGGAAAAACCATGGAGACCAAATCCTAATAAATCAAATATTGAATGATAAAATAAAAAAAAAATTAATTATAGAACATGATTAAAAAAATAACAATCAAGAGAATAAGGACCTCATTTGAAAAAAAAAATAATAAGAGGACAGCCTAAAATTTTGAATTGAAGGGAGAAAATGAAAAAAAAAATCAAACTAACAAAAGAATCCAAAATAAAAAATAAAAATCAAGATAACGAGGACCAAATTTAAAAAAATCAAGATTATAGATCTAATGATGAAATTGAAAATAACTTAGAATTTGATAAAAGAGTTAAGAATCAAAATTAAAAATAAAAACATTGAGGGACAAACCTAAAATATCATCAAGTTTTGAATTGAAGGGAAAAATTGAAAAGAAAAATCAAATTTACAAAAGAACCAAAAACAAAAATAAAGATTAAAAGAATGAGGACCAGATTTGAAAATAAAAATAAAAATAAGATTATAGATATAAGAATGAAATTGAAAACAAATTAAAATTTGATAAAAGAGCTAAAAAGAAAAATAAAAAATCAAAACATTGAGGATCAAACCTGAAATATTATAAAATAAAAGGATGAATCTGATTTTTTTTAAGTGTAAACATGAAATTCAAAAGGGAGGGGAGAGAGAAGATGGAAAGAAAAATAAGAGGCAGCTGGTCACAAACCATCACCATAACCACCACAAATGTCATCTCACTCGGAAGAGGTCGTCGTGGCGCTTCAAACATCATTGTGGAATTTGGAGTTACTTCACTGCAAGGCGGCTTACACGCTGCTAGAATAGAGCAGAGCCGCTCCACACGCTGGCGTGGGTATCTTTTTTTATAATAATTTTTTAAAATAGAAAAAAACTAGATTGTCCCTAATTTAATTTAATAATAATGAAAAACCCATAGGAAATGACAGAAACACCCCCGGGCAGAAGACTTATACAATTTGATTTTAGGGGCAATTTAGTCATTATAAATTTTAAAATAAAGTAAAAAACCAAAAATACCCCTTAATACTAATAGATTGAAAATAACTTTTAATAACAATTTAGTAATTTTACTATTTAATAAAAATATAAACTTACTATTACGTCCTTTATGAATTTGATAATGGTTTGCATCCCAATAAAAAGTTTGAATTACCCTTCTAACCAAGCTAAATGATTTTGTTTGATAAAAACAAAAGTGTAATTTTACTGCAAAATTCCACAGTAAAATAAGTGTGCTTACAGTAAAAGTCTGGAGTTTTATTATTTATTTATTTATTTTAATTGAATATGCATGCATGACATGGTTGTTAAACTCGCACGTTAACTTGTAAAGTCATACAATTTTATAAGTCAATACAAATATAACATGTAAAATCAGGTAAAAAACTCAAAAAAATAATAAAGTCGGCAAACTCGGACCGAGTTTGACAAAATTAACAAAAATTATTGACTCTTATTAGTTCTCTCCTCTCCATCCCGTTTGTCTCACAAAAATTCACCTTTCCCCTTTCCCCAAATCTTACATTCTCTAATTCTCAAATCTCAACCCTAGCAGTAGAAGACTAACACTAACAACGCCTTTCACTCTCTTTTTTTCTTTCAAAACACCCTTTTTTTTATTATTTTGTTTGCCTTTGATCTGATTGTCTCCGCCTCTCCGGTCTTTAGTCTCCAGTATACAAAACACCAATGTTCATGGGCACCCACTCACTACCAGTGCAAATGCAGCAGTCACCAGAGAAGAATAGATTTGGGATGGGCTGAGGGGTTGGGTTGTTAGGAGGAGCTTTTGGCGGGCTTTTTATTGCAGACATGGTATCTAATGCTACATCTTATGATATGCGATTTGGTGATGCCGATGGATTTGATTCTAAAAGGTTTTTTTCACTATGTGATAATGGGATGATAATGGTTGGTGTGGAAATGGTGGGTCTTGACTTTTCTAGATCTTTGATTTTTTTTCTCTTTGAATAAGTGTGGTTGTTAGAACAAGAACACTAAGAACCTGTTTGATTGGTGTGGAAATGACTATACATGTATAGTATCTTATTTTTTTAAAGTAAATGTGCAGCTCAAAACAAAATTTTTCCCTAGGAATCAGAAAAGTTTTCATTAATTAGTAGAAAAAATCACGTGGAGAATAGACATAATTTATTAATAGAATAAAAAAATGATGAACTAATATGAGCCTTATTGCTTTAGTTTTGTGAGTTCTTTATGCATGCTTCCATAACACAAATGTTTGGATTGATTACATGATTGATTTGAGTTGGTTTTTGAATTTTTTACGTAATAGTAAATTATTTATTTTTAATTTGTTAATTATTAGTTAATGAAAAGTTGTTTAAATTATATATAAATTTATATTTGAACTATATATTTTAAGATATTTAAATTACAGTGAATCGTGTATTTTAATATGTTTGAATTTTTTATGATTTTTTTTATTTTGTATTTTTTATGAATTTTTTTTATTTTATATTTTTTATGCATGCCGTGTCAATAATATGTTTTTGACAAACTCGATGCACGACTGAACCAGATAACTAAGAATGAATTAGCCCTCGCTTCAATCTCAACTTTTCCATGTTAAGACGACCCTAAGACAAACAAGTACGTAAACAATCTTAAATCTGTCATGTCGTCTAGCCCTTCTACTACAACCCTACCATGTTATGCTCTGATCCTCTACCTAATACTCACCAGACTTTAGCAAGATACGAGACAAATCTTGGGGATGTATAAATCAATCTTCCGACACAAGGGCTTTTTATAATGCTTTGATATTCATTGAGGAAAAACTCTACCTAGTTGATTGTTTTGGAAGATTGCATGTTTTCTATTTAGAGAGCTCAACCTTCCGGCAAGTCAATTTGACTCGGAGAGAGATATAGTTCAGGTAACGATTATGCAGTTGAATCATGTTTTTATAAAATTTTTAATTTTTTAGTTTTAAATTATATTTTGATGTATTTATTTTAATATATTTTTAAGTAAAAAACATTTTTAAAAAAATATTTACCGCAACACGCTATTACTAATTTCCCATGGTAAGTCTACTCTCCCTGTTTATTTTACAATATTTGTTTTGTTCAAAAAATTAATTTAGTTCTTAATTTGATAGAGGGAACCTCTACTCGTGATTCACTTTGTCACATGATGATCAACTGTTATAAATTTTTAGTTTAGTTTTAATTAAGATTTTGTAAATTAATTATCTAACCAGGTTACAAAATTAAGCAAAAGTTTACCGACTTTCAACGTGTGATGTGACTTTCTTTCTATTATTGAATCCAAAGTTGGAATCACTCCAGATATATCTTTCTCCTCATCAATTATTTGTAAATTTAGGATATATAGTATTAGAACATTATAGAATAAACGCAATGAGAAATTTGGTGCTAATTAAAAAAAAAATCCTAATTATGTTTTAATACTCTTCTAATATTGTTATACTAATCCAACAACTATATGTTCAACCTTAATTTAAAATTTGTAGGATAAGTTTTCGGGAATAAAAATTATGCTTGCATCTATAATCTTTTGGGGTATGTTGCAACTCTTTAATAGGGTGACTCCATGGTTAATATAGGTTACCCTATTTCCAAGAGCCCCCACTTCCAACATAGAAAAAAAAAAAAAACCCTCATCAGAATCCATAAAAAAAATTAAAAAATAATCTTGAGGGGTTTAGCTTAACTAGTCATGTTCTAAATTTACTTTTTAGAGGTCACCAGTTCGAGTTCTGTAAATTTCAGGGTCACTGGAGACTTACATGGTTGTTAATTTTAAAGTTCATAGGATTAGTCGAAGTACGCGCAAGCTAACCCGAATACCCACGTTAATTATAATAAAAAAAAACCTAAAAAATCAAAAGATAAGGTTGGATCTAGGGTGTTCAATCACCTCATGACGATGGAATCAAGAAATCCAGACCTGTGATTTTCCAAGAAAATAACAAGAAATAGGTGCCCAGGAAAACATTGAGTGTGTTTGGTATTGCGGTAGCTGTTGTGGTTGTGGTTTGAAAAAAGTTGTTTTATAAAAAGTACTTTTAGTTGAGGTTGGTTTAAAAAAATAGGCGTTTGGTTAAAACTTTGGTTGAAATTGAAGTTGAACAAAAAGTAGTTTAATGTGTTTGGTTAAAAAATTGCTTTTCAAATTTTAGGTTATAAAATAATTAATATATGTATATATATTAATGGTTTTTAATTTAAATATTGTAAATTTAACTATTGCTATTACATCATGAAATAAATAATACTTTATATAAAATATTTTTTATTGTTCAATTAAACTATCTACAATTTCATCACGTATGAAATACATCCAACAATGCTATAGTTTTCTTGGTTTTTTAAGCGCGCAACAACATCAGATAAATTATAATCAGAAACAAAATTGAAATTGCGATCAAATTTTGCAAATGTTATGTCATCAATAAAACACAATTAAAAAGAAAATTTAATTTTCTTTACTAGGTCGGACCCGGTACAATATATTTAGCTTTGAACTGGACCCGGTCCGACCGAAATCATGCACCACTGTTCACGTGAACAGTGGTGCATATCCAGTGGCGGAGCCAAAAATTTTTAAATAAGAGGGCAAATTATTAACAAATATTATATTATATAGCTTTGATTGACTCTTCAACCTTAAAGGATTTACGCTTGAAATACTTGTCTAATGACATGTTAATTTAACATGAACCTCTTGGATTTTTTTTTATCATCATTAGTGTCTATATAATAATTAACATAACTACACAATAATTCACTGTTAAACAAAAATTAGTTGAGTTACATAATAATTCTAAATTTTTCATATGAAATTAATAGCAAAATACACGTTAATTCATCAAAATCAAAACTTATTTCAATTCATATCTATATGCATATAATAAGTATGTTGATTAAATTATACTTAATCATTTCTAGACATTTAATTAAGGAACAATGACTAGTGTATATGTAAGAGGAACAATGCTTGAAATTAAAACATGATTTCTACTTGATATTTTACTTACAAACAAATCATGTGAAAATATTAAATTTCAATAAACTACTCTGTCAATGCAAGAGATGTCAAGAATAGTGGTTTTGCATGAATATTAATTTATTTTTTTATAATAAGAAAAGAAACACTTAATTGATTAAATTAGCAGATTTAAATATTTATTTTGAACATATTCATATCAAAACCTCTAAATTATCATAAATCTTAATATTTTTAATAACTAATTATAAAAAAAATAAAACTAAAATTAGATAATGAAATAAATAGAAAAGATGAAGAAAATTTATTTAAAGTATAAAGAAAAACACAAAAAAGATTAATTGATAAGAAATTTGCACAATGAAAGATAAAGATAAAAAAAAGGGGGAAAAGGAGAAAAATTGAGGCAGCTGTAATTATATATATATATATATATATATATATATATATATATATTGTATTATATTAACATATTGATTAGTCAGTTAACAATAAAAACCTTCCTTCGTGTAGCAATAACTCATTAAACTAATATTTTAATATTTTAATATATAAAAAATTAATTAAGGGGGCAATTGTCCTCTTTTAACCTACTGTGGCCTCCGCCACTGTGAGTCCGTTTGTTTACGCGGTAGAGATTACGTTTCAATCAAAACACAGGAGCCAAGCGTTTGGTAATATCAAAAACGCTAAAAATAACTGGTGGGACCCATGCCAATTCACGTTTTGAACGTGAAATTGGTGAAGCAACCCCAGGCTGCTTTTTTAAATTTTGAGTGTGTTTGGTATTGCGGTAGCTGTTGTGGTTGTGGTTTGAAAAAAGTTGTTTTAAAAAAAGTACTTTTAGTTGTGGTTGGTTTGAAAAAATAGATGTTTGGTTAAAACTGTGGTTGAAATTGAGGTTGAATAAAAAGTAGTTTAATATGTTTGGTTAAAAATGATTTTGAAATTAAGGTTATAAAATAATTTTAAAAAATATATATTAATATTGATGGTTTTAAATTTAAATATTGTAGAATTAATTACTCCTATTACATCATGAAATAAATAATACTTTATATAAATATTTTTTATTATTCCATTAAATTATTTATAATTCCATTACGTACAAAATTTATCCGATAAGAACTACAGTTTTCATAATATTTTGAGTGTGTAATAAAATTAGATAAAATATTACCAGGTATAAAATTGATATTATAGTGCAAGTGAATTTAATTCACTATATACTAGTTTTTCAGGAAAAAAAAATATTGTTCACATAGTGCGAATGAATTTAATTTACTCTAAAAATAATTTTTTTTAAATGTAAATGTAAAAAAAAAAAAAAAAAAAAAAGGTGTGAACAGTGCAAGTGAATTGCACTGTTCACGTGAACAGTGCAATTCTCTTGCACTGTTCACTAAACAGTGTACTGCTATACTGTTCATGCTAATTAAATTTAGCATGAACAGTGTCCACAAAAGCAGCAATTTGCTGCTTTTCTTTTCCTGCGTCTCGGACGCGAAAAAACATGGGACCCATACACAATAAAATGTGTTTTTTTGTTTACCAAACGAGTTGCATCTGCGTTTTAAACAAAACGCAGATGCAACCTCGTTAACAAACATTCGCGTGCACAGTGCAATTCACTTGCACTGTGCACGCAAACAGTGCAAATTCACTTGCACTGTCGCGAACAGTGCAAGTGAATTGCACTGTTCACTCGAACAGTGCAAGTAAATTGCACTGTTCCCGTGAACAGTGCAATTCACTTGCACTGTTCGGGTGATTTATTTTTTTTTTATTTTTTTTAGTGTGTATAGTTTTTGTATATTTTTTTTTTAAAAAAAACTAGTTTTATATTGTCATGTAAACAATATTTTTTTTCTTGAAAAAATAGTATAGAGTGAATTAAATTCACTCGCACTGTAATATCAAATTAATTTTATTCCTGATAATATTTTATCTAATTAATATCAAATTAATTTTATTCCTGATAATATTTTATCTAATTTTATTGCACGCTCAAAAAATTATAGAAACTGTAGTTCTTGTCAAATGAATTTTGTACGTAATGAAATTGTAGATGGTTTAATGGCATAATAAAAAATATTTTATATAAAGTATTATTTATTTCATGAAGTAATAGTAATAGTAAATTAAAAATTATCAATTTTAATATATATTTTTTAAAATTATTTTATAACTTTAATTTCAAAAATATTCTTAACCAAACACATTAAACTACTTTTTATTCAACCTCAATTTTAACCACAGTTTTAACCAAACACCTATTTTTTCAAACCAACCTCAATTAAAAGTACTTTTTATAAAACAACTTTTTTCAAACCACAACTACAACAGCTACAGCAATACTAAACACACTCTGTGTATATCTCCACTGTGCACTTAAAAGTCCACAGTGGAGTTCTCCGCTCCACACTGACCTGCATTTTTAACGCAGGAATTGCTGGGACCCACAAGGCTGAATTAAATTTTCAGCCGTTACCAAACATGATGTTTACACAGTTAACTTTAAAAGCAGAAGCTACCGCGTAAACAAACACCATCTTATTGTTCATATAGATAGTTTGTTAGAATAGTGCTTTAGCCGAGGAATTTGGGAGGGCCTTTGCTCCTTTGCTCATCCACCAGCTGCTAGTTGTTCATTATTTTGGTGGAGATTATTTATTAAAATATTTTTTATTTAAAAATATATTAAAATAATATTTTTTAATTTTATTTTTGATATTTAGATATTAAAATGATATAAAAATATAAAAATTAATTTAAAATAAAAAATTTTAAATTCCATAAAATAATAGTTGCAGCAAAGCCCCCAAACATCCATGTTCAAGATGGTCATTTTCAATTATTTTTTCTTCAATAAAAAAACCTCTTCGTAATCTTCACGGTATTGGTCAAAGCAAGATTTATTAGTGAGTAAAGTAACATTAGAGGTGGAGATATTGATACATGCATGTTAATTGAGGTGATTAGAAAGTGTTTATGGATAAAAGCCAAACTTTCCTAATTAATTTTATCCTTTCCTCTAATATTATTCTTCTAATGAGTTAAACTAATTGAAAAATTGATCAGCTTATCATGACATAATATGGGTGAGCTCCACTAGATTCCCAATAAAAAGAGTGAAACTTGTGTTTTTGCCAAGTCTCCGATTGTCCTTTCAAATCCATTAGTAATATTAAATTGTTATAAAATCTATAATTATATATATTGAATATGCATTAAAATCTTTTGAATTTCATGATTTTTTGGGTTTAGTCTCTTGATTTTCTATGACATTTAAGTTTTTTTAATGTCCTTTAATGTTTTTATTTTCTTCTCTCATAAATAGACTACATGTCTTGTATTCTAAGTTTTGAAAAATATATAAAAAAGGTATGAATAAGTTTTATTCTAAATATATATGTTTTTACTTGTTTTTTTTATTTTTTTAACATGTTATTAACACGATCACTCTAATTAATTTATATTTAAATCTTGGCATGTATGAACTCCTATGTTACGTAGCTTGTATAAATTTCAATATTTTTTCTTTTCATTATTTTTCATATTTTATAGAATATATTTGGTTTCGTAACTTATTTTGACAAAATTTAATTCCTTTTTATTCATCAAGATTTAAAGTTCCTAAAGAACTAGTATTGTAAGTTCCTGAAGACTTAAATAAATTAAATACAGTTCTTGAAGAACTAGTATTTCTAAAGAACTAAATAAATAGAAATTTTTAAATACTGATTTTCTTTCCTGAATATTCATGATTTTATTTAATAGGTTTTTTTTGGAAGCTATGAATCTTGGAGAGACCATCAAAGAAGAAAATAACGCATCCTTACAGGTTCATGCAAAAGCAATATTTTTTATTCACCACTATCTCTATGAAGGATTAAAAGTTGAATATCTCACAATAAAAAATTCTCTTATTTTTGTGATAAAATCTGAAGGAAAGATATGACTACCAAATTTTTCCATACTTCCTTAAGCTCGTTATGATTGGATGCACATGAGGTCGCAAGATTTTAAATTGGTTAGTGAATATAATTATGTTTTTTTTTTAAATTACCTCACAACTAAAATTATGTGATGAAAATATCACAGAAGATCAAATGTTAGAGAAAATACTATCTACTTTTCATGCCTTAAATATTGTCCCGCAACAACAATATAGAGAATGTAATTTCTAGGGGTACTTTGAACTAATTTCATGTCTTCTTGTGGCTGAACAAAATAATGAGCCTTGGAATTTTAACAAATTTATTTACAAAGTCTTTACCAACCTTAATTTTCAAAAAGCTTATCCATAATATTGAAATACATCTTCTTAAATATTTATCATAAAACATGTACTTTTAAGGTGAAGTCAATACAAATTGTATTTTTTTTCTTTGCTTAGATTTTTCCCATTAGGTTTTACTTTGCAAGGTTTTAAAGAGACAATTTGATATTTTTATAAATCCTGAAGTATTCAAATATGGATCTTAAAGTATTTATATAAAACCATTAATTGAATTCTGAAGTATTCAAAAATCACAGAAGAATGTTATACTCTTTTTCCTTCACTTAAAATTTTTCCGTCGAGTTTATTTTTCAAGGTTTTAATGAGATATAGTTTTAGTATATGGTCATTCAAGGAAAGTGTCCTTTAATATTCATATTGAATGCCAATTAAAATCTCTTAAACTTCATGACTCTTGGGTTTAATCTCTTGATTTTTTATGACTCTTGGGTTTTCTATTGTCCTTTAATGTTTTTATTTTCTTCTTCTATAAATAAATTACTTGTCTTGTATTATAAGGATTGAAAAATATATAAAAAAGATATGAATTTTTCTTTCAAGTTTTACTATGAATACATGTTTTTACTTGTTTTTTAATTTTTTTTATCATGAATATATTTATTTTCAATTTTTATTAATGACAAAAAAACTTAAAATTAGAATAAAAAATTATATATTCTCTATGATCAATTACCGAAAAAAATAATTATAAATATAAATAAAAAGAGAAAATAAATTATAAATGAGAAAAAGCATACCTTCATATATTTAATCTCTCTAATGCATTCATATAAAACACTAATGCATGAGTCGAGAACCATCCAAAATCGATCAATTTTATTTTTAATGGTTTTAGTTTATTTTGAGCTTTGATGGGGATATGCGGGGGAAACTTTAATCAATTTTTTCAGTTTTCTCAAAATACTTATAGAATAAGTTCTATTTTTTTTGTTAATTAATTTTAAGATTTTTTTAAAATACCTCTGTTTTCCATCATTAGTAAATATCAGGGGTGTTATGGATATTTTTAATAGATGTATTAGATTTTTAAAAAATATCACTAACAGAAGGATTCATGGAAGAATTTTCTTATCAAGACTAGCTCTATTATATAATTACTCGCTTAAATTGTTTTCCTTAAATAACCATTGGAGAGATGGATGGTGCATGTATGTTAATTAAAGTGATTAGATTAAGTGATTATAGATAAAATTTAAATTAAATTAACTCGAGATGATTAATATTTTTTAAATACTTATTATTTTTTAAAAAAAATATAACAAGTTTAACTCTAAATTTTAACAAAATTTTACTGTAAGTCAAGTCTTTTTACAATATAATTACAAATTAATTCCTTAACTCTTTTTTTTTTTTCTGACCTGACCAGTCTACACGTATAATGATAAGTGTATGGCTCTAGAACATAATGCCGTATCCTTTTCTTTGTGATGTGAAAACACCACCCACCTAAGGAAGAATAAAAAAAAAAGAAAAAAAAAAGAATCAAATTCGTATTATGTGGACATCGACCATTCCATGTGGTCCATTGGATGGAGAAATAGACTTAGTTAATTCATCCCACCAATCAAGCTAAATTAAGCCCGTCTTAATTATGAGATATGTTGGGGCAATTAATTACATTCTTTGGGTTTTTTTTTTAATTGATAGGTAAAATGATTTGTTGACATTAGAGTTTCCAAGCAGTCAAAGGGATATGAATAGAAAGGACAAATTTTCTCTCTATCTTCTCAACCGTATTCCCAAACAAAAATGTTTTTCAGTTAAACCCCTCATCCACCCATAATTAAAATTTATGACAAAGAAGATGTTATTGTAAGACAAATACGTGCTTATATGTCTTACGACTTGAAAGGATAAGAATTAGCTCCTTTTTGGAAGTGTGGTTCAAATGAAAATTGATAAAAAATTAATTTTTTTGGTTTAAAATTATTATTTTTTATTTTCAAATTGTTTTGATGTGCTGATATCAAAAATAAATTTTAAAAAATAAAAAAATTATTTTAATATATTTCTAAACAAAAAATACTTTAAAAAATATTTGTTATATATCACACTTTCAAACACCTCCTTATAAGACGAGGGTTAACGAGGAAGTACCCAGAAAATGAAGGAGTTGATTTGGGAATTATATTGGGGACCTAATTGAGAATTGGGGGATAGTTGAGGGATAAATATTTACTTTTTCCCAAAGTAATCATCAGAAGAATGACATGAATTCAAAGCATCATGTGGGATGTTCATAACTATTTTTCTAAATCTATCACACAAAACAAACCCTTGGGAGCCGAAAAGGGTGCTGCTTTTTTTAGTCCTCTCTTCTAACCATTCACATGTTGAGAGAAGGCTTTCTAGGTATAATTGCACTTAATCTAACCCAGGAGCCATATGAATTGTCAACGTATAGAAGTCCACCACTTTGTTAGGCTGTCCTCATTGCCAATTCATCGATAATCCAGTGACCAAAATAGAAAGTTTTTGGCGAACCCACGTTCTACTTTGACCAAAGAGCCACCCCTCTTACCTATTGTCCACCTGAGACTGAGACTGGGTCTGATCCAGCTCGAGCTAGGTTTAAGAAAAATAGTGTAAGAATTGACCCCATTAATTTTGATGATCTGATTGATATGATTAAAATTTAATTTGATTTTTTTAAAATATTGTTGTTTTATTTTTTAAAAATTCTAAAATAATATTATTTTGGATTGATTTATTAATTTGAATTAATCAACCCAACTCATGATAGGCCTTAATATAAATCATGGTATTTTCAGGTTTAATAACTTTAAAGTTTACTCTTGGAGGCCATAACCCGTTTCTCACCGTGATTTATTGAGATGGGGAAAAGGGAAAAGTATATAAAAAAACAGAGGTGAGCAAGAATTTTAAACGGGGAAGTTTCCGTGGTCACAGCTACGCAAGTGTTTTTTTTTTCCTCTGTGTATTGTTATGGAAGACATTTTCTACGCTGCCAGGGGTAAACCAATGCTTAAGTAAATACTGTTTCAAATTCCTTAAGAACAGAAGAAATGGTTGGCTTCAAGCGAAAAGTTAGTGGTGTGCACTCTCTTTGCTTACATAAAGCTTGTTGCTATCCTATTACAGGGCTTAAAAGTTAAGCGATGTTAACTTCTGCTCGTAGACTATTCAACTTGATACAATATAGCTAGTCTACCAACTCTGAATCCATTTCTTGCAAAACCAACTGCGTTTCCATTTCTTAACAAAACTGCATTGAAGGTATAATTTTTGGTCTAGCGTAAGGTGATTCTAGTTCCAAGTTCTATATCTTTTAGCAGCTTGCATCTTTCTCTATCAGAAACACAGACAGCTGAAAAATATGGGAAAACCTAGACCAGTATGTGCTTTGGTTTGTCTTCTCTTTCTCTGGGGCCAAGGCATGTTGATGACTAAGGTGGAGGCCACTAGCAGTGTAAGTAATCCCTTCAAGAATCTGCAACAAATGTTTTCAAATGGAAAGAGGAACGAACTTCATCCATAATCTTTTGTGTTATTCAAACAGGTTCATATTGTTTATCTAGGTGGGAAGCAGCATGATGATCATATTCTAGCAACAAATTCACATCATGATATGCTTGCTAGTGTTGTGGGGAGGTACGGTAAACTTTATCAGGATAGTTGAGAATCAGAATCATAGTCAACTGCTTGTTTTTTACAAGTCAATTTTAATCTGCAGCAAGGAATTGGCAACAGAATTAATGGTGTACAGCTACAAACATGGCTTCTCAGGGTTTGCAGCCAAGCTTACAGAGTCTCAGGCTCAAAAGGTTTCTGGTAGTTGCTCAAACAAACATTACTTTTTGTTTCATGCATTCATGTTTCCCCACTTTATCTTGATGCAATCAAGACTGTCACGATTATGTTCAAGTGCTGGCAAGCCATAAATTGTCATTTGTTCTGTTATGCCTATGTTTTGATACACTGAACCTCCTCAGAATTGCCTGGCGTTATTCGAGTTATACCAAACAGCCTTCACAGGCTACAAACAACTAGGAGTTGGGATTTCCTAGGCCTGTCTTCTCATTCTCCTGTCAATACTCTTCATAAAAGCAACATGGGTGATGGGGTTATCATAGGTGTCCTTGACACAGGTGATTCTCTCTAATGTTTCTTAATTTCTCTATCATGTGTTCATAAAAGGAATTCTGAAAAAGTAACCTCGTGAATCAGGAATATGGCCCGAGTCTAAAGCTTTCAGTGATAAAGGACTTGGACCAATCCCATCCCACTGGAAAGGTGTTTGTGAATCTGGAACGGGGTTTGAGGCTAAAAGCCACTGTAACAGGAAAATTATTGGAGCCCGTTGGTTTGTTGATGGATTTCTTGCTGAATATGGCCAGCCATTGAATACATCTGAAAACCGGGAATTCTTTTCCCCTAGAGATGCAAATGGACATGGGACTCACACAGCTAGCACAGCTGCTGGTAATTTTGTTGACAATGTTAGCTACAGAGGCCTTGGACTTGGAACTATAAGAGGTGGGGCACCACGTGCTCAGTTGGCAATATACAAGGTTTGTTGGAATGTTCTTGGAGGACAATGCGCTTCTGCCGATATATTGAAGGCTTTTGACGAAGCGATACATGATGGGGTTGACGTGTTATCACTGTCAATTGGGTCTTCAATTCCTTTATTTTCAGATATTGATGAACGTGATGGCATAGCTACTGGTTCCTTTCATGCTGTGGCCAAGGGAATCACTGTAGTATGTGGAGCTTCAAATGATGGACCTTCCGCTCAGACAGTGCAGAATACAGCTCCTTGGATCTTAACCGTTGCAGCCAGCAGCATGGATCGAGCGTTTCCTACTCCTATAACACTTGGGAACAACAAAACTTTCCGGGTATATCTTCATTGTAGCAGCAACTTGCATCTCTGAATTTTAACCATAGAACCAATGAATTCAGCACTGGCTACAACATTGACTTTTTCACAAAAAACATTGCAGGGAAAAGGCCTGTATTCTGGAAATGACACTGGTTTCAGAAGCTTGTTTTATCCAGTGGCCAAGGGACTGGACCCGAACTCTGCAGGGTAGTTTGATTTATTGGTTTACAGCACAATGCAATGTCTTTTTTTACAAAAAGAAAAATTCATTGTCTAATCTGTCTTGCTTGCAGTGTCTGCCAATCTCTCTTAGTTGATGCTTCCACAGTAGCTGGAAAGGTGGTTCTTTGCTTCGCCTCAGTGACTCCTGGCGCTGTGAGAAGTGCCGCAGAAGTGGTGAAGGAAGCAGGTGGAGCAGGGTTGATTGTTGCTAAGAATCCCAGTGAAGCCTTGTATCCTTGCACTGATGGATTCCCATGCACTGAAGTCGACTATGAGATTGGAACACAGATTCTGTTTTACATCCGGTCTACAAGGTAGAATCACCTTCTTTCATGATTACCAGAACTAGGTTCTCTTTTGATCCTAAGACCTTGATTGATAATATGCAGGTCTCCTGTTGTAAAGTTGAGCCCTTCTAAAACAATTGTAGGCAATCCTGTGCTGGCAAAGGTGGCACATTTCTCATCTAGAGGGCCTAATTCAATCGCTCCTGCAATACTGAAGGTAAAGATGCTTAAATCGAAGGCCATCACGCATAATGCTATACATTTCAACTGAATTGAGCTTAAAAATAACGACTACGCATTGAAAAAAAATCTCATAAAAATCCATGTTTTTTTAATTTTTTAGCATGACATTATTAATAATTTGAAGAATTTATAACATTTTTCTTCAAATTTATGGGAATCAGTGTCCTGACAGCAGAACAAAATGCGTACACCTTGTCTTATTCATCCTTCTGTTCAAATTAGATAAACCTATGTCTTCGGTCATATTCCCATATTACATCTGCAAGTTGCAGGTTACAACTTGCACCATGTTTAAGATATTTCAGCATAATTCCAAAGCATTGAGTTATGACACAGTTGAATATAATTAGATTAGGAATCGAAGATCAAAGAAAGACAAGATTTTTAAAAAGGGTCTGAAACAAGAACCCTAAAGGTGCTTCTAATACAACCCTTTAAATAGGCCTGAAACCGACTCTTACAAAAAAGGAAAAATTAGAATCTCTAAATAGATAGAAGAATTAAAAAATAAAATCCAAATTTAAGGCTGAAAATATAAAATTAAAGAGAAAAATAATAAAACTAAATCAAACAATATCTTCTTAGCCTTTTTTTTAAGGCCTCCCCATGTAAGTCGGCAATGCAGGCTAGCCCTTTATAGAGTAGGGCATGCAGATTCTTTCTTGAAAAATTCATGCGTGATTCAATGATTGAATTGAAAGTTATGTGTTTTTATGTAGGTCGTTCGGCATGATCAAAACTTTTTTTAGATTTGGATCTGTCTTACTAGAGCATAAATGTATAGACTATCCACATGGTCCAACTAAGAGTGTTCTGTATCTGACTGTTCAGAACCTCTTGCATCATGTTGCTTAATCCAAAATTTTCTGTTTCACAGCCTGATATAGCTGCACCTGGGGTGAACATTTTAGCTGCTACTTCGCCTCTTCGTCGATCCCAGGAGGGTGGATATACCATGCTATCAGGAACATCAATGGCAACTCCTCATGTCTCAGGCATTGTGGCTCTTCTTAAAGCAGTGCATCCCGATTGGTCACCAGCAGCCATCAAATCTTCTATTGTCACCACTGGTATCCAATCTGTTACCTTTGGCAGTCCGAGTTGTCTGAATAATCTGATCTCAATTACTACACTGTCTATGGAATTGACTCTATATATTGAACCTTCAAAATCTTGATGCAGCATGGAGAAATAATCCATCAGGTTTTCCAATATTTGCCGAAGGATCTCCTCAAAAGCTGGCCGATACATTTGACTATGGAGGAGGCATTGTAAATCCAAACGGTGCAGCATACCCAGGCCTGGTTTACGACATGGGTACGGAAGACTACATAAATTATCTTTGTGCCATGAACTACAACAACACTGCTATATCCAGGCTCACAGGAAACCTCACAGTATGCCCCATTGAAGAGCCATCCATTTTGAATATTAACCTGCCTTCCATAACCATACCAAATCTTAGAAATTCCATTACCCTCACCAGAACCGTTACCAATGTAGGAGCCTCCAACTCCATCTATAGAGTAATGATTGAGCCTCCATTTGGCACCAGTGTGTCAGTAAAACCTAATGTCTTAGTCTTCAACCATAAAACTAAGAAGATCACCTTCACCGTGACGGTCACCACAGCTCACCAGGTGAACACGGAGTACTCTTTTGGGAGCCTTACATGGACTGATGGAGTGCATATTGTGAGAAGTCCCTTGTCTGTCAGGACAGAATTCTTACAGCCTTATATCTGATGAAAACTAAGAAACACTTGCTTCCACACGAGGATCATTATTTCACATATACAAATTCAATTTAAATAGTAATTTCTTCATATGTATCTATTCATTCTATGTTTCCGTAGTCTGTATGCTCCCATGGTCTCAAGCACAGCTTCAAAGAAGCTAAGCCCTAGTACACATCCTGTATCCCTGTCATTTACTCTGTGCATGGGTGGTCCACATTTCAGGAAAAAGGTTTAGCAATGGAAACAGAAATGTCAAGATGAATCACATCATGCCTTCCCTTCAAACAGATTATAGAAACAGAATAGTGAACAAAATTCCAAACTCTCCTTGACATCTAATTTTGAACTCGAATTCCGGAATTTTTTTAAATAATGTCGGGATTCATGATTTGTAATGTATTTCTTTGATGCTAGTGAAAATAAAAAAGTCAGGTCTCTTAAATCCTAAAAATTAGAGGTTTAAATTATAGAAAAAAAATCTGTTTTGATAAATTTTGAATATCAATAATTATTAACTATTAGTATGAATAAGCTAAACAACACTTTTTATATCAGTCCTAGACCTATATTCTTATGCTCTTGAACTCAGCAGATGCTATCTGGGCTGACCCCAATTCAATAATTGGGTTAAAAATTATGTTTGTTTTTGTTAAAAAAAATTGTTTGACACATTCAAAATTTTAGTAAGCTTCTCATGTTTTTTTATATTGGATGATAGAAATCACTTTATCACTCTAAAAAGAAAAGAGAAAAGCACTGGATGCATAATTCAAGATTTAGTATTTTATTAGGATTTTTATTACTTAGGTGCCCTATTCTCCAAGCTTTGCAAATATTCAACAATGCTGCCTGATAGTTTGACGTCTGAATTTTCTGAAACTGTTGAAATATTACAGTAAAGAGCAGAAAGAAACAAAACCTTATGTGGAAGGTTTGAAAAAAATGGTATGCAAATTGTCATGACCCGAATCCCGGATCCATGACCGGTACATAGGCAAGGTTCCATGCCTATGTGAACCCAAACTTACACACAAACTTATCCTAACTCAATCAGAGCTCAACGCTACATTAATAACAAAATCAATTTCATAATATAATTGAATTGTCTTAATACAAAAGTTTATAAAAGTTCAGAGTTTTGGAGCACTAACTAGACATAAAGGAAAGGTACAAAGTACAACCAAAAAGCAGGTTCTGAAGGTCCAACAAAATGACCTGCTATCAAGCTATAAGCCTGAAAAGGATAAATAATGAGAGGGTGAGTTCAACAACTCAGTGAGTAGATAACGTTCAATATACACACACGAGGCTCCGTACTGCGGGATGATCAGTCCACACAGGTTGGTGACTCCCCCGACCAACTAGGGTTCATATACGATGTACACAAAGACTAACACTACCCTGTTAGCATGGGTATTCTGACTGACATACAATAGGTTCATAATCATAATCAAACAGATATATTCATATCTCAAAGCTCAACTCATGACATCAATCAAATGAGGAGCTATCAATTCAGAAGTCCATTCAAAATATATGTTGGTTCATATCAAGAATTCAGATTCAATAATTGATCATGCTTTATCATAACAAGGATAATAATCAACATATATATTATCAAGAAGCATGATTCAATTCATATTAACAAATCAAATATTTATACTATTTCTCATGCATATGGAAAATTATCCACTCACTTGACTCGAAAGCAACAAAACTCAAAGCTAATATCGAAGAAAATCCTACTGACGTCCGCCGGTAGAATATCAGGATTATCTGAATATAAAGGAGACATATTTAAGAATGACTCAAAAGAATATATATATATATATATATAGCCTATTTAATACACTTATCTAAGGGTGTATTTCATAACCCTAAATTTTTTTGAACTAACTAGTTATCTTTCCTAAAAACCCAACATTTAACGGTTTTCCCGAAATCTAATCCATAATAAAACAATTAATAAAATTGGTAATAATTCACTAAATAACCCTCAATTATTCATCAAACTAATCTGAAAAAGATAATATTACAGCTAGGGACTAATCTGGAATTTTTTCCAAAATTTTAGGGTCAAATTGTAATTTTTGCAAAATTGAGGGACCAAACCGAAATTTTGTCATCTTCAACCTCAAACTCAGAATTCTCACAGGTTACCTACTGTTCTTGCCAAATTTCTAACTCAACATTCACCATTTACACAATTCATAACTCAAAATCATCATCTTTCAATTCAATCTCTCAAAATCAACCAAATAATCAAATACCCACAACAATTAACTCTATAACATTCAACTTAATTCATCAATTAACCCAAAACACAAATTTTCAAAACCCTAACATTTATCAAAACCAAAATTAAAGCTTAATTAACACATATTTATACATTTAACAACCTAAATCTTATCTTTAAACTTATTTCCTCCAACTCCTTTTCTTTTTCCCTTATTTTCCCCTCTTTTCTCTTCTTCTTCTTCTTCTTCTTCCCCCCTTTCTCTCCTGCCGGTTCTCTCTCAAAATTCAGATCCCTCTTTCCTTTTTTTTTTTTACTTCCTATTTATATTTATCATCTCTTTATTCAATTACTACTATACCCCTCATTTAATTATACCCACTCTTTAAGCCACCAAGGGCTTTGTTGTATTTTCCTAACTCTTTTAATTCAAAACATTACACAAATGGAATGTCATGCCTCCAAAATCTTGAAATAGGTTACAGTAAAGAGCTTAAGAAATTTCTCTATCCTTTGTAGACTCAAGAAATTTTTTTCTCCTTTTGGTTTTTGATAAAATTTAAATTAAATTTAATGATAAAATAAAAAAATATACTTGTTTTTTACACACAAGTTATTTTGGTTTGATCATACCTCTTTTTTAAACCTAAACTTATCTATATGGTCTATAAATGTTTTTCCTAGATTTTTCACGTGATCCAATTATAATATATACATATCCAATTAATGTTCATATTCTCCCGCACTACCTGCTAGCATAAGTTGTTGTCATGTATGTCTCACGAGATGCTAATGCCATTCATACTTGAGATAAATGACTCGAACTCGATTATTTGATTCCAAATGGTATGATAATACAGAAATCCATATGGCTACCATGTTTTACCTGTATATTATAGTTAAACTCCATATTTTACACTAATACTGCAGCAAAGAGGCTGCTGTCAAGTCAATGGTTTATAGTTACATGCATGATTTGCATCATTTTTATGTGTTAGAAAATAATATAAATCATATCTTAAATTTTATATAATAATTTAATTTTTTAGATGATATAGTTTTTTAATATAATATTAAAGTTTTAATAACCAAATGATTAAGAGTTTGAATCTCACCACCTTTATTTTCTTTTTTAATTCAAATATATTTATTGTAGTATAGACATCTATGCAAACTTCAAGTCTGTAATACATTCATTTAAAGGAGTGTATTAAAAAATAAGATAAATTATATTTTAACATCTTACCTAATAATTTAAATTTTAAAGTTGAAATAGTTTTTTACATTTAGATTTGCAGCTATGCTTTCAGAGCATAAGCATAAATGATTGCAAGTAATTAATTTCGCTGTGTTTTTTTACTTTTACCTTAATGTGCAGCTAATTAACCCTTAAAAGAGTGTCATGATCAATTGAATGTTCAAAAGCAAGACTAGTAATTATTATCACTATTGATTAACATTTGTGACTTTAGAGTTGCCTGGAGTTGTTCATGTTATTCGCAATCAGCTTCATCCGCTGCAAAAAACTAGAAGTTGGGACTATCTTGGCCTCTCCGCTCATCCTCCCACTAATCTTCTACCTAAAGCAAACAAGGGTGATGGAATTATCACCGGTTTCTTTGACTCAGGTCTTTCTCCCTCTCAATCTCCATAACTAGGCACACAAATGGAAGCATTAAGAAAAAAAGTTTTATATAATGGTCTCGAAATGCTGACAGGAGTATGGCCAGACTCAAAAGTATTCGAGGACGAAGGTTATGGATCAATTCCAACATGTTGGAAAGGTCACTATGATTCAAGAAAACTCTTTAATGCCACAAAACAATTGTAACAGGAAAATAATAGGAGCCAAGCGGTTCATTAATGGTTTCTTAGCTGAATCATTATTAGTGTTATCATCATCATCATTAATTTCTATTAACATATGACATTTTTTTTATGCAATTAACATAGACACTTATTATATGTGCACAGATCTCCTACAGTAAAAACAAGTCCTTCAAAAACTCTTGTAGCAACCAAGGTTGCTGACTTTACCTCCAGGGGACCTAGTTCCTTTGCTCCAGCCATTTTGAAGGTATCAATTTATTTTTTGTGCTTAACTTGGTGTGAGGGGAAAATCCAAGTTATTTTTCTAATTAAAACTTAATCTAAAATTGTTTAACATCCTTGTAAGACCCAAATTTTTTACTCGAACTCAAGCTCAAATTAACCCAAACCTAATCTAAGTTAACTTAGGTATATAAGGAAAAGTTGTAAGAGAATTGTTTTTCTTTCTTCTAATTATTTTTGTGGTTGTCGTGACCCTCCTCTTATCAAGCGAAGGATTCTAGTTTTTGATCTTAAATTTTAGGTTGAAGAAAGGTGAAAGTAACAAGTAAGTGTTTCCCTTCTATGTTTTTTTTGGGTTGTTTATGGAAGGATGAATGAAGAAGTTAGGTTTCATTATGATTTTGATATATGGATGATTTAAGGGATTTAATCTATGTATAAGGATGTTAATTGGACTGAAACGAACTGAGTTAATGTCTAGATTATGAGTTTGTTGTAGAATAGGATGTCTATTATTTTTGGGTTTTGTAGATTTTTGACTAGCAGGTCGAGATTTTGGAAATCCCGACCAACCGGTCGACTGATTGGGCTAAACCGATCGACCGATTCACATGTTAGGTTCGATCAATTTGAGTTATGTTCAGAATTGTCACGGCCCGAATCCCGGATCCATGACCGGCACATAGGTAAGGTTCCCCTCCAAGGTTCCATACCTATGCGAACCCAAACTTAGACATAAACTTATCCTTCAAATAAGTCAATCAGAGTTCAACGCAACAGTAACAACAAACTAACTTCATAATATAATTTAATTGTCTTAATACAAGAGTTAATATAATTTCATAGTTTTGGAGCACTAACTAGACATAAAGGAAAAGGTACAAAGTACAACCAAAGAGCTGGTTCTGAAGGTCCAACAAAATGACCTGCTATCAAGCTATAAGCCTGAAAAGAATAATAATGAGATGGTGAGTTCAACAACTCAGTGAGTAGATAACGTTCAATACACACACACGAGGTAATACAACAATGAGAATTATATACAATTATGGCTCTAGGTTCTTATATGAAGGTTTCTCAAATAGGCCATAACAAGAATATCATATGGTAAAACTCGTCAGAAAATCAAAATGCAATGAGCATGAGGCTCCGTACTGTGGGATGATCAGTCCACACAGGTTGGTGACTCCCCCGACCAACTAGGGTTCAGATACGATGTGCACAAAGACTAACACTACCCTGTTAGCATGGGTATTCTGATTGACATACCATAGGTTCATAATCATAATCAAACAGGCATATTCATATCTCAAGGCTCAACTCATGACATCAATCAAATGAGGAGCTATCAATTCAGAAGTCAATTCAGAATATATATACTGGTTCATATCAATAATTTGGATTCAACAATTGATCATGCTTATCATAACAAGGATAATAATCAACATATATATTATCAAGAAGCATGATCCAATTCATATTAACAAATCAAATATTTATAATATTTCTCATGCATATGAAAAATTATCCACTCACCTGACTCAAAAGCAAACAAAAGCCAAAAACAGACACCGAAGAAAATCCTACTGACGTCCTGTCGGTAGAATATCAGAATTATCTGAATACAAAGGAGACATATTCAAGAACGACTCAAAAGAATATATAACCTATGTAATACACTTATCTAAGAGTATATTCCATAATCCTATATGTTTTTTAACTTACTAGTCAATTTTCTCAAAAACCCAAAAATCTAACGGTTTTCCCGAAATCAAATCCATAATAAAAACAACTAATAAAATTGGCAATAATTCACTAAATAACCCTTAATTATCCATCAAACTAATCTGAAAAAGCTAATATTACAGCTAGGGACTAATCTGTGATTTATCATATTTTTAGGGCCAAATTGTAACTTTTGTCAAATTGGAGGACCAAACTGAAATTTATCATAAATCCATGAATATACTGAAATTCTGACCATAATTAATCCTCAATTCTGTCCAGATAATCTCATTATACCCCAGGGACCATTCTGGAATTTTACCAAATTTTTAGGGTCAAATTGTAATTTTTGTCATCTTTAACCTCCAACTCAGAATTCTCACAGGTTACCTACTGTTCTTGCCAAATTTCTAACTCAACATTCACCATTTACACAATTCATAACTCAAAATCATCACAATCTTCCATAATCAACTCATTAATCAATTACCCATAACAATCAACCTTATAACATCCAATTTAATTCATCAATTAAACCCAAAACACAAATTTTCAAAACCCTAACATTTATCAAAACCAAAATTAAAAGCTCAATAATACAAATTTATACATTTAACAACCTAAATCTTACCTTTAAACTTATTCTCTTCAACTCCTTTCTATTTCCCTTCTAATGTCCCTCTTTTCTCTTCTTCTTCTTCTTCTTTCTCTCTTCTCCCTTCTCTCTCACGGTTTTTCACTCAAAATATTCAGATCTCTTCTTCTTCTTCTTTTTCTTTCTATTTATATTTCTTATGTTTATCTAATTACTACAATACCCTTATTTATTTATACTCCAACTTTTAAGCCTCCAAGGGCTTTATTGTATTTTCCTACTTATTTATTCAAAACATCACAAGAATGGATTGAGTGAATCAAATCAACTTTATTATTATGATTTGGTCTCTAAGTTTAGGGTTTTAATCTTTTATGTTATGTTGCTTCGAGTTGTTTTTTATGTGTTTTTCATATCCGTTATAGGTTCTGTTGATGTTTCTCCTAACAAATCTTAATAATCTCTGGTTTTGTATTTGTTTATCTTTTTGCTCTGTTTTCCGAATGAGTGAGATAATTTCTATTGTATGTGTGTGTATGTGTGTGTATATATATATTGGTATTAAATTATGAATAAACTATGATTATTGATTATATAAGCCTGAATGATCTGATGTCCTTCTTTATATTCATCATTTGTTGTTTTATATAAACATGTTCCATATAAGCTTTATGTTTGTTCTGATATGACCATGCTTGCATTGTGAATTATTGTTATTAAATTATGAACCCTTTGCATATGATATTTGTTCATTTGGAAACCTACGATTCTTATTATCTTATCAGACCGCTATTAGAAACTCCAAACTAATGAAAGATAGTTTAGTTACTCCATGTTAATAGAAAGTAATTAGTTTATGTACACATGATATTTTGTTTTTTAGCTAGCGAGTAGGGTATTAGTATTTTGTGGATTTGCCAAGTAGTTTTGTTCTTAGACTTTTGTTAGTCAAGGGAAAAAAAATTCTTAGCAGCCTCTGTCATTTTACTTTTCAAAGTTAGATGATAGATGAATTTATTCTCTACTCAACAAATGAAAGGTCAAGAAGGCTCTATGCTTCAACCTTTTTTAATTTGTTTTGTAATCCATATTCTGTCACACATTTCACATAGTAGATAACAAGATTTTCTTGCACGAATTTGTTATTGCAAGGTGAGTTGCAGTAGACATCATGAAATCATGCCAATTCTAGAGAGTACATTTACCATCGCCCCTTTTAATTTAGATACATGATGGACACTCTTTCCATGAGAAATAAGAGGAGAACAGCTCCAATGTTAGTGCTACTTGTCATTTTGTTAGTTCCCAATGGCTGGAACAACTTGCATCAGCAGAAGCCATGAAGATAGCAAGTCCTTCTTGACATATATCTTAAAATCATCTTAGAGGTTCACATAGTTTATATGGGTGAGAAGTATCATAATGATCTCAAGCTCGTCACCGATTCTCATCTGGACTTGCTAGCATCAGTTAAGTGTTGGCAGGTATGCCTCATCAACAATTTTTTTTTTTTTAGTTTTGGATTTGACTATTATCTAGTAGATGTGATACAAGCAAAGAGTAATAAGCAAATTCTTCTGGAGGCAATGAAACAAATCCTGTTTGTGCCTGACACAACATGGAATAGATTGGCCTATGACCTCACTCGGTCCAAAGGCTTAAGCTCAACGAGTTTAGTGCTGGGATCCTTATGGTTTATGCTATTAAATTCAAGACCCACCTTGACTTCTCTATCAGAAGTGGTATTGGGTATCAAAGTTTTAGGTACAATTAATTTGTTAAGAGTTTTGTGTAAAACAGCAGAAGATGGAAGCATCCTTGCCGTTATGTTTTTCCTTTTCTCTTAAATTTTTTTTTGTTAGAACCTGACAGAGTTATTGCTACAAGTAAAGCCATTCTGTTTACATATTTTTTTTTTGGCTCCCAAGAGAATAAAAAACGCTGCTGCTTCTATTTGTTAATTGCATGTATTACACATATGATGCGGTACGAAGGCTGCTGTCGATTCAATGATTTACAGTTACAGGCATGGTTTCTCAGGGTTTGCAGCTAAGATCACAGAGGCTCAAGCACAAAAAAATGCGGGTACCAAGTATTAAAGTGATTTATTCCTCATCTATAGCTAATAATTACTAACAGAATAAATGGCATGGCATGGTTCATTATATGCTTAAATCTTTTCTATCAATTGTCATTACATTGACTGCTTTTGACCCTTCAGAGCTACCTGGAGTTGTTCATGTTACACGCAGTCAGCTTCATGTGGTGCAAACAACTAGAATTTGGGACTACCTTGGCCTCTCTACTCAGTCACCCTCTAATCTTCTACATAAAGCTAACAAGGGTGAGGGAATCATCATTGGTATCTTGGACACAGTTATTTATCTCTCTTAAATATTACTGTAATGTTTTGAATATAAATAGATAGGAAAAGGCTATAGAGCCCTTGGTGGTTTAGAAGTGGGTATAATTAAATGAAGGGTATTGTAGTAATTGTATAAATACATAATATATATAAATAGAAAAAAAAAAAAAAAAGATCAGAAAATTTAGAGTAAAAACTGACGGGAGAGAGAAGGGAGAAAGAGGAAGAAGAAGAAGAAGAGAAAAGAGGGGAAAATAAGGGAAAAAGAAAAGGAGTTGGAGGAAATAAGTTTTAAGGTAAGATTTAAGTTGTTAAATGTATAAATTTGTATTATTGAGCTTTTAATTTTGGTTTTGATAAATGTTAGGGTTTTGAAAATTTGTGTTTTGGGTTAATTGATGAATTAAGTTGAATGTTATAGAGTTAATTGTTGTGGGTATTTGATTATTTGGTTGATTTTGAGAGATTGAATTGAAAGATGATGATTTTGAGTTATGAATTGTGTAAATGGTGAATGTTGAGTTAGAAATTTGGCAAGAACAGTAGGTAACCTGTGAGAATTCTGAGTTGGAGGTTGAAGATGACGAAAATTCAATTTGGTCCCTCAATTTTGGAAAATTACAGTTTAGTCCCCAAACTTTGGAAAATTTGCAGAATGGTCCCTGGAGCCTATTCCGAGATTCTGAACAGAATAACATATGAATTATGGACAGAATTACTGTATAGATAAGAGAATTTAACACTTTCAATTTAGTCCTCCAATTTGACAAAAATTACAATTTGACCCTAAAAATTTGGTAAAATTCCAGAATGGTACTTGGAGTATAATGAGATGATCTGGACAGAAATGAGGACTAATTATGGTCAGAATTTCAGTATATTCATGGATTTATGATAAATTTTAGTTTGGTCCTCCAATTTCACAAAAGTTGCAATTTAACCTTAAGAATATGATAAATTACAGATTAGTCCCTAGCTGTAATATTACTTTTTTCAGATTAGTTTGATGAATAATTAAGGGTTATTTAGTGAATTATTGTCAATTTTATTAGTTGTTTTTATTATGGATTAGATTTCGGGAAAACCATTAAATGTTGGGTTTTTAAGAAAAATTGACTAGTGAGTTCAAAAAAACATTTAGGGTTATGAAATATACCCTTAGATAAGTATATTAAATAGGTTATATATTCTTTTGAGTCATTCTTGAATATGTCTCCTTTATATTCAGATAATCCTGATATTCTACCGGCGGGACGTCAGTAGGATTTTCTTCGATATTAGCTTTGAGTTTTGTTGCTTTCGAGTCAAGTGAGTGGATAATTTTCCATATGCATGAGAAATAGTATAAATATTTGATTTGTTAATATGAATTGAATCATGCTTCTTGATAATATATATGTTGATTATTATCCTTGTTATGATAAAGCATGATCAATTATTGAATCTGAATTCTTGATATGAACCAACATATATTTTGAATTGACTTCTGAATTGATAGCTCCTCATTTGATTGATGTCATGAGTTGAGTTTTGAGATATGAATATGTTTGTTAGATTATAATTATGAACCTATGGTATGTAAGTCAGAATACCCATGCTAACAAGGTAGTGTTAGTCTTTGTGCACATCGTATCTGAACCCTAGTTGGTCGGGGGAGTCACCAACCTGTGTGGACTGATCATCCCGCAGTACGGAGCCTCATGCTCATTGCATTTTGATTTTCTGACGAGTTTTACCATATGATCTTCTTGTTATGGCCAATTTGAGAACACTTCCATAAGAACCTAAATCCATACTTGTATATATATTTCTCATTGCTGTATTACCTCGTGTGTGTATATTGAACGTTATCTACTCACTGAGTTGTTGAACTCACCATCTCATTATTTATCTTTTTCAGGCTTATAGCTTGATAGCAGGTCATTTTGTTGGACCTTCAGAACCTGCTCTTTTGGTAGTAATTTGTACCTTTCCTTTATGTCTAGTTAGTGCTCCAAAACTCTGAACTTTTATAAACTTTTGTATTAAGACAATTCAATTATATTATGAAGTTGATTTTGTTATTAATGCTGCGTTGAACTCTGATTGAGTTAGGATAAGTTGTGTGTAAGTTTGGGTTCGCATAGGTATGGAACCTTGGAGGGGAACCTTGCCTATGTGCCGGTCATGGATCCGGGACTCGGGTCGTGACAATTACACTGGTACACAAAAATGTGTGCAAGCAAGGAAGTTTTAACAGCCTTGAAATGCTAACAGGAATATGGCCAGAGTCAAAAGTATTTGATGATGAAGGTTTTGGACCAATTCCGGCCCTCTGGAAGGGTCATTGTGAATCAGGACAGCTATTTAATGGCACAATAGATTGTAACAAGAAACTAACAGGAGCAAAGTGGTTTATTGATGGTTTACAAGCTGAAAACAAAAGGCCATTCAACACCACTGAAAACCCTGATTATCTATCCCCTAGAGATGTTAATGGACACGGAACCCATGTATCTTCCATTGCTGCTGGCTCTTTTGTGAGTAATGCAAGCTACAAGGGATTTGGAAAAGGTGTTGTAGGAGGTGCAGCACCTCGGGCTCACATAGCTATGTATAAGGTTGGGTGGAATGTGGGGGGCTCAGGAAAAGTCTCGTCTGCTGATATATTGAGAGCTTTTGATGAAGCAATCCATGATGGAGTTGACTTGCTGTCGCTTTCTATTGCTGGTGATATTCCTTTATTTTCAGATGCCGACGAGCGCAATGGGATTGCCATAGGTGCATTCCATGCCGTTGCCAAAGGCATTCCTGTTATTTGTGCAGCTGGTAATACTGTAACTGGACCTTCTGCTCAGACAGTACAGAACACAGCACCCTGGATTATAACTGTGGCAGCTACCACCACTGATCGGTCCTTTCTGACACCCCTAACACTTGGGAATAACATAACCATACAAGTACGTTTTATGATGTGTTGCAGCTAGTATACTTCGATAGTATGATCTTCAGATCATTCGATATGTGTGATTAGTGTGTAGAAAATTTCAGAGGTAAATTATAAGCTCTTTGGAAATTCTGGTAGGGTCAAGCCATATTTTCTGGGGAGGAAGTTGGTTTTACTGGTTTGGTATATCCTGAGAATCCTGGACTCCCCTCATCAACAGCTGGGTAAGTCAGGGACTGAACCCTCTATTATTCTCTTCTATTCTACTTTGATTATTGTTATGTGATTTGATGCATCCGTGTTTACCATGGACCATGTTGATTATTCTTCAATGCATCATGAACAAATTTCTAGGAATCAAGACAAGTCTCTAACAATGCAAACTTCTCATTGGCAGCCTCTGCGAGTCCCTTTCATTTAACAACACTTCAGTGGATGGAAAGGTGGTTCTTTGCTTTACAACAGTTGCTGCACCAACTGTTATCACAAATGCTGCATCTGCTGTGAAAGCAGCTGAGGGTGTGGGGGTGATTGTTGCTAGAAATCCAAGTGATACGTATACATTAGCCACATGCGACAATGACTTTCCATGTGTTGTGTAGTAGACTATGAGCTCGGTACCCAGATGTTTTTCTACATTCGTTCCACCAGGTATTAGAATCATCTGCAGTGATATTGATATCACCAAATTCGCATAAGATTGGGCATTTCTAACTTGTTTGGCCGCGCAGAACTCCTGTAGTAAAAATAAGTCCCTCTAAAACACTTATGGGAAGGCCTGTGGCAATCAAGGTAGCCTACTTTTCTCGCAGAGGACCTATTTCCATTGCTCCTGCCATTTTGAAGGTGTGAACTGTTTTCTTTTTATCTTGGTATCCAGAGCATAAGATCCTGGTGATTCGAACTAAATCTAGATATTAATGGGTGGAATTTATGTTAATCAATGCCTCTATGATGCTACAGCCAGATATAGCAGCACCTGGTGTAAGTATATTGGCTGCTACTTCTGCTGTTGCAGGCCCTCTCGAGGATGGAGGTTTTTTTCCATGCTTTCTGGAACATCATTTGCCACTCCCCATGTGTCAGGCATCGTGGCACTTATCAAAGTAATTCATTCAAACTGGTCTCCAGCTGCAATTAGATCAGCAATTGTCACAACTGGTACACTCCATAGCCACTTTATAAATAGAACACCCTGCTAGTTGCAATGTTATATGACCAAAGTTGATTGTTGCAATTTTTGGTTCATTTTATATGAGCTAGCTAATTGCAAGTCATGATTCTTCTTTACAGCGTGGAAGACTAATCCTCTTGGGGAGCCTATATTTTGTCGGGGCTCCACTGGGAAGCTGGCAGATCCATTCGACTTTGGAGGTGGCTTGGTGAACCCATACAAAGCTGCAGAACCCGGTCTTGTTTTTGACATGGGCACAAATGACTACATGCATTACCTCTGTGCTGTGGGTTATAATAACTCATCTATCTCTCTTGTTGTAGGAAAAGTAACAACTTGTCCAAGTACCAAACCCTCTATTTTGGATCTGAATCTACCTTCCATTACCATTCCAAACCTGAGCAAGCCAATGGTCCTGACAAGAACTGTCAAGAACGTTGGTCCTGTCAATTCCATATACAAATCCTTGATTGACCCTCCTTTTGGTATTTCTATATCTGTCAGACCTAAATATTTGTCTTTCAACTCAACCATCAAGGCAACCTCCTTCAAGGTTACTGTCTCCACCAACCACAGAGTGAACACCGGATACTTTCTTGGAAGCTTGACCTGGACAGATGGTGTACATGCTGTGACAAGTCCCATATCTGTAAGAACACAGATTATACAGTCCTACTCGGATGATAACTGAAGAACTAGCCTTCCAAGGAAAGAATTCTACAAGTTTTATGGCATTATCCTTTAAACAATATGGTGTTTTTCTTTTTTTACCACAAGCACACAAACTTATTCAAATATATAATTTGTTCATCTAATTCTGTTGCTAGATTTTTCCAGTCTACATTCAGCTTTAGTCCTCTTCAGCTTTATTTGTTGATCTGTGCGTAATACCACAAGCTTCTTCAGAATGCTTCAAAAACAGGACTAATAATTAAAATGTGGGATGCTATGAACAGACTAAATAAAAGGATGGATTTTAAATGTTTCCTGTACTAATATAAAGAACAACCTTATGTTTGCTGATAAAAGAGAAAAGAACAAAGAACTAAGTCCACGATGGAAAGAACAAAACAAAAAGAACACAGAACTTAGTATTTAAGTATAAAGAACAAAGAGCAGAATTGAGTTATTGGTTGCTGTCATCCCATGCCCTTTTATTTATAGGAAAAGAAAACAGAATTACAAAGAAAAACAAACTCTAGAAACGTACCAACCAACTTCTCCTTTATTTTAAGGAGATGTTTACAAGTTAGTTTAATCCTAGATAACCTTAATAAAAGAATTCAAAAAACATATCCTAATCTAGATAGTAATCTCAGCTAACAACTAAATAATCATGCAGTAGATTACTGCTAAGTAATCCTGTTCTAGCTTAGGTACCAAACTTCAACACTCCTCCTTGGTTCCAAAGCTAGTCATTCCAATTCTTGCCCTCAGATCTTCAAACCTGGTTTTAGCCAACGGTTTGGTGAAAAAATCTGCTAGTTGATCTTCAAAAGTGCAGTAGCATAGTTCCAGTTCTCCTTCTTGCTGAAACTGCCTGATTGCATGAAATTTAATTTTCATGTGCTTGGTTCTATCATGAAAAACAGAATTTTTAGAAATGGCTATAGCTTATATGTTGTCACAAAACAATGTTGTGGGATTTTGTTGATTGCAATCTAAGTCACTTAGCATCTTCCTCAGCCATATAAGTTGTTTTGCTGCTACATAAGTAGCTATATATTCAGCCTCTGCTGTAGAATATGCCACCACCGATTGTTTCTTTGAATTCCAGCAAAACACACTCTTTCCCACAGCAAAACAGTAGCCTGAAGTACTCATCATTCCTTCATCACTTCCTCCCCAGTCACTGTCTGAAAATCCAACAATATTGATTGAGCTGGACTTCACAAAATGTATGCCAAAACCTGCAGTCCCTCTCAAATATCTTAATACTCTCTTAGCTGCGACAAAGTGGTTTTGACTTGGCTCTTGCATGAACCTGGAAAGATAATTCTAAGCAAATTGAATGTCAGGTCGTGTGGCTGTTAAATATAGCAAACTCCCAATTAGACTCCCGTAGACTTTCCCATCAGCTTTTGGAGATCCATCTTCTTTCATTAGCTTTTGCCCCTGTATCATAGGTGTGCTTACTGGCTTGCATTTGCTCATTGCAAAATTGTCCAGTATTTTCAAGGAAAGACATTTTTGACAAAGAAAGTAACCTTGATCAAACTGAGTTACTTCCATTCCTAAAAAATATGTCAACAAACCAAGTTCATTCATCTCAAACATGTCTTTCATATTGGTTTTGAATTCCTCTACAAGCTGCTCCTTATCCCCTGTGATTAGCAAATCATCAACATAAACTGATACAATGAGTTTATGTCCATCAACATGCCTCACATATAAAGTTACCTCATTTATGCTCCTGTTAAATCCCAGGCTTAAAAGATGATTATCCAACCTGCTATACCAAGCTCTAGGAGCTTGTTTCAATCCATATAATGCCTTCTTCAGTAAATAAACTTTGTTTGTTGAATTTGATTTTTCAAAACCAGCAGGTTGCTCAACATAAATCTCTTCATTTAGCACACCATTCAAAAATGCAGATTTAACATCCAATTGAAATATATACCAACCGTTTTGTGCTGCTAGAGCAAGCAGGAGCTTCATTGTTTCATGTCTGGAAACTGGAGCAAACGTTTTTGTGAAGTCGATCCCTGCCTCTTGTGAATATCCTTTCACTACAAATTTGGCTTTATGCTTGTTGATCTTACCATTTGCATTTAATTTTGTTTTGAAAATCCATTTCACTCCAATTACCTTCTTATGAGTTGGTCTGTCAACTAGCATCCTTGTTTGATTTTTGTCTATCATTGCAAGCTCCTCCTTCATTGCTGCTATCCAAACTTGAGAATTCATAGCTTCTTCAACATCTACAGGTTCTGCCTCAGCTACATTGCACCTGCTATAGATATCTAATAAAGATCTTGTCCCCTTTACTGGTTGATCATCAATATTCTCTGCAGCATTCCACTCAATTAGTTGCTCAATATTCCAAGCAACATCTGTTTGTTGATCAATCATGTTTGTAGCATCCAACTCATCTTGTTGTATCTTTTAATCCTTCACCTGATGAATTTTTCCAATCCCAAGTAGCATTTTCTACAACTTTGACATTTCTAGCAACCACAACTTTGTTAAAATTCAGATCATAAATTTTATAAGCCTTAGATGTTGTACTATAGCCTATAAAGATCCCTATATCAGCCTTTTGATCAAGTTTTCTTCTTCTAACTTCAGGTTTCAGAACATAATAAATACTACCAAACACCTTTAAATGATCAATACTAGGTTTAAAACCATATCAGAGTTCATAAGGAGTTTTATCTGCTAAAACTCTTGAAGCCATTCGGTTTATAAGATATGATGTTGTGTTTACTGCTTCTGCCCAGAAATTCAATGACAGCTTCTTCTCATATAACAAACATCTTGCCATCTCCATCAATGTTCGGTTTCTACTTTCATTTACACCATTCTGCTGTGGTGTGTAGGGAACAGTCAGCTGGTGTTTAATCCCTTCTTTAGCAAGGTATGCTTTAAATTGTCGAGAGGTATACTCTCCTCCATTGTCAGATCTCAATATCTTCAATTTGTTTCTTGTTTCTAGTTCAACTGCTGCCTTGAACTTAACAAACTCAGCAAACACATCAGCTTTGGATTTTAGAAAGTAAACCCAACAGTACCTACTAAAATCATCAATAAATAGAAGAAAATACTTTGAACCATTTAATGATTCATTATGCATAGGTCCATACACATCTGTGTGTACAAGCTGGAGTTTTGACACTGCCCTATATGCATTGTCAGGAAACACAGTTCTGGTGTGTTTTCCCAGCTGACAAGCTTCACAAATAATTTGATGTTCTTGAATATCTGGTAACCCGTGAGTCATCTGCTGGTCAGCCATTCTTTTTAGAGTTGCATAGTTGAAGTGTCCCAACCTTTTGTGCCAAAGAACAGATTCATTGTTCTCATAGGTATTGGCACTCAAACGTACTTCCTTCCAGTTAACATTAAAACTTCGGTTCATCATTTTTGCAGAAAGTAAAAGTACTCCATTTTTATTTTTAATGTCACACACTCCATCATTAAAGACTATTGAATAGCCAGATTCAATCAATTGACCCACACTAACTAGATTTTGGTTGATCTTAGGCACATAAAGAACATTTTTAAGAATTTTTGTGCCTGACAGTGTTTCTACTACAATTGCTCCTTTTCCTTCAACCTTCACAAAGTCTCCATTGCCAATTCTGACTTTAGATAGGTAGCTTTTATCCAAGTCTTTGAATAAGCTTAAGTCTGCTGTCATATGGTTAGTGCAGCCGCTATCAATGAGCCATGATGAGTCCTTTGGCTTTGCTGAATTACACATGTCCTGAATTGTGACCATGAATAAAAGATCTTCTTTGACTTCTGAACAATCGGCTACTTGAGCTTGTTGTTCAGCTTCTGTTTTATTTTTGCAAAATCTTTGGATGCAGTTTCGGCATTGAGCATTCTTGAGCCAACACCAGGCTTCAAGATGATTAGTTTTTTGATAGTATTTGCAAGCAGGAAAATGCTCTTTCTTCTCTTTCCCCCTCATGAAGCTGTTATTGATGTTCTGTTGCCAGTTAGCAGATTTCCAGCTTCTCCCTTTTGCTCTTTTTCCTTCTTGATTATTTCTGAAAATGTTCTTAGCCCGACTCTTATCCTTGTAAACTGCTACAAGAGCTCCTTCACTTGATCCTTCTTGTCTATATGCTTGCCTTTGCTCCACAGCTTGCAATGCATTTACCAGTTCTTGCAAGCTCAATTCAGAAAAATCTTTAGAATCTTCTAAAGAACAGATTTTATGTTCAAATTTTTCTGGCAGACTCACCAGGACTTTCTCTACAATTCTAGAGTCTGGAAAATCTTCTCCCAAAAGTCTTACTTGATTCACAAGTTTTGAAATTTGAGAAGAGAAATCTTTGATGCTCTCATTTTCTTTCATCTTCAGACCTTCGAATTGTCTTCTCAGATTCAGAATCTGCATCCTTCTTGACTTCTCATCACCATGGAACTCTGCTTTTAATTTATCCCATGTTTCCTTGGCAGATTTGCATGCCATGATCCTTGTGAAGATGTCTTCACTTACAGCACTATGAAGACAAGAAAGAGCTTTGAATCTCTTTGCCTTTTCTTCATTAAAGAACTTCATCTGTGCAATTGTGGGATTGTTACCTAAAGGAGTAGGTTGCCTATCGCTTTCCACTATCTCCCATAAATCAAGAGCTTTGAGATAGGTTTCCATTTTTACAGCCCACACACCAAAATTCTGTCCCGTAAACAATGGTGTTTTTGGTGAAAAGTTTGCAGAATCCATTAAAAAAAAATTCACTTTATTCTCTCGTGTTTTTCACTCACCAACCCTCAAAGTAAAGACTTTGATTTATCCTCACTGTACTCTCGTGTTTCTCACTAACAAAAAAGCCCTTCAAAGATCCTAAGGATGTTCTGATACCAATTGTAATAATATAAAGAACAACCTTATGTTTGCTGATAAAAGAGAAAAGAACAAAGAACTAAGTCCACGATGGAAAGAACAAAACAGAAAGAACACAAAACTTAGTATTTAAGTATAAAGAACAAAGAGCAGAATTGAGTTATTGGTTACTGCCATCCCATGCCCTTTTATTTATAGGAAAAGAAAACAGAATTACAAAGAAAAACAAACTCTAGAAACGTACCAGCCAACTTCTTCTTTATTTTAAGGAAATGTTTACAAGTTAGTTTAATCCTAGATAAACTTAACAAAAGAATTCAAAAAACATATCCTAATCTAGATAGTAATCTCAGCTAACAACTAGATAATCATGCAGTAGATTACTGCTAAGTAATCCTGTTCTACTGCTAAGTAATCCTATTCTAGTTTGGGTACCAAACTTCAACATTTCCTTTATTTTATGACAGATGACTACTCAAGTGACCTCCGAGTCTGTGGATATGACAATTTGTTTCTTAACTGGCAAAACAAGCAACATTATGCAATGTAAAGTCGTATACGATATATGCGATTCTCAAAGATAATAGTTTAAAAATAAATAAATACTAGTCAGAGTCTCAATCTCAATGTCAAATTTGAAAAATCCTTCCATAATCACAAGAAAAATCATGAATGGCTGCCTCTCAACTCTGCCTGCTGAGTCTCGTTGGACCCTCCATTTTGCATAACTGTAGCTGCCACACCTAAGATACTGGTCTCAACTCTACCACCATAAGAAAAATCTTCTACTGTTTATAAAAGTCAGAGAAGTTGCAGTCTTCCCGAATGAAAAATGCTAGATTTCATGCTCAATTGTCACTGTGGTGTCAAGTTGGACCAAACTTGACAGCTGAAATTACCCTGCTACTAGCAGACATTATAATCCTTTATTATTATCTTTTTCTTACAAGGAATGATAACCATAGTCTAATGCTAGTCCTTTTTATTCCATAGGTAACAATTTTTGGTTCGCAACATTTCACTAGCACTACCTCTGGCAACAATGGGAATCAAGAAAAGCAGAAAAGCAAATTGGAGATAGTGGGTTGGGAATTGATTCTGAGCTTTAACCATAACTACATATAGCATATATAATAACAGTTCTGAGCAACACACCATCGAACCTACAAGAGATAGATTTAAGAGAAGTGTGCCATCAATTTAGTTGTAGCCACTAGCCATGTCTGCCATGGAGTCTCAACTTGCTGACGATGAACTAGCTGCATCTGGGGGAGCTGAGATATCAGATGGCTTCATCCCTCTCATTATTGACATGGAGGAACTTCAAGGTCCTCGCCGCTCTGAGATTGTCCAACAAATTGGCCATGCATGCCAACACTATAGTTTCTTTCTGGTACTGTTTTATTTTTGGTAGTGATCTATAAATTTTGCATGTATTGGTAGTAATCTCCAATTTCTATTGTATAATGATTGTACTTCTTAACGCTAATTATAATTAGTGTTTGATCTTTATTAAATTAATTGAAAATGTTTAAACATGATTAAATTGATTGTTGTTAAAAATTGTAGTAGTAATAATTAGCAGCAAGGTGCATGCATATAATAATAATAATAATAATAATAATAATTAGAAGCATAAAAACAGCTTCACCTGCAGGATCGGACTACTGGGTTTAATAATATTGTCTTAAAGTATTGTTTATGTCAAAATAATCCCTGAACTATAATATTTTATCATGCACTCCATTAAATTCTTAAGAGGAAAATTTTGACTCGCCACCATTTTACATATTCCGGCCATCCAAAATCTCCACTTTCACCTATGAAATCATGTCCTCAACATTTAAACATCACTTTAAGTTCCAATCATGATCATTCAACTTGACGTTTTAAAACACAAACCAAATTTTGATTTTAAATCTTGAGTTTTCGGGAGTTTAATTTAACTTGAGTTTGACATAGTTTTTAGGGGTTAAATAAGGTAAGTAATTTTGGAATTAAAAAATGGTTGAAAAATGTAACAAGAATGGTAGGACGTGAAGAAATTTGTCCAGCAATTGCTAAATATTATCATTGTGGAAGTGTTGTTAAATATTATTCTTCCCCCAAAGAAAAAATAAATTGCTATTAACAAAAATTTCTTTTTTTCTCAATTTAAAATCATATCATAGTTATTAAATCTCACCTGAAATAAAATTCAAGTCACATTAATTTTTTAAAAAAAATATTTAAAGATAAAAATAATATTATTTTAAAAAAATTAAAAAATACAATGAATTTTTAACTGAATTGATTACGTTGCAAGTCAATCTAAGTTTTTAATCAAAATATTAATTTCCTATTCTATCAATTAGAAAACCCAACTGGGGCCAGGTCCTGCATCGAGCCTCCAAAAAAGTTTAAGTTTTGTAACCATGGTTAAAACTCATTTTTGTTTGTTTAGATTGAAGTCCCTTTTCTTGTAGTGTTACTATAAATTTTATTGGTAATTGTATATGCTAAGAATCTTGTTCTAACATGTCATGCTGTGTCAGGTGAAGAACCATGGAATTTCAGAGAAGAATATGAACAATATATTGGGGACAACAAGGGAATTCTTCAAACTTCCAGAACAAGAAAAGTTGAAGTTCTGCACTAATGACCCTAACAAAAGCATCAAGCTTTTTATGGGTTTTAAAGATGAGATCCAAAATGTCTTTATCGCGAGGGAATCCTTAAGATTTAGCACTTACCCTTTTGAAGATTATGTGAATGGATGGCCTGCAAACCCTCCTTCATTGAGGTAAATAAATATGGCTTATACTATATATATATATAGTATTTTTCAATTTTTATTTATTTATAAGGTGAAAATATTAGTAACAGAAAATGAGAATAAATAAAATGGTACAAAGAGAATAAAATTTGTTTTTCATTTTTAATTAGATCTCAATTTGAAGAGAATAAAATTTGTTTTTCATTTTTAATTAGATCTCAATTTGAAATAATTTGGTTGTTGACAGGAAGGATGTTATGGAGTATTGTACAAGTGTTAAAAGGGTGGAATTTGCACTTCTTGAGGCCATGTCTGAGAGCTTAGGATTGGAAAAGGATTATATAGACAAGATGTTATACAACCATGGACAAAAAATATCAATGAACTATTATCCAATTTGTCAAGAACAAGATCTAGAGTTTACTCGTGGAGTGAGACCTCATACAGACCCAACTATAATCACTATTCTGCTGCAAGACAATGTGCCTGGATTTAAGGTTCTCAACAATGGCAAATGGGTGGACGTTGGTCATATCCCGAACACCTTGGTTATTCATGTTGGAGACCTACTACAGGTGATTCACTTTATATATAAAGTAATGCTGAACACACACACACACACACATATATATATATATATAAAGGAGAAAAAAAACCCTTCAAGATACACATGAATCATAGTATCGATGAGACCTATAAATTGATCCCCTTTTGAGACCGTAATCATTTATATTATTGGAGATTTTTCTAGTCATAATTTTTTTTTAATATTTAACATTATTCTATGATGAGTCCTAAAATTTAAGATATTTAGGAATAAGGTTGACATATTAAATAACTGGTTAATCTCTTAGTTCAAGCATTCTAATTCATTCTCTATAGTCAAGATATTTAGGGACATAATATGGAAAGCCTAGAGGGTTGGTAATTAGTAGCAGGTGATGTTTGGTAAGCTAGGTGATCGGTATCTGTGGTAGTAGTAGGTGGTGCTGGTAACCAGATGACTAGTAGTTGTGGTAGTAGTAGGTGGTGTCTGTAAAAGGTCCTATTTGATAGATGTGGGGACTCTATAATTGTAAAGTCAGTAAGTTTATAGAGAGAGAAAGTGCAATAATATTCTATAGAGAGATGCTTTGAAAATATATATGCAATAGAGAATTAATAGATTATGAACCTTTGACTTGAATGATTCATGATGTATTTATAACTTATAAATCTTATCTTTTTACGGAGAGGTTGGGCTAAAGTATAATTTCATCATTGTGATATTTTGAGTTATATTCTACTCAAGTAACATGTATTGGATCAGTATGAAAGACCTAGGAACTCACGTGGGGTCCCAGAAAAATCCCTGGAGAGTGTTGGGTCCGAGCCCATTAGAGATGAGAAATGGATCCAAACACACTGCCTCGACCCAAGCATGTAAAGCTCAAGGTGCGCTCCCAAACCCGAGCACATTAGGCTCAAACGTGGAAGCCCGAGCCTGCTGGAGTGTTGAGGTGCACATTCTTGCTAGACGTGATAGCATGCCCAGCAGGGCGTAAGCCTTGCATGGGCTCGAGCTTCATGCTCGAGCCCAAACTCTTTGGATGTTAGGCTCGGGCTACCCAGCCTAAGCCCAATGAGTGTTTTTGTTGGGTCTATTTTGGAGGAATTTTATGAGTCCATTTTTTTATTACCAATTTTAAGGCCCTCCATAAACAAAAAAAATCAGAAAAAAAAAAGAGAAAAGAGAAAACACAAAAAAAAACCAAAAATTATTGGAAGAAAATAAAAAAAATATTAGTGAGAAGATTATATTAGAACGCCCAAGAAATAACCAAAGACTAGTTTAAAAAGATCAAATATACAATATTAAAAACAATTTGACAATATATTTTCGACTAATGAAGGCCTTATTAGAAAAAAAAATCAATTTGAGGAAGAAAATTCAAAATTAGATATTTAAATACTCAAATATATTTTTTCAAGGTTTATTTAAATGGTTAATTGAAAGAATTTTTTTAAAAAAGACAATTTAGGTTTTAATTGGAATAAATTAAAGTCTATGAGTCGAATTATAATTTTAAGGAGTTAATTTGATCAAATTAAAGGTTTAATTGCATAAATATTGAAGTTTAATAAGTAATTGAGGACTTAATTGAAGAAATCCAAAATGAATGATCAAACTGGAAAAGGCACGTGAATATAGGGGCTTAAATTTGACCACATGCATAAATTCAGAACTAAGGACTAAAATGAAAAAAAAACAGTCAATTTAAGGGGTGATAATTGAGTTTGACAGGGGTTAAATTGCATACAATTAAAAGTTTTTATGTCAATTAAGAATGCATGTGTCACAATTGGAAGAACATGGACTAAATTGAAACTTTATCATATCCCAAATTAAAATCTCTAATTTCTGGGGTTTAACCCATATAACGCGTCGTTCCACCTCTGTTCATTTTCTTCCTTGACAGTTCACGATAATCAAATCAAAGAGGATCATCCCTTCTACAACCCTATTTTCATGAAATTAGATGTTTACATCCTATTTTTTCCATGGAAGTCTCCAATATCTTGTCCCTGATATGTCATTACTCAATTTTTAGATTCGGGGCTGACCAGGTTGGCACTTTTGAACGAATGAATATGAAGTTACAAACCTTCAAATTAAGCAAATATAGATCCGAATGAAAGGGGTCCCTCTACCAAATTTAGATGGTCTCAGGCAACGATGACGTCAAAATTGCTTTGATGAAGCCTCGAAAGTGGGCAACTTAGTAAACCCCGACATCGCAAAATCATGCAAAATACAATTTGGTTTTCATATGTTCACATATAAAGGCTTTGCAATGGGTATTTATCAAGGATTCACAATACTCCTCTCAAGATCAAGATGTCAAAAATAAACTCAAGACCTCCCAAAACCTTATAAATACCCCCCTCAAGATCAAGAAAAGGCTAGACATAAAAGAGGAAAAGAAAGAAAAAAGATAGGTTATGGGCAATGTTCTTCGTGTTCTTGAGAAGAACATTGCCTTAGTCCTTTGATTCAGATCAATTTCGGTTTATTTCTTTGCACAAAATCCTTCTTTATGTATGATTAATCAATAATCTAGTGTTTATTTACACCAATAACATGTTTATAATAATTTTTAATTATAGGGTTTCAGTTTCGAACTGAAACTCATTTTGGCCAAATCATGATGATTTAATGAAAATCAAAGTGAATGAACCCTTAATTCTTTATTCTTGAATGATTTGCAACCTTTTTGTGCTTTTGATTTCATGAAATATGGCCTAGATTTTAGTTCACATTGCTGGGTTTTGTTTCAGGTGTTCTTCATGTTCTTTATTTTTTTGTGTTTGATTCGTGTTGTTCAAGAATTTTTTTATTCTTTGTTCTTTTTAAGCGTTTAATCTGTTTTTTGCTTTAATTTTATTTTTGGGTTAAACCACAATTTTTTGTTAAACTTATGGTTGAACCAAAACTTTCAGGTCGACCCGGTCGGGTCAAGTAAAAAATTAATAAAAAATATAAAAAAAAACATATTTTCTTTTTTTTCTTGCATATGGCTAAAAATCCTAAAGTTATTTAAGAATTTTTTTTAAAAAAAATCTAAAATACTTTGACATGTTTTTTTAAAAAATATTGCATGAATTTTATAACAAGTTTGTAAATTTCCAAAGGATTTTAGCCTACATTTGAAAAATATCAAAATTTTATTTTTGTTTCTTTTAATACGTGAGATTATGAACTTATACATATGATATATCAGCAGTGGTAGTTACAGGATCATTGTATAGCTATGAAAAGCTTATTTTTGTTGGCATTAGAATGAATATGTTTTTAATCTAATAAGATAAGGATTTTTTAGTGAAAAAATTTTTTCTTAAACTTTAGACAAAACAACGGTTAGAAAACATAACTTTTTCTTAGTTTATATCAGACAAATAAACAATACAGCTTACCTCAGGTAAGACGTATTAGTGGTACTAATCCCTTCCGTTTGCGCAATCAATCTCTTTTTTCAGACTCTATCAGTTAGGGTTCTTAGTGATCAAAATACTAGGTGGCAACTCTCATTTCTTTTTCTATTGATAAAGAATAAGAATTCCTTGTCCTTTCCTCCCATATCATTCCTGACTATCTGGATCTGGGAGGATGATCGTCGTGACGCCGTAAATGTACAACACATTTTGAGGGGGGTTTTGGTCTATTTTATTTGGATCCATCACTCTTATAAATGTCTTTTATTAATGTTAAAATTATATATACAAGCCAAACGGGAATGAAAAATAATAACAATAATTTATTAATCAGAATGAATGAAAACATAAATTTTTTTTGTCAATATATATACACTTAACTATATGCTTCTTCTTCTTTCTCAGGTAATTAGTAATTACCGTTACAAGAGTTTGCACCACCAAGTTTTTATTAATTGTGAGAGAGAGCGTGTATCTGTTGCCAGCTATTGCTATCCATCATCCGATACCACAATAGGGCCTGCTATGGAATTGATAGACAATGATCATCCAGCAATCTACAGAAATTTTACGTATACAGAATTTTATGAAGAAATGTGGCGAGCAGTAGTGCAGCATGCAACTGACAAGCGTTTGGACACCTTCAAGTCTTCTGTTGCCTGATCGTTCTTTCTGCTTTGTTCCTTCTTTTGAGTTGTTTAGGATGGGATATAATAAGGGGGGGAATGGCTGCTTTTGGCTCCTTGCTATATTGTTTGGTGAAATGAAACACATAATAATAAGTTGATGAATTTCAAAGTATATGATTACTTACTCTTAGTTCATTCAAAATCAAAACCACATTATTTTAGAGTTTTTTTAAATAAAATTTAAAGTTTAGATTGACTCAGGTTAATTCCTAAGTCTATAACTTGGAACTTGGATTAGGTAGATTTATGGGTTAAATTTTATAATTATGGTTTTTGGCAAGTGAAATTAGAAATTCTGACTAGAAAAAAAGAAAAAGACAGGTTATTTTGGAGAAAAACTTGAATTAAAAGGGAAAGAAAAACAATTTGTAGTGTAAGTTATAAAAATAGATGTAAAAGTATAGGGATCTTTTTATGTGATTCCTTGTGCTAAAGGGATTATGTAACTATGAGACTATGGTGTTTGATGTGATTGGGATTGTGGTAGTGGTGGCGATTTAAAATGTTTTTCGCTTAAAAATACATCAAAATAATTTTTTTTATTTTTAAAAAATTATTTTTGACATCAGCACGTCAAAATGATCTGAAAATATAAAAATAATATTTTTTAGCAAAACAAAAATTAAAATTTAAGAGAACACAGTTTGAACCACGTTTCCAAACATGCTCTAATAATCTATTTGTACCTTGTTTATCTATAGCTAACAATTTTCTTAGCTAATCCTCTCAAGCTTCTTTTTTATAAAAATCTCAATCCTCCATTAATAAATTAAGAGTTCTAAATAAAAGAAATAACCTTGACAATATTTATGATTAAAAAGATTGGAGTGATGGAGATAAATATAGAATGTATAAAAAGTTTTTATTTGTAGAAATACAAATAAAAATAGAAAATAAATTTATTTTTAGAATGGTTTTAAAATGAATTTTTATTAATTTAAAACAGAAAAAACAAGAAAATATATTTTCTTTGTCTCAATTGACCTTATAATTTTATTTTTATTTTTTGTCTTAAACGGTAACCAAATGCTAACTGATAACCTAGATAGCTTCTAACTTCTACTATTTTAACCAAATTCAAAGCAATTTTATTAAGTATCTTTTATTTTCTTTACTTATGTGAAAACTAATTTTTTTATATATAAATACATTTCTTAATCGCTTAACATTGTCTTTACTAATATCATAAAAACAAATACAACACTAAAACTTAAATTGTTAGGTGAAATCTTAAGATATGATTTATATTATTCTTTAATACATCTTTTCAAGTTAAAGCTCTTTGAACTTGAAACTTGTACAAGCTCACACTATCTTATGCTTAATTTTTATCAAATAAATAGAGATGATGAGATTCGAACTCGTGATCATTTGATTATCAAGGTTTTGATACCATATCAAAAAATCAATTTAATTTAAAAATTTAAATTATTAAATAACATACTTAAAATATTATTTATATTATTCTATAACAACTAATAATATTTCATCAAAGGTAGGACAACACAGCGATCAAAACATAATACAACAAAAGCTCAGTCAGAGTTGAAATACATAGAATTAGAAACACCCATTTCAGGTAATCATCATGTAGCATCAATTTCGAGAACATTTTTGTGTTCAAGATTCAGGGACTTGTCCGTTACAACACAAGAGAAAATGAATTAGGTCTACAGTTTCATAGGGCACCAGGTCGGTCCACATGAAGCAGCAAGATGTCATTAATTGTGTTCCCAATTTTTCCTCAAGTCATCATTCATCTTGAAGACCTTTACGAAGCATTATAGAATTCCTTGTCAGAAACACTTTCCTTAAAGCCAATGGAAAGAAAACATCGAAAGCCAAAGAGCAACTTGGAGATTGTGGGTTGGGAATCTCAAGTCCGATCTTTAATTAAGGCAGTACAATCATTGTGTCTGTTGGGACTTGTACAATTTTCAACAATGCCTTTAATTGATTAAGAAAATATTGTATATTACTGTTTAGCAAAAAAAAGACAAATCTGTTTTGGTTCATTTTCTTTTTTCTTTGATTATATCCTTACAGTCTAAATTGATAGTCAAATAAAATATATTTATTAAAGAAGGGAAAGATTCAAAGATATGGAACTAAAAAAAAAACACTATAAAAAAGATGGTTTTTCTAAAATAAAATTTTGATTTGATTGTGAATTTCAAAGCTAATTTTTAAATTATTAGATGCTATGAACATGTATTTACAAGGGATTTATGATATTTTTTTTTCAGATCAAAATGTGGTTGAAAATATATTTTTCCTAGTCCAAAATAGACAAACTTGATTTTTGGTGACAAGAGGTCGCCAAAATCTGGATGGTGCAGGCAAATGCATCACATGCTATTTTTCTCTAAGCGTCATCTACCCCTGAAGAAAACTAAAAAAAAAGAATAAGGTCCAGACGTGTGGGTTATTCCAGGCCCGTGCACGTGTGCTTTTTTCTGGAGGCCCAGGAGCATATTTGGTTGATTATTAATTGGGTAGCGTAATTTATTTCTGTTTGATTTTTTTAAATCACTTTGATATTTTGTTAGTTTTTAATTTTATAGGTGTCTATTTTACATCAAAAATTATATATAAAAATTATTGAACTCAATTAAATCCATGATCTTGGTTGGCCGGGTAGAGATCAGGCTTTATAATTTATTTATTTTACATAAATAGTTCTTAATTTATTTAATTAGATATATACATAAACTTTTTAAATTGCGCTTAAGATTTTTTAATGTACAAAAACAAGTTGTCAAAGTCTACATATACAACTTTTTTTAATAAAAGGATATTCAATCTGTGGTAAAATACAAGTTAAATAACTAGTTCTAAACAATTTTAGTAATATGTTTGAACAATCACATAAAAATCTAGAGGATGTTTGTTTACGTGGTAGCTTTAGTTTTTAAAGCAAATCGTGTAAACATCATGTTTGATAACATTAAAACTCATTTTACTGTTTGTGTGAGACCCATATATTTTATGTTGAAACCGCTGGTTTGCACAAAGTAGCTGAGAGCTGCTTCTCCCCTTGCCGTGTTTATACTAGGTGAATTAATCCAACGGGGCACTGTTCACGTGAACAGTGCCAGGTGAATTCTAACTACTTGGCACTATATCTTTACTGTTCATTGGACCACGTCCGACTCGGTAAAAAAATTTTATTTTTTTAAAATTATATTTTACTTGAAAAACTAGTGTTTAATATTATTTAATAATACTACATAAATTAGAAGGATATCGCATGATGACGTAGCATTTGCGGAATTTGTTCTCAATTTCAATTTTTGTTTTTGATGATATTTTACCTTATTTTGTTACACGCTCAAAAAACCATGGAAACTATAGTTCTTATCAGATGAATTTCATACGTGATGAAATTGTAGATAAGTTAATGGAACAATAAACAATATATTTAATATAAAGTATTATTTATTTAATGATGTAATAGTAGTAGTTAAATCTATAATATTTAAATTAAAAATAATCAATATTAATATATATCATTTTTAATTATTTTATAACCTCAATTTGAAAAGCATGTTTAACAAATACATTAAACTACTTTTTATTAAATCTTAATTTTAATCATAGTTTTAACCAAACATATATAAATACCAAATCAACCTCAATTAAAAATAATTTTTTTAAATCACAACCACAAAAACTATCACAATATCAAACACATTAAACAACTAGAAGCTAACATTTTTTCATGACATCAGTTTAGATTTTTCAAATGTTTCGACAAGGTCAAATTATGAGCCATGACCTATTTTTAGTAATGTTGCAGCCATTGGTTGTGTATAAACATACAAAGTCAGGTTAAATCACAATTGTCTTTTTCGGTTCAGAATCTGACCCAATTGAAAGCTCAAGTTGTCAGATTGCTACGTTAACTATAGAGTCACCGAGTAAACTCAGATTAAATCTTAAAACGATATCAGTTTTTTTTTTTTTAATAAAACAACATTTTAAAAAAAAGTTAATGCAAAAATTTATTTGAAGTTGACTTGATGAAGTTCCATCTAAGTTCAGTAAGATTAACCTGCTAGTCTGAGCCAGGTTGGATAACTGTGTAGAATTCCATTAGAAGTGTTTTTGAAACCATTGCAGAAGGTCCTATAGTTCAAGCATGATTTTGCTGCTGCCACTCATCTGTAAGGGCTTCATCAATCAACCTAGCAGGAAGCACAGACAAAACCGCTCAATCTTTACCTTCAACAATGTATAAAAATGGCCTCTAGAATATCAAACAGTTCATGTGATAAGACCAAACAAAATTCCAAGAAGATGTTAAATGAATGCATGATCATTGTCTTTTGTTTGAGAAGCTTAAAATTATGCTTTACAGTACTTAAAAGCAGCCTGACAAGCATTTATGCCCTACTGTACAAGTTGAATAAAGCAAGAAAGATGGAAAAAGTGATATCAAATTCATCAAATCTTTCTTTATAAAATCATGCCTCACATGGCATGCATGCATAAAGAGCAAACAACAGAATTCTCAGATAACTTTTTAGTTATCCTGATATTTATAAAATTTAAATTAATAATTTTTAAAATATAAATTTAAAATCTGATCAATTGAGTTACTTCCCCAATTAATCTCCTCCCCCTTTACTCATATTCCTCCATGCTCTAATATAATTGCAAATGCAATAATGACCGACTTGTAAACCTTGACAAAATTCCAGCACGTTAAATTTAAAAATACTTTCTCGCAAACCATCACTTCTGTTTGTGTGATGGACCTCAAATCAAGTAAATGGAGGCCAAGCAAAAATCACTTCTTCACGATCATAGCAATCTTTTTAATTCAACACCAGCTACATGTTTCTGTAAAATGTGCTGAGGCCACAAAGAAAGTGAGTGTAAATATTTCTAGATAAGTACAGAATCTTTTTTTGGTGGTTCTGAACAGGAAATGTTTCCAGGTGCACATTGTGTATATGGGAGAGAAAGAGCATGAAGATCCAGCAATAACCAAAAAAATTCACTATGAAATGCTGTCGACATTGCTAGGGAGGTATGATTTGATCCACATTCCTCTTGAGAGTAACCAGATGTTGATATGGTTATATTCTTACATAAAAAATCCTAAAACTTTCTTCTACTTCTTTTGAAGCAAAGAAGCAGCACGAAGTTCAATTCTCTACAGCTATAGGCATGGCTTTTCTGGGTTCGCTGCAAGACTGACAGAGTCTCAGGCAGAAGATATTGCAGGCACCATAATTGTTGATAACTCTAGTGATCAGATAAAATATTTCCATTTTTAAAAGATTGTTTCCTTTAAATTTAAGAGTTCCCTGGTGTTGTCCAAGTAATCCCAAATGGCATTCACAAGCTCCACACAACTAGAAGCTGGGAATTCATTGGTCTCAATCATCATTCTCCTCAAAATCTGTTAAAGCAAAGCAACATGGGCCAAGGAACCATCATTGGTGTAATTGATTCAGGTAATATTTTTCTCTTTATTAGCTGAAACCAATGCTTTCACAGGATCATTGAAGGTTGTTGGATTGGTGTGAAATTCTGCAGGGGTGTGGCCAGAATCCAAAAGTTTTCATGATGAAGGCATGGGACCAGTGCCGTCTCATTGGAAAGGAATATGTCAGCAGGGTGAGAGCTTCAACTCATCCAATTGCAACAGAAAGATCATTGGGGCTCGCTGGTTTGTAAAAGGACTTCAGGATCAAATACCTTTTAACACAACTGAAAGCAGGGAATTCATGTCGCCACGAGATGGCGAGGGCCATGGCAGTCATACAGCTTCCACAGCAGCTGGTAATTTTGTCGAAAAAGTAAGCTATAAAGGACTAGCTGCAGGTTTAGCAAGAGGGGGAGCACCTCTTGCTCACTTGGCAATTTATAAGGTTTTTTGGAATATTGAAGATGGAGGATGCACTGACGCAGATCTTCTGAAAGCATTTGACAAAGCCATACATGATGGAGTAGATATCCTATCTGTGTCAATTGGCAATAATATTCCTTTGTTCTCCTATGTTGATATGCGCAATTCAATTGCAATTGGATCCTTCCATGCAACTTTAAATGGGATCCCAGTGGTCTGTTCTGCAGGAAATGATGGCCCTATCTCACAGACAGTTGAGAATACAGCACCTTGGCTCATCACTGTTGCAGCCTCTACAATTGACAGGACCTTTCCAACAGCCATTACACTTGGAAACAACAAAACCCTCTGGGTAAGGTTATAGTTCTTGAAACAAATCAGGCAAAGAGATACCTGGCTAAGTTTTGCTTTTGCGTTTTGTATTCAGGGCCAATCTATTACTACAGGTCAACATAATCACGGATTTGCAGGCCTTACATACTCCGAGCGCATACCTTTAAACCCCATGGTTGATTCGGCGTAAGACCTTTGTTTTTCCTGATTTTCCATGAATTATTTTCACTCTCCTACATCCTTTGAGCTATGATATTAAATGTATTCAGAAAGGATTGTCAGCCTGGGAGTCTAAATGCAACATTAGCAGCAGGAAAAATCATACTTTGTCTATCAGAATCAAATACACAGGATATGTTTTCTGCATCAACTTCTGTGTTTGAAGCAGGAGGTGTTGGACTTATATTTGTACAATTTCACCTTGATGGGATTGAGTTATGCAAGATCCCCTGTGTCAAAGTAGACTATGAAGTAGGGACACAGATAGTTTCCTACATCAGAAAAGCCAGGTAAGGACATGGTGAAGAGGTTAAAGCATGTGCATGCCCCCGCGCGCGCACATCGCGTAAAGCTTGGTTCTATGAAAATAAATGGCGTTTCTCCAACTTCATGTGAAGGTCTCCAACTGCAAAGCTGAGTTTTCCAAAGACTGTTGTTGGCAAAAGAGTTTCTCCGCGACTTGCATCATTTTCCTCCAGAGGACCAAGTTCAATCTCTCCAGAAGTTCTTAAGGTAAACGAAGCATACTAGATTCGACCGTATCAAATAGCATTAGTTGTAAATCAGAATTACTGATAGCCAAATAATGCAATCACTAATTCTAGGAAATGTTTAGTCGTTACATTTCCTTTAATTGTGTATAATGTCATCATTAATTACCTGTCAATCCAATGTCTGATTGATGATGGTAGCCTGACATAGCCGCACCGGGTGTGGACATCTTAGCTGCACATCGACCAGCCAACAAAGACCAAGTTGACTCGTATGAATTCCTATCAGGAACTTCAATGGCTTGTCCCCATGTGACAGGAATTGTAGCTCTCATTAAGTCTTTACATCCGAATTGGTCTCCTGCAGCCATAAGATCAGCACTTGTCACAACTGGTCAGTCAAATTCAACCTCATTCAGTCATTTTTTTTGTTTCCCTGAGGACACCAACCATATCTCAAGTTATTAACGAAATTCTGACAAAATGACACAAACTGCAGCTTCCCAAACTGGAACAGATGGAATGAAAATATTTGAGGAGGGCTCAACTAGAAAGGAAGCAGACCCATTTGACATAGGTGGGGGACATGTGAATCCTGAAAAAGCAGTGTATCCAGGGCTTGTTTACGACACCATGCTCCATGGGCTACAGTAGTTCATCGGTGACCAGGTTAACCAATGCCACAATCAACTGCATGAAAAAAGCCAATACTAGACTTAACCTCAATCTTCCTTCAATCACCATTCCAAACCTGAAAACAAGAGCAAAAGTGGCAAGAAAGGTGACAAATGTGGGAAATGTTAATTCAGTGTACAGAGCTATAGTTCAGGCTCCATTTGGCATAAACATGAGAGTTGAGCCTACAACTTTAAGTTTCAACATGAACAACAAAATCCTGTCATACGAAGTTACTTTCTTTTCAACTCAGAAAGTTCAGGGAGGATACAGATTTGGGAGCCTAACATGGACTGATGGCGAGCATTTTGTTCGGAGTCCAATATCTGTACGTGCTATGGAGGCATATGCAGATGTGTAATATGGTAGAGAAAATTGTAATGCTATCGAACAATAACATTAATTCTTGCATTTTGTACTTTCCTAAGTGAAGGAACAAGGAAATACTGCAAAATCTACTGCTCATCATTGTGATGAGTAATCTACCCCGAGAGATTACTCAAGAAGGCTTTAACAAGTAATAATGTTGTTGATATTTTGCTCATTGCATTAATAGAATTTTTGGAATCTTCTGAATAAATTTTTTATGAAATTTCATGTTTGAAACCATTTTAAATATCAATAATTGAATTTCAAATTAAATTTAATCTCTAAAAATAATATAAAAATAAATCAAATACCAACCTTCTGATTCAGTACACTAAGGATGAGAAAATAAACTAAAGGTGAGAAAATAATGTTAAAATTAGTTTTTTCAAAATATTCATCAAACCATCTTTATTTTTTTAGACATTTAAAAGAATAAAACGAAGATGATGATAGTAATATAAAAAAAATATAAAAACTAAATTATATCTTTTTCAAACATGTAAATTTAAATTAAACATTATAATTAAATTTAATTATAGTAAAGAACAACCTCTTTTAAACTCAAAAGCCTATATGTATTAAATATATGATGGGCCAAGACTGAACAGGCCTAGGTTAACCGGACTGATTTTGGACTCAAGAAAGAACCATCTTCTGAGAAGCTCATCTGGTCTCCGGGGGCCATCCACGCAAATCCTTCCACCTATTCAAGAGTTGGGCTAGGGACTTTTATGCCTGAGCACTGTAAGCCATCTTGCCTAGAGATCCTAACCAGGTGCATGGCTACTCCACTAGGCTTTGACGAGGAAGTAAAATGGAAAAATCTCCCGACACCAATTTTATTTAGGGCAAAATTCAAATGAGACAAAAACTTGTTAGAGGACTCAAGTAATAATCCTTATTTAACTTATTTAAGATTTTTCCTTTTGTATTTTAAATTTCAGTTTATGTGATACCATCAATTGAAGATAAAGTAGAAGATATAATGATACAATGATAGCAGGAAAGATTTTTCTACATAGTAGACATGAATTAACGTAAACCTAGAGCAATTGATGTTTTTACTCTACAATCATTATGGATTGCAAGTAAAAACATTATGAATTGTAATAATAATTTTTATTTTTATTTTTATTAGTAAATTATTTTTTTTAATTTCATCATTCCACGATTTATTTTTTTGGTTACCGTTGTCTCAATAAAAAGATATACCGACATTGGTTAATACTTAATTTTACAAAAAAAAATTGATTTTATTATTTTAAAAACTTAAAATAAGATGAAAAAAATTGAAAGTGGGTAAAAAATACACCTTTTTTTTGTTCAAGTTATGTTCATCCAGCAAATTTTTGGAAAAACAAAGCCTTGAGATTTTTTAAAAATTTTATTTTGATCCCTTTTATTTGACAATTATACTTATTGATCCAAAATTTTATTTTATTCATGTTTAAGTCATTCGTTTTTTAGTTAGGTGGGAGAGTGTAAGAAAACATGATAGGAGAGAGAAGTTGTTTGGTTTTTCACATTCTAGTAACAAAAAACTCCTTCTTGTTGTCAATGAATTTCATTTAACGAGTAAAGTTTTATTGAAGTACTTTTTACCCTTCATCTTACTGGAAAAATATAGATCAAGTTTAAGACAAAAGAAAATTTTTGTTTTTGGGGTTCTAAGAGTGTTTTTTAGATTAAAATATGGTAAAAATAAGTTTTTTGGGTTGAAAAACTTATTGCTCGATTTGTCTACCACCTTGTCGATGGACAAATTCTAGATATATAAATGACTTGTTATCTAGTTTATATATATATATATATATATGAGGGTAGACAACATATCATCTCCCTGACATAAAAAATAAGAGGAAAGTTTGGTGTACAAGTCTAGTATGTTTTGTTCTTTGTTTTTTTCTCTTAGAAATTTAATTTACATTCAGTAAAGTAAATTAATTAAAAACTAATTTGAGATTTTTTATTAAATATCATTAGATTTTGACCCTTTTTTTTTTTTGCTATGATTATAGCTTTTTTAAACAAAATTATATTGGCAAGTCATTTTTTTTATAACACTTGATGATGTTTTTTATTTGTTTTTGAATAAGGTTCTATTTATATCATTAGCAAACTTTATTTTTGTATAGCACATCACGATTACAACTCGAACGTTCTCAAGTATTGGTTTACTACTAGAACGTGAAACAAGGATCCAAAATGATTGGTTGTTGATAGTGTGCGGGTACAATTTCAACTTTTTCTTCTTAAATAGAGTTAGAAATCGACAGGCGAACGTGTTCTTGCAGTTTGCTTTTTCTTTTCCCTGTCGGTTTTGTGTGTATCTGATCCACTTTTAAAAATGAAAATATAAAGAGGTGAGGATCGTGTAGTGCGTTTGTGGGCATGAATGGCGTGGAAATATTTTGAAGAGGTGAAGATCGTGTAGTCATGCCGAGAAAATGTATATCCCAAGTTAAACTGAAAAAAGAAAATGTATATCCCAAGTGCATGCATGCGAGGACCACCACGAGAAAAGAAAAATATTGATGTGCCATGAAAATTTGTGGGATTAAAGAGAGAAGCTCTTGAAAAACATGAATGGTACTCAAACATCCTCACATGATGTAATGAATAAAATATATATAGTACAGATTTGCCATTATTCATTTGATCAACCCTTGTGTTCTAGATGCTCTATCAACTAATATGAAATAAAACTTGACTTGTAGGGTTAGTATAATCATTACAAAAGTAAAGTTCCAGTTAAAACCATGGATAATTTGTGTATGTACGGGAACTAATTATACATTTTGAAGAATTCTTAAACTTGTATCCTAAATATCCTCACACCTCGTAGCATGCAATGCATTTCTCTTTCTAGCCCTCTTTCTAGCACATAAAAAAAAAAACAAACATATTTACAAAGAATATATCTTAATCCTAACAGGTATTGGATTACTCGAAAGCATAACCATACAATGATGATAGTTGGATACAAATTTACTATAATTAGACCAAGTAAAAAGTTTACTAGAGATATTTATGGATTAAACGGACACATCAAAGCCAAAGAAGAAGTCTATTTGTGTCAAATGATCTATTAAAAGAAAAATAAATATAATTTTTTACTTAATTATTAAATTATATTTAAAATTTATTAGGTGTTTTTACAAATTTTATTCCATAGTGAATCGATTAGCTATAACCAATCAAGATCTGAAAGCTTTTCAAATTAAACTTGAAAATTACTATTTTTTATTTTAGTTTTTTCTTATTTAATTTCATATTTTGACCTTTAATTTTTTTTATCCATCTATAATTCTTTTTTCATTTATGGTTGAGGTCAAAAATAAACTTACTAAGTTATTGTAATTCTATTTTATAAGGATATTTGTTTAGCAAAACAATTATATTCAGAAAATAATAGTGCGACTAGGGTTCAAGTTGTGTCATACAAGGATTCCTCTTATATGAAAAGCCAACAAAGTTTTCATTATTCAATATAAAATTCTTATACAATTAATATTTGAAGTCATCTCACATCTCAAATCTCCATACCTTGAAACTCCTCCGGTATAAGTCATATAGTTGTTAAATATAGATATAAAATCCAAGCAGTACATACATATTTTAGTTGGATTATCCACAGCAGATGAAATTTACCTGACATAAATTATATTATTTATTTATTTATTTATTTGATATAAATTAAAATAATATTATATTTTCTAATCATTAATCTATTCAGAATTTAAAAAAAGTCTTCTTCAATAAGAAACTTCTTATTTTATCTAGTTAAAACCTAGTCATTTTAATACCAATATAAAAATAAAATAAACTGGTTTTTTATTTATTACCAATAATATATTTTACGTATAAATTTATAATTCTGCATATTAAAATAAACAAAATAAGTTTTTTTGGAATTTTTTAAAAATAAGGCTAAATCCTTCAGAATGTTACAAATTTGTTGTAAAATCCATGCAATATATTTTTCTAAAACATGCCAAAGTATTTTAGATATTTTAAAAAAAAATACTTAAATAATTTTAGGATTTTTAGCCACATGCAAGATCCAATAAAATATTTTATTATTATTGTTATTTAGGGTTTTTTTAGAAAAAAAATTTTCTTTACCAAAAATAGACTTAAACGGTGTATGTCAAACACACTTTTAAACAAAAAATAATCCTTTAACAAAAATATAAAAATCCAAACAGGGTCTTAAACCTTTGACCCGATTGGGTTGACCTGAAATTTTTTGTTCGATCATAAACCAAACCAAGAATCATGGTTTGACCCGAAAACAAAACTAAAGCAAAAAAACATATTAAACACCCAAAAAATTCAAAAACACAAAAATTGTTGAACAAAATAGATCAAACACATAATAAAATAAAAAACACCAAGAACACTAAAAGCACCGAATATAAACTTAACAACATGGGTTTCAAAATAGACTAGATTTGGTAAAAATAAAGGCACATATATGTTGAAAAATCATGTAAGGATCAATAATCTAACATCCATTCATTTCGATTATCTCTTAAACATCATGATTTTGTCAAAATGGGTTTTGATTCTAAATTGAAACCCTAGGATTAAAAACCATTAAAATTATATTAATGATGCAAAAAAAAACACTAGATTATTGGTTAATCCTGCATAAGGAAGGGTTTTATGCAAAGAAATAAACCAAAATTAATCCAAATCAAGAGGTTAGGACAATGTTCTTCCTAGGGCCACTGCTAAGCCCTAGAAATGAGCATTTTTTGTTTCTAAAACATGCTTCTTTTTTTTATTCCAACAAATGACAATACCATACACAAACATGTTTAAATCAAGCATGAGATACCAAATCCAAAAACTACCAACCTAAAACAGCCTACATGTTCATGCAACATGGATTCAAAATTAATTTTCTGAATTTATTTTGTGTATAAACAGGCCTTACAAACCCAGGATAAACACCATTGTTTTAACATGTATAGCTTAAGCAGACAAGAACTAAAACAACATTATATATATATATTAAACAACAACTTTAATATATCAAAAATATAAAAAGACTTCAAAAAAACATCATTAAATAAAAAACACTACAACAAAGAGGTGAATGCAACATTACTTATTAAGTATTCCAAACCTCTTTTTTATACGTGTAAACACAAATATAAAACAAATCAAATAAAAAACAACAAAATCAGACAACAAAGAACCTACCTTTAGATCAATAATGTATATCTAGAACAACTACTCTCTCTTGGCTTTTCTTTGGAAGATTTTGCCTTTCACAAACTTGCAAAGCTTAAGAATATTTTTGTTTAGACTTCTAAACCTTTGCACTGATATTTTTTATTGATATTTCTTTTCTTTTTCTTATCTTTTCTTATCTTTTTCTTTTTTTCTCTCTCCTTTTGTTCCACTGATCTTAGGGGGTATTTATAGGGTTTTGCTGGTGTTTTGAGAGGTTTTGAATCTATTTCTGACCTTCTGATCTTGAGGGAAGTGTTGTAAACCCTTGATAAAAACCCATTAAGAAGGCTTCATATGTGAACACATGAAAAAAAAGGTTGATTTTAGTACAATGGTTTCATTGTTAGGACTAACTAAGTTGCCTATTTTCAAGGACATGTCAGAGTAATTCTATCATCATCATCACCTAAGACTATTTAAAGTTGGTAAAGGGGATGAACACCTTTCATTTGAATCCCAACTTTATTCAATTTGAAGATTTGTAGCTCCATATTCATTCATTTGAAGTTGCCAACTCGATCAACCAAAACTACTAAAACAAGGATGCCCAGGTGACAAACGACATGTCAATCACCTTCTCTTCATTAAGTTTGAACAACATGTCATTTAAGGTTTTAATTTGGGATTAGAAAATTTAATTGAGTCCATGTTCTTCTAATTACTTTTAATTGCACTCATAATCACCTCTCAGCTGTTAATTTCATGCAAACTAACTATTGTGAAACTCAATTGCCAGCCCCAAAGTCGATCGATATTTTCATTTTAATTATTGGTTTTGAATTTGTATATTTTGACCTTCAATTGACCGACAAACTTTCAATTTCTTTAATTTGGCCTTTGATTTGGTTAATTTCATCCCTTACATTCACACATATTTTTCAATTTGGTCCTTGGTTTTGGATTTTTTCAATCAAATCCCTAATTGTCCATCAAACTTCAATATGTATGCAATTAAACCCCTAATTTGATCAAATTAACTCTTAAAAATTATAATTTAGCCCCTAGACTTTAATTTATTCCAATTAAAGCCTAAATTGACTTTCCAATTGAGTCCTTAAACATCTAATTTTGAATTTTTCTCATGAGATTGATTTTATTTTTTTTGCCAATAGGGCCTTCATCAATAGAAAATACACTATCAAATTTTTCAATCTTCTATATTTTGATTTCCTCAACCAGTTTTCGATAATTTCCTAGGCATTCTGGTATATTCTTCTCACCAATATATTTTTTTATTTTCTTCTAACATTTTTTTCATTTTTTTGTATTTTCTCTCCTTTTTTATTTTTTTTTATGTAGGGAGCAAAAAATAAGTAACAACATATAACCCCTATTTACAATAGTTATTGAGCAAAGACTTATTAAGTGTTTTGCGTAGTAAGTTTGTAAAGACAAACGAACTGTTCTTCAAACCTAATCTTCTCAAAACTTTTAGTTCGGTTGACTTGAAACTTTGTCTTCACAACAATCCCCTTCAATCAAAACTATGATCCAATTGTTTCCGTTGGGAAATGAATTCTTTCATCTTAACAACTTTTGTTCTTGGCTCAATTGACCTGAAAATCTGCATCTCAATGATTCCTTTCAATTCAAAATCAAAATTTATGTTTACAGCTTAGTTAACCTGAAATTTCAATATGACGATTCTCTTTAACAATAACTGAAATCTCTATTCATAGCTTAGTTAACCTAAAATCTCAATCTAACAATTCCCTTTAAGCATAACTAAATTTTGTGTCTATAGCTCGGTTAACCTAAAATCGTTATCTGACAATTCATTTTAACTAGAATCAAAATCTATATCTATAGCTTGGTTAACCTAAAATCCTAATCTATTGGTTCCCTTTAACCAGAACCAAAATCTCTACTACAGCTCGATTAACCAGAAATCTCAATCTGGCGATTCCTATTAACCAAAATCAAAATCTTTATCTATACTTTGGTTAACCTAAAATTTTAATTTGGTAATTCTCTTTAACCAAAACCAAAAATTTTATCTATAGCTCGGTTAACCTGAAATCTCAATTAGCGATTCTCATTAACCAGAACTAAAATCTTTATCTATAGCTCGGTTAACCTGAAATCTCAATCTAGCGATTCCCATTAACTAGAACTAAAATCTCTATTTATACCTCGGTTAATCTGAAATTCTAATATGTCAATTCCCTTTAATTAAAACTACAATCTTTATCTACAACTCAGTTAACTTGAAATCCTAATATAGTGATTCCCTTTGTAACAAATTAGTCTTTCTCTTAAAGATCCACTTAGATCCATTAGGTTTTATCCCTTCAGGTATATCAACCAAGTTCCAAACTTGGTTGGTACATGAAGTCCATAGCTTTAAGTCATTTCTTGAAATAAATATCATATATTACATCCAAGTAATTAGTAGACTTATCAATTATGAGCAACATGTCATTCACAACTTCCATGAGAGATCCTTATCTCATTGATGAATGACATGTCCTACCAAATTTATAGAGATTTTATATTTTTTAAGGTTCAGATTAAATATCCAATGTTTTAATCTTGGATATATATTTCATCTGAATGTAATGTTCCAAGAGGTGTAGAGAATCTTATTTTTTTTAGATAATCCTTGAAATATTTGGTCAAATATTAATTATTTCGATCTAATCAAAGTTTCTTAATATTTATTCCAATATGTATTTCAATTTTATTATAGTTTATATTGAACCTGGACATTTTAAATTCAGATATATAAAAACTACTCGTATAATTACCGGATCCATAAAAACATCATTATTATATATAAAAAAAACAACATTTATTCTTAATATTAAATTTAAATCCATTTAATATTGAATAAAATAAAAACAATATCTTAAAATACGAGAACAAAATAATAATTATAAAATTCTACTACCACCCTATTATAACCAGGTCTAAACTATATGGAAGGAGTCATGCGTTGATTCTGAAGTCTTGTTAGAAAAGACAAACCCCATTTGATAATGATGGTGCAATTCCCGTCTTTTGAAGACGTTGTCCGCTAATCATCAGTTTGTTTAACAAACATTGAAAAATTCACAGTTCAGAAATTCCAGTCCAATCTTTGAATCTTACTGTAGTTGCCAATTTTCTTGTTTGTTTGTTTTTTCAACATTCTCACTGTTAATGAGGCAAGGACATTGACTCGTTGTAAGGGCCTTCAAATTTTTAATGTATATCATAGATAAAATAATACTCCAACTTTTTAAATAAATTAAGTAAAAAATTAAAATTGTCTATTTAAATACAATATTTTCCTTGTTTAAAGAGCTAGACAACTACCTTTGAGTTTTTCAATTACACTAAATTTGGAATTTACACGGGTTTTCTTTATAAGTTCAAAGATAATAATTCATACCATATTAGTATTTTACATACGAACTTTTTTAGCAATAGAAAACATTAAATTATTTATTTTATTTTTTCATATTTTAATTAATGTTATAATTTTTTGGTTTTATTATAAATCTAATATAAAAAGAATTGGTAAAGATAAAATCCTCATGATAATTTTTAATTTGAATGGAATATGGGTAGTATTTTACCGTTAGGTTTTCCCAATTAAAAACTTAAGATGACGATTACAAATTTTAATTTTTTATAACAAATAGTTATAATTTTGAATGCTTTTTAGTTTTTTCAGTGGAAAAAATTCTTCTAGCTTTCCACAAAGGAATGTATTTTCTATTTTTTAAAATTTAAATAATAAAATGGAGAGAAAAACTTAAAATATCAATGAAATACGGTTTTTATTACTATATTTAGTCTCTTATTTCATTCCTCTTATTTTAGAAGGAAACTAGTTTAGAGGTGGATTTCATATTCTATTCAGTATAATTACATTTTTCTAGTTTTTCTATTTAAAGAAAATAACTATCCTATTTTATTTTATTTTATTGAGTTTTATTGGGATTTTTTAGTTTTTTTATATAAAAGATTATAAAAACCTTTTGAGAAGTAGATTTGCATGAATATTAAAAATTAAATATTATGTATTTATTCCCAATAGTTATTGTAGTTTTGGCTCGTATCTTTGTGTCATAAAACACACAAAAAAGGACATATATATCTCCCAATTCTCAATTGATCCTCAATCAAAATAATTTCTAGTCAGGTCTCTTATATATTGACCATCACCTATTAACCCTCAAATTAATACTTTTTCCCTTTGAAATCATTTACAGGAAGGACTTAATTGTCTGAAAATGATGTTGTTTTGTCATAAATCTTAATGATGTGATTAATTGGGTAATGTTTGATAAACAGGGGATATAATTGAGAATTTATTTGTTTGGGGACCAAATTGAGAATCGCATGACTGTTGAGTGACAAACATGTCTATTTCCAAAGATCAATTTCCTAATAATTTCTTTTTTTTGGAATCTTGGATGACGCCAATTTTGCTAAACTTTTCAGACCTTGAGGGGCCATGCTAGTTCATTTGATTGGTGAAAGTCTGATAAGATCTATCCCTGTAGACTGTAGAGGATGAGGAAATTGAAAATTGAAAATTGAAAATCAGACAAGCACAGAAACAAAGAGCGTATCATAAATTAGATCGAGGAAGTTCATTTACAGAGCTGTAGATGGAGATAACTTTAGCTAACTTGCTCAACCATAGCAGAATCATCATGAGCAAATATAAACATTTCAGCAGCTTCCATTTTCTTTGGAAACAGCATGGACCTGCAAGTTGGGCAGGTAACCTGGCCTTGATCCACCCAACTATCCAGGCACTTCATATGAAACACATGAGAACAGTTGCATAGTTCTCTGACTTCATCTCTTTCCTGAATACAATCCAAGCAGACAGGACACATGCTCTCGTGATCATCTTCAAGCTTCACTAACCTTTCAAGCAAGCTGCTGAATGTCATCACTGGAAGCTTCTTCTTGATCAGCCTTGTTAGAACGGAAACTGGGACTGGAATCGGTGATGGACTTAGTTCACCCATTACAAGAACATAATCCTCTGTGGGATGTTGATCTAGATCAGTGTTATAAGGTCGTCGAAGTGGCCTGGACATAAGTAGATTGCTGAGAGTCAATAGAAACAACAACTTGATGAAAGTTAGGAACTCTAGAAGAAATTGGAGACCAAAACATTTTGGCATCTTCACTGCAACAAAGGAGATCCCCATTTTTATTTTTAGTTTCCGAGGGGGGTGAAGGGAGGCTTGAAGTTGAAGAAGAAGAGGAAGCGACTGGCTAGGTAGGGTTTATAATGGAGAGGAACACTTCAAGGGGTAGAGAAATATCATAGGAAACTACGATTTAAGCAAGTGGTCAGGCAATCTTTATGGCCTGCTGAAAAAGTTGGCAGAGAAGACAATTCCACGTCTTCCTATCCTTGTTGTTATTATTATTTTACTCAGTGCCTTCCAAGGAAACCATGTTTTCTTTTTAAAAAATATAATATGGTGGTCCTACTTTTTAAAAAGTTTTAAAAGCTTGTTGGCGCAAACTTTCGACTATCTAGATACATTTACAATAAAATATTTATTTATTTAATGTATTTTTAATCCAAAATGATCATGTGAACATCAAATCCCATTATATATTAAAAGTCTATTCCGTATCATGATTAGTTATTATATTTTTAAAATGTTTTTTATTTAAAAATATATAAAAATAATATTTTTATATTTTATATTTTATTTTATTTTTAATATCGGACATCAAAATAATATGAAAAAATTAAAAATTAATTTGAAGTAAAAAAAACTCTTTTAAACTTCAAAATATAAATATCTATATAAAAATTGTTTTATTTAATCGTAGGACGTGATGGATGTGAAATTTGAGAAAGTGATTTATAATTTGGGCTTTGAATAAGATAGTTTTTCCATATAAAATAATTAATATTGAAGTCTTTATTCTAACCTTTTTTTCACTTTTTTTTTTGTAATTTGAAATAAATTTCAACTTTTAATGTTACTTTTAAATTTAAGTGTATGTTTGGGATTATGTTGTAAAATATTTTACTTGAAAATATATTAAATAAATTTTTTATATTTTTTATATTTTTATCACTAACACATTAAAATTATGGAGGAACATTAAAAAATTTTAATTTGATATTTTTTTAAACTAAATACATTTTAAAAAATATATAAAAAAAAGCTGCTGCAATTCCAAAAAGGATCAAGTTTGATGAGAGAAGCAAAAACAAAAATTGACATTTTTCTTATATAATAATAATATGATAGAACATGTTGGAGTTAACATTAGAGATAAACACAATCTTTATTAAATTGGAGAAAGAAGATAGAAATAAATTGAAATCTTCAACAGAAATGTCAACATAATAACTTCGTCGTATGGAATTTATTTATTGGCTTATTAGCCACCCAAATTGAACAGAAATGTCAATAAATTAAATTCTCCTTCAATTGAAATCTACGATGAGGCGTAGATTGCTCAGCTTGGGTCCCTTGTGAATCAGAAAAAGGAAAAGTCTCTCTCTGGCAAGCAGCCGAAATATTTTTCTTTTAATAAAGCATCCTCCAGGGAAAAGACCTCCTCCTGTCCTACAGATAAGATCCAGCGGAGATTATGAAATGGACTTGGCAACCAAACTGGAGGCGGCCGAGGGGCCTTTACTGATTATTTTTATTAGGACAAAGCTCAAAAAGCTACCCAACCTATAAGAGTAGTTTCCAGTAGATCTCAAATAATCTTTTTTTATTTCAATTAGGTCCCCGGCATATCAATAGATTTTCAATTAGATCCTTTTATTACTTTAAGCTAACGAAATGGTTAAGTAATCATTTCAAAATCATGTGATTTCTCTTTGCCCCTTTAAAAACCCTTTAATTTGCTGAAATCCTCCATGTATGCATGATAGAACAGACTATATGAAGAAATGTAATTATGTTAGGGCCTATATCGCGTGTGCGCGCGTGAAGAAAATAACATTTGTGTGGTCTTTATGTGATTATGTAATAGCTTTCTTCATTAAAAGCTAGAGAAGGGTATGATTAAGAATTCATGGATGCATTAAGGATCTAACTTAAGCTAGGGACCTAATCAAAACCGTCCTCAAAATCCGAGAACTTCTATGAAGTTTGTCTCTTTTATTAATTATTTTCTTATGAACAATAATTTCATAGCACTCATGCACGAGGAGAAATAATGCTCCTACACTTGACATAATGTCAATTTTTTAGGTTACTATTTATTGAACAATATTTATTGTATTATAAATATTTTAAAAATAAAAATCAATAAAATCAAAATAAATTTCTTTTTATAAAAAGAATAATTAATAAAACTAAGTATTTTCAAGGGCTAAAGTTATCGGCCAATTAGCACTACAACTATATAAACAAAACTCAATAAATCCCAAAAATGATTAAAAATGGCTGTCAAAACAAAATTAATTTGATACAAATGACAACGTATCATCTGCTACAATAATTTCTCAAGCATATCACTAATCCAAAAATCAAGGCCAGGTTTTTTTTTTTTTATCTTAAAGGTCCATTTTAGACGCATCTTGACCAGAAACACACCTCTAAAGCATATTTAATTCGAGAATTTTAAATAACAACAATAATAAACGTTAGCTAAAACCTTGTAAAGAATAGGATGTCAAAAATTATAATAGTATTTATATCTATGTTTGATTTTACATTTCAAAAATATTTTTAAAAAATATTAAATTTTATTTATTTTTTTCTTTATTTTAAATTAATATTTTTTTTAATATTTTTATATTATTTTAATGTGCTGATATCAAGAATAATATTTAAAAATAAATAAATATTATTTTAAAATATTTTAAAATATAAATTATTTAAAAAAATAACCATTATTACATTCTTAAACTATAATTTTAAAAAGCAAAGAGGAGGATCAAACACCGACAAACATCCTTTATCCTCCACTTCCTTTACGTCTCTCTCAAACATCAATCAAAGGCAGCAAAATTACTAAGAAACGTAAATGACAATCCTGAGCTAGTGAAGTGCGCGACTGATAAAGTTATGCCTAGCTAGTGATTGAGGAGTTATCCCCTCCTGAGCTTTGTGGTTGGCCACGTCATCACAAAACTTGAGAGGTTTTTAATTTATTTGTTTTTATATTTTAAAGGTATTTTAAAAAAATAATATTTTTTTTATTTTAAATTAATATTTTTTTAATATTTTAGATTATTGATGCACTAATATTAAAAATAAATTTTAAAAAACACAAAATAATATTTTTTTAAATAAAAAATATTTTAAAAAATAACCCTAATCTAAATATCCTTTTTACTAAGAGTAAATGATAAAAAAAAAAATATATATTTGTGGTGGAACACAGATGGGAACCTCTCTCATGCTTATATGAGCAACTAATGAATAAGCAAAAGATCTCCTTAAATTAATTGATCAAACGAAAAGGATCCCAACGAAATTAAGTGATAGCTAATATCTCTCTGTATTTTTTTTTCTATTTTGGAGAAATAAGATCCCTTAAATTAATCAAACGAAAAGGTTTCAGCTCGTAAAGGGAAATATAAAAGAAAAATAAAATAAATAAATTAAGGGAGTTAAAATACAATTTATTAAGTAAATAAAAAATAAGTTAAAAATCATGATGATAAAATGTTTGAGATGGTTTTGTTACGTAAACAACTTATGCCGTACTTCTAAAAGAAATTGATGAATTGATTTGGGGTTTTTGATGATTGTGTATTGGATTGAAATGTTTGGGATAGGTTATTTCATGCTCTCCTCTAAAATATTTTGTTGCCCTCGAAAGCTAAAAAAGATGGCCTTTCGTACAAGAGCTTTTGTATTTTTTTGCATTTATTTGCACAATTAATTAATAATTAATGATTGAATCTTTCAAAGCTTAAAAATATTGACCTAGCAAATAAGGGTTTTTTTTTTTTTTATCTTTACACAATTTTTACATAGTAAAATGATGTATATAACCTTTGACTTAAAAAAATAAGGCTGGCTCGGGAGGGCCTTTTTTTCTTTTGCAAATTGGTTTTTTTGAAATAATTTTATGCCCTTGAATCCTATTTAGTAATTTGCATTATTAAAATGTTAATATATCAATTAAAGAGACTGACACATGTTGTTCACGTGTTCACGCGTCAACATCCCGTGCGCCATTGTAAAGGTGCTTGAGTGCGTCATTCTAAAGGTGCATGAGGTGTATTCCGGTAGCCAAAAGCTTCTAACCGTCGTCTCATTCGACTTGTTAAATAACGACGCAACTGTTGGAGTGACATATTTGGTCAGGATGGCGGAGGTTCAGCAATTATGGAGTTTTTTCCTCCTCCCTTTCTTTTCTCTCTCCTGGGCCTCGGTATTCGTGCAAAGCCTTTAAATATTTAGTTATATCCTCCAGAATGCATTTTTTTTGAATTTATTTCTTATTCTTTTGATTTCTATTTTTTTTATTTTAATGCTTCTTGAAGTTTTTTTTTTTAATTTATCCCTTATCATTTAATTTCATTAGATTTTTTTTGTATTCAATCTGATCCTTATTCTTTTATCCTTCATATTAATATATTTTTGATTTTTGATTTTATAATTTAATTTAATTTTATCTGTTTTTCAATTTTGGTCCCATTATTTATTATTGCTCTTTTTTTATCCTTTTCTTTATTTATTTTATTTTTCAATTTAATCCCTCATTAGTTTATTTCAATTATTTTTTGTGCATGGTTTAGTCCTCATTGTTTTAATTTAATTTAATTTAATTTTCTTTTATGATTTAGAATTTTGCTTTGTAATTTTTTTGTGTCTGTCTTTTACAAGGTAATCTCAGTCTCATGACTTGGTCCACCAGTTTCTATGATGAACTTGGTTTAAGTTTGGTCTTTTTTAAAATCCTTCTTAAAAATTGGTGTTTTTTTTTTCATTTTTTTTCATTTGACATTGACTTATTGGAGCTTTGTGATTTGTTTTGCTTTTCTTTTTATTAAGTTGTTCATGTCTCATATCTTGGGTCACAAGTTAATTTATTATTTTTTTAATTTTATCATTTGCCATTAAATTATTGACCATTGAGCGTGTTTTAGTAAATATTATTAAAAAACAAAACTGACACGGGCAACGTACGCTCAGCGAGTAATGGCCTCTATGCCATTCAAGAGGCACGTGAGGTCCCTTTTCTGGTTACCAAAAACTTGCTTTTGTGGTGATGTTGGGAGGGACGAGTCGTACTCTTTCTAGCAGTATGACGCATGTTGATGAAGGAGGTATGATTGGGTCGGGGTGGAGTTTTTTCTTTCTCCTCTCTTCTCTCTTTCATTCCCTATAAATTCGAGCTTGACCTTAAAAAAACAATTGTGTCTTCTGATTTGTGATTTGATCAATTTTGACCCTCATTTTAATCACTATTTATTTGGCTTTTGATTTTTTGTAAGAATTTTTTTATTTCATTCCTGAACATTTTATTCAATTTTATTTTTTAATCCAATTTGGTCCCTCTACTTTTGATTGTTCTATTTCTATGTTTTATACTTTTTTCTTCTTATTATTTTTTTTGCAATTTTTTCCTCGATTTTGTTGCATTTGTTTTCATAATCCATTTTTTTTTTCATAATTGTTTTGATTACTATATTCTTATTCTTTTCTTTATTTATCTTTTTTCTCAATTTTATCCTTAAATATTTAATTTCATTTGATTTTATATTTAGTTTTGGTCCTTATTCTTTCGATTATTTTTTTTCTTAATCATTTTCTCAGTTTTTTTGGAATTTAGCCCTTGAGGATTTTCTATCATTTTGTTTTTATATCATATTTGGTTTGCATTGTTTGGATTTTAATTGTTTTATGATTGAATATTTTATTTTGTTATTTTTTTCGTGCTTGCCTTCCAACATGGCAATCCTTTATTGAAAATTAATTTTTTAAAAAAAATTCATAATTTGGCATTTTATTATTAAGCCCTTAACTTCATTGTTTGTTCTATTTTATTTTTTTGTTGTGTTATCCTGATCTCATATCTCATGTAATATGTTAATCAAGTTAACCATAAATAACTCAAATTTCTTAATAAATTTATTTTTTTATATAATTTTATCATTCTATATTAAATTTTTGGCCCTTAAGCTATGTGATTTTTTCACTTTTCTTTATACTTGGTTATCTTGAGAGCAAGTTAGTCAAATTAACCCGAGTTAACTTGTATTTTCTTAGTATTTTTTTTTTATTTAACTTTGGTCTTTGTTGCTAGGTGCTTTTTTTAAAAGTCTAATTTGTTTTAACTTGGTCTCATGTCACAAGTGGCGGGTTGATCGAGTTAATATAGGTGGACTCATTAATTTTTTTAATGTTTTTAATTTCATCATTTTGCATTAAATTACTTGACTTTAAGTTTTGTCATTTCTTTGCATCTCTTATTGTTTTGTTATTTTAAGAGCGGGTTGGTCAAGTTAACCCGAGTCAATTTGCATTTTCTTTTTCAATGTTTTTTTATTTAACTTTAATTTTTTTTGTTAGGTATTTTTTTAAGTCTAATTTTTCTTTTTGACCCCAATTTTTCTTTTTTTCTTTTCTTTTCTCTTTCTCTCTATCCTCTATAGTTATGAAATGTTAAATTCATCAATTTTACAATTAAAAAAGTCATAAATTTTGAATTCTCTATACTGTATTTTTTATCTAAATATTTTTTACACCATATTATTTTTTTATTTATTTTTCTATGCTAGAGTACAAAAACACTCAAAATTATATTTGGGAGTACGTGAGACAAAACTTAGGTAGCTTTCGGGAACATCACCTCAACGTTGTTAGGTAAAAATTTAATTTTTTTTATATATTGTTGAATTGTTTTGATATGAAAGATAATTTTTTTAAAATAAAAATATATATTTTTAAATATTTTAAAAAATATCTACTGTCAGCTACTGTCCGCTACCAAACTGCCGACCCCGTGAGCGTGCCGCTTAAAGAATTTCTAACATCTCCTTCAAATGGACGCTTGTTTGCCATTATCGATAAGGCAACCCTTTTCACTTGTAGAAGGGAAGGTGAAGTGACGGTGACATGACATCTATGATAAATGACATTTCGTAGCTGATTGGATATTTCATGGTTGTTACCGTATAGTTTTTTTTAAATATATTAAAATATATTTTTTTATTTTTTAAATTTATTTTTAATATTAATATATTATATTAATTTTAAAACATAAAAACATTTTTAAATACAAAAATAAATATACTATAATAATCGGATTTTTTCTCATTAATTTATAATTAATAAAAATAATTTATAAACTATTATAATTAAAAAAATTAATAAAATAACATAACTTGCAACCAAGTTGTGCTATTCCTATTAAAACCTTTTAAAATTTGAAAAAGATTGCATGGTTGAGAGCATAACATCTCTTAGCTTTTGAAATTTTTAAAATTAAATTATTTATAGTCACGTCAACTTTAAAAAATTAAAATTTGTGTAGGTTGTGCTTCTAAAAATTACTTACTTTTATTTCTAGTTTTTTTTTAATGTATGTCTACATTGATTTTATTTATCTATGTATACTTATACTTGTTGATGTAACACTTATTCTTTTATCAAGTAGGTTTAAATGTTAGAAATTGACAATTGTAAATAGCATATGAAGTATCTTTTTTTTTTTTTGTAATTTACCTAATCTATCCTTATACAATTGAACAAATCCTCAATTTTTCTCTATATTTTTAATAGCTTGTTTGTTTTGTGTTTTAAAAATATATTTTTTAAAAATAATTTTTTAATTTATTTCAAAATAATTATTAGTGTTTTTAGATTTTTTTGATATACTGATGTAAAAAATAAATTTAAAAAAATAAAAAAATATTATTTTAATGTATTTCTAAATAAAAAATATTATTTTTAAAAATAAACGTGTTAATGTTAATGTATGTATAATATCAAATTCTCTAATATATCACCCAATAAATAAGAAAACTCAGTTATATAGTAAGGATATATGGATCTATTTAAATTATATATGAATTAATTTGTAACAAAAGTTCATGCTCTTAATCACATTGGTTGGGCCTTTGAAACTGGATAACATCTCTTGAACCCAATGAATATCAATCCATTTACAAAAGGCTGAAGCTGGAAGAGAGAAATAACCAAAAAAAAAAAATCAAGCCCAAACACAAATTGAAGATGGAAAGGATATGACAAGTTTTATCTATAACATCATTTCTTTCCTTCTCTTTTCATGATCTCTCACTCTCTTTTCCACAATGGCTTCTTCTACTCTCTTTACCCATTATCACTTCACTTCTCCTTCTCCTTCTTCAAAGAACAATGCTAACATCAAGCTTTCCTCTTCTCTTTTTGTTTCTCCCATTAGCTTATCTTCAAACCCCAACATTTCTCTTCAATTCTTTGACAAGAAACACTCCCCACTTCTTTCAACAGCTCCAAGAAGGCTCTCAGTTATTGCAATGGCACCTCCTAAACCTGGCGGAAAGGCCAAGAAAGGTAAAAAAAAATGTTCCCTTTATGTTTTTGTTTTGTAAAGTTTCAATTTTTGGGTTTTTTGTGATGATTTTGTTTTTTGGGGGTTGCAGTGATTGGATTGATAAAGTTGGCTTTAGAGGCAGGGAAAGCAACTCCTGCACCACCTGTAGGACCAGCACTCGGTTCAAAGGGTGTAAATATCATGGCTTTTTGTAAGGATTATAATGCAAGAACTGCTGATAAAGCTGGTTATGTCATTCCTGTTGAGATTACTGTTTATGACGTAAGAATTTCATTTTTTTGCAAAGTTTTGACCGGGTTGAGTTTTTGGGGGGTTTTATGGTGTTTCTTGTTTTGACCTTCTGTTATTATTCAGGATAAAAGCTTTACTTTCGTTTTGAAGACACCTCCTGCTTCAGTTTTATTGCTCAAGGCTGCAGGTATGCTTGCATATGTTTTTTTTTCACCAACTGTTTGATGTGTTTTTTTTAATCCGCTAGCCATGTTCCGTTTCTGTTCTAATTTCCTACCTTTCGAAGTTGTTATGTTTTCCTAAAGCCTGAGGTCAATGTTTCAATGGGTTTGTACTTTAGTGCATCGAATTCTATGAATGATTGCCTCTAATTATTGAATATCTAAAAATGTCTATACAAGTTTTATAAGGGAGAGGCATTTATGATACCTGTCAAACAAAATATATCACGTGAATAATAGAGTGGACAAGCTGTTTGCAGATAGTTAAATGATCAAACTATTTAAAGGCTTCTTTAAGAGACACATGTATGGTTGTAGCATGCACACAGGATAAGCAGTTGTGAAAGGTGCTGTAATAATTGAGTTTGTAAGAGTCGGTGGTAACCTTGTGCACAAAATACACATGCTAATATTCTCATTTTAAGCTTCTTGGTTATTAGGTTAGAGTTTGTGGTGATGTGAATCGTTCTTTTTTCACTTAAGTGAAGTCATTCATATTCAATGTGTTGTGTTTTTCTTTGATTATTTTAGACCAAAAGGAGTTCCAGCAACAATATTTTTGTGAGATTTAATGAATTTGGGATCGGGAATTTAGAGCAAGAAAAATGCTATAATTTTTTTTTATTAACATGAGGGTTCGGGTTAGCTTGTGCGCACTTCGACTAATCCCACGGGCCCTGAAGTTAACAACCATGTAAATCTCTAGTGGCTCTGAGGTTTGTGAGACTCGAACTGGTAACATTTAGAGAGCAAATCTAGAGCCTTGACCAATTGACCAATTATGCTGTATTAGGTTTTTGAAGGGGGGATCTTATATTTGACCAAATTGCCTGAGTCTGTTTTGGAAGCTATTTCGGAAAAGAGTCATTTCACATTATGAGCTCTAATTTTGATTTGTTTGGTTAATTATTCTGTAGTATAGAAAAGTAAGCTGTGGAAGGGAAACCCCAATATTGTTACCTTAAAGACTCCGTAGTTTCCCCCTTTCAGTGCTTGGTAATATTCTCAATGTTTGTAGCAATCTTAGATTAGACAAGTGGAGTTTCACTTTACATTGTATCTCATTAGCTCCATAGCAATTCTTTTCCATCTTCAACATGTGTAGTTTTATTCGACCACCGCTGATGCCAGAGCTGCATTGTTGTGCTTCAATGTTTATCATAGGATGTTCACTCAGAGAAGAGTTTAGCTGAAACTCTTCCTAGATGCAACCTATCCTTGTCAAAATCTTACCAAAACTTATGTTCTTTGTATTATGAAACCACTTCTGTTTTCTTTGACTTAGAAACAAATACCTGACTCTGAAAATGAACACATTTGTGTGTGTGTGTGTGTATTTTCCAGTTGATGCAAGAGCATCAACAAAAAAATTATCCTTGTTTTCCTTTTCTTTTTGTTGGAGTAGAATTCCTACTACTAATCCAGCCTCTTTTTGGTGATGTCTCTATAGACAATTAGGCTTTAGAAATAACTTGTGTTTCCATATATATACGTAGAGGAGCTACCAGCATTGTGTCAGGAAACATACAAGTTTCATGCATATGGCTTCAACATAGTTATTCAATATATGCCCAAGAATCTCATTTTTGAAAGAGAGAAATTGTTGACTAGCTCCTTCAAAAAGGTGCTGCTTAAAGTGAGGATAGGAAATTGGCATTTAATCCATAGACAAGTTTGTTATTGTGGACTGGTAGTTATATCATCTGCCATTCAATTGTCATTGCTGTAATATAGATGTTGAATCTTGGTTCTTATTAGGAGTGGAGAAAGGTTCTAAAGACCCAAAGATCGAGAAAGTGGGTATGATCACGATTGACCAATTGCGTGCCATAGCTACTGAAAAGCTGCCAGACTTGAATTGCACAACCATCGAATCAGCAATGAGAATCATAGCAGGCACTGTAGCTAATATGGGGATTGATGTTGATCCTCCTATTCTTGAACCCAAAACAAAGGTTGTCTTGTAGTTCACTTTGTTATTTTTGCCTTGATTTTGGAATGTTTGTATTTAGAATAATCTGTAGGAGCAATTCATGGAAAGATTTATATTCATAGTTCTGTAACTTCAATGTCGGTCCGTTTGACGATAAATTTTATGATCCTGGTGAATGACTCGAGCTTTACTCGAGAATCTAAGCATGGCCAAAGTTCATCCTTCATAGGATGATGATCAGACTCTGCTGGAACTGGCTTTAGAGGCACATTTTGCAGTTAGCATGAGGTTTGTTTCATGTTCCATTACCCCAAATTGATGGATGGTAACATTGTGCTAAAAGATTTGTTGGGAAAACTCAATGGAGTGACCAAAGCCAAGCAAGCATTGATGAAGAATGAGAAGGGAAACAAACTTTTCCAGGATTATGGTAGTGTGTTCCATCTCTAGTCACAACTCATAAGTGGGAATCGAATTCTATTCAACTTTTGGTTCCATCGTGTCCGCCATGCAATGATTCATGAAGTCAAATGCTAGTTGATGAATACCCTACTGAAGTGGGATTATCATCAGTGGTGATAATTGGGGGAACAAGATTCCTCGTGTACCGGATGTATTGTTGCAAAATTTTGAATGAATTGAAACAAACCGAACTAGATAATTAAACTAATTGGTTTCATGAAGTCAAAACTTTTGCATGATTTCAGATTTCACAAGATTTCAGATTTAGATATCGGGATGGTCTAAACATAGTAAGAAAGTAAATAGTTTATTTACTAAAATTTACCAAACCTATATAGAAATTACATTTAAAAACAAATCAACCTAAATCAATCCATAAATTCGATACATAGCACTTTTGGTATCAACTTCAAAATTAAGAATTTATACCAAAACAAGATTAAAAATTTGAAGTGACTGTTGACTAAGAAAAGGGGAAGATCTTAAGGAAATAATCCTTAATTGGAAAATAAAAACTACAAAACAAAAACCATTCCATTTACAATACTTTTTTAAAATATTTTTTATTTAAAAATATATTAATTTTTTTAAAAATTTATTTTTAATATCAACATATTAAAATTATAAAAAATACTTAAAAAATATCATTTTTATTTTTTCAAATAAAATACATTTTTAATATCCAATGATGTGGTCTCTTCCTCCATCTGTAAATACTTGAAAAAAAAAAAAATTTCACAACCCGCAACATAAACACAAGGAAAGAAAACATTAGTACTTTAGTGCTGTAATGCTCTCTCCATCTGTCATACAGAGAGAGCGATAATAGAAGCTGAAGCAAAGATACTATTGCCAACATTAAAAAGCTTTAGAATTTAAGCAGACCAAAAGGTACTTCCTTTGTCTTTCTCTCTTGTTTATTGATTGGTATTAGTTATGGATATGGAATCTAATGCTTTTTATTTTATTTTATCTTGGATCTTTAAAAGAAAATTTATTTACCTTCTGGATTAAAGTTTATTGCTTTTTGTCATTTAGTGGAGTTTTAGTCAATGGGTCCCGTGGATTTGTCCTGTTCATTCAATTTTTTGGCCTTTTGTGTTCGTTGTTCTAAAGTGGATAATGGTTTTTTAAGGTTTTTTTTTTTATCTGAACAAAAAGTTTGTTTTTTTAATGATCATGGATGAGGGATTTGATGGCGGGTTTGGTTTGTTATCTTGGATTGTCAAGGGCTCGTTTTGTTCCATGTTTGTGTTGTGGCTGGTTCTTATTATGGAGCTTTGGGTGATTAATGATTATATTTCCAAGATTTGTGGTGATTGAGGAATGGATTCTGCTTGAAGGTCAAAACTTGTTAATTTGAATATCTATGGTTGTTAGCTTGCTCATTGTCAATGATTGATCTAATTACCGTATGGTATGTTTATCAACGAACATTTAGCTTATTGTTGGCTGGTCATTAGGTTTGGTTCAATAGATGCCTCTATGTCAGCGTTTAATGTTACGGATTAGCTCCAAATCCGAATGCTGATTGCGAGTCAATGTTGAATGTTTTTCTAGAATTTTATAAGCAATGTGTTTCCCTTAAAGTACTCCTTGATGGAATTGAGCCCCCAAAAGATATTAGAATGGGCTGAAGCAACTGACATTTTTGTATTCATTGCTGAAATGATTTATGACTCGCTAATTTTGTCCATGGGTTTATGATACCATGGCACAAGCTGTTGCTTCAGGGATTTATTGCAGGGGTTCAATTGCATAAATTTTCTTTTCTTTGATTTTTTTTCTTCCAATGCTCAAGGATCAGAATTGAAGGTTGCGAAGTATTGTGTGACGCTATGGTTGCATATATGCAACAAGATAAAAGTGCTGTATTTAATTGCTGCAGGAACTTATAATCTCTAGAGACGTGTTTGTCCTTGAATATGTTTATATATTAATATTCATCTAAGTTTTGTTATTGCTGCTGGTTAAATTCAGATGGAAGTGCGAAATTCAGAACATGGACGTATAATTGACATACATGTAGATGTTCCAGCTGTGAAGACTAGCCTGGGTGGGAGTAGGATTTGTGCGGGAGCAACATGTGGATTTTCAGATGCTAAAACCAGTTCTAAAGATGCAAAGGAACGAGGGGCGTCTATGAAGAAACTTGGATGGGCAGTTGTGCTCTGTCTTATCTTCATGGCTGTTGAAATTGTAGGAGGCATAAAAGCCAACAGTCTCGCGATCTTGACTGATGCAGCTCATCTTTTATCAGATGTTGCAGCTTTTGCAATCTCTTTATTTTCAATCTGGGCATCAGGATGGGAGGCGACTCCACGCCGAACTTATGGTTATTTTAGGATTGAGATACTTGGTGCTCTTATTTCCATCCAGATGATATGGCTTCTTGCAGGGATCCTTGTGTATGAAGCTATTGCCAGACTTATTTACGATACAGGTGAAGTTCAGGGTGCTCTCATGTTTGCTGTTTCTGCTGTTGGCTTACTGGTTAATATTGTCATGGCACTCTTGTTGGGTCATGATCACGGTCACGGTCACGGGCACGGGCATGGTGGGCACGATCATGGCCACAGTGATCATGACCATAGCCATGAGGATCATGATCATGCCCATACCAACAGTTTAAGTGGAGCCACACATCATAATCACCACCATCATGAGGGGAACTCCGAAGACAATGACGAGCATCATGACACACATGGAGCAGATCTTGCCGAGCCTCTGCTTAGTAGTCACACAGAAGTTGAAAATAAAACAAAAGGTGGGCATAAACAAAAGAAGCAACGAAATTTCAATATTCAGGGGGCTTATCTTCACGTATTGGGAGATTCAATTCAGAGTTTTGGGGTGATGCTTGGTGGGGCAATTATATGGTATAAGCCAGGGTGGAAAATCATTGATCTGATATGCACCCTTGTGTTTTCCATTATTGTGTTGGGCACAACAATCAGTATGCTACGGAATATTCTGGAGGTTCTCATGGAGAGCACGCCGAGGGAGATTGACGCAACTACGCTTGAGAAGGGTCTCTGCGAAATGGACGAGGTGGTTGCCGTCCATGAACTGCACATTTGGGCAATAACTGTAGGGAAGTGTTTGTTGGCTTGCCATGTTATGATCAAGCCTGATGCTGATGCTGACATGGTACTAGACAAGGTTATAGATTACATTAAGAGAGAACACAATATCAGTCATGTGACCATTCAGATAGAGCGACAGTAACCATTTAGATGGGGGCAACTACAAGTTACATGTCAGTGGCTTAGCGTCAGTTTTGAACTTTTACTTTTAATTCTGTGTCATTGATTAATAACTGGTTTTATGAATTTTGGCAGGTTCATGATTTTCTCTAACTTGCTGACAAATTCCACGTTCGTCATTCACTTATTTTCCAATGCATCTAACAGCAAGAAAGCTACACCCATCTTGTAGAATGTGTTTGTGGCAACTAGAGATTAGAATTTTATAAGAATTGCAGAGTTTAGGGGACATCGGCCACTACTTCACTAAGCTGATGTTAATCACTAAGCAATCACATATTTTGATCAACTCCACTACTGAAAAATACAAGCACCACAAGCACCTGTTTTCAGGGGCTTCTGGAACTACCATGTACATTACAATCACTTTTCCATTGTGGTTTTGATGGTGTTTGAGAGTGTTGTAATAATTTTTTTACAACTGTTTTTATTTGAAAAAACATTAAAAAAATATTTTTTTTAAAAAATTATTTTAGATATTAACATATCAAAATGATCTAAAAACACTACAAAAATTAATTTAAAGCGAAACAAATTTAAATTTTAACGAAAAACAGGTTGAAATTTACTTCCAAATACCCTCTTCATAACAATATAATTCTGACAACTTCTGACGTGAATGATATCGAAGAATAATAAAACTTGTTACATGTTAAAACTTTAAAAAATCAAAAACACTGTCAAAATTTTCAAAATCCAAAAACACCATAAGTATAAGATACCCTTAACGGTAGGATAATTAGAAATGATCATGTTAAGCACAGAACTATCCTCACCACCCACATCCACCAAGGTTTTTACACCTTCGAAGCCACCATACATCCAGAATTCTCTCCATAAATATGGGGTTGAAATCTCTCGTGCAGATACTGTCTAGAGAACATGTGCGAATGGAATGGCTAGCTAGCAAGAAGGCAAAGGATACGGTCAATCACAAAAGGCGCATAAGTTGTTCTGAGAGTGGGGAGGCAGTTGTTCTGAGTGGAAAGTATTTTGTTGGTATATTTTGTTAGCTACATTATCCAATTTATAATCCATCTAAAATGTTTGTCTTGCTTACAGGACTACCTTAATGATCTTAGTTTGCAATCAGTTCTTGTGACAAGTCCGGTGGATGGTGCTGTGAGGAAATATTAAATCTGTCATCCTTCGAATTTCAGCCAGGGCACTTGCTGATCAGGTATAGAATCATCTACAGAAAAAACTAGAAGTGGTTTAGGCTTCCTTTTCTGCGCCAGAACTTGCTGTGCTGCCAAGTCCAGTTTCCGGAGCTAAACAAATAAATTATGGTTGACTCTTGATAATCTGCTGATAAATTCAACATTCATTGATTTTCCAATACATTCAACATTTATGAACTACTTCCTCACCAAGAGCTACACTCACTAGAGATTGAGTTCTATGAGAATTGATCATCAGCTTCTGAAATGCAACCACATGAGCAATTGGGTAAGCTGATGTAACTACAACAGTAATAATGCACTTATTTTTTTATGAACTCCACTACTGAAAAATTACAAACAAAACAAGCAACTCGAATATGAGAAAATCCAGCTTCCTTTCCCAAGGTTTCAAATTCTTTTTCTGTCCTTTCTTTTCCTTGCGGACTCATGCTTGTTATGAACAAATAATTCTGTAGCATGCTTTTAGCTTTAACATTGGTTTCAGGGGTTTCTGGAACTACCATATCCACCACTATAACTTTTCCGTTGTCTGGTAAAGCTTCATAACAATTCTTTAGCAGTTTTAGCAAGTGCTCATCATCCCAGTTGTGAGTTATCCACTGTTTCATTCAAAAATATCATTTTCAGTTCCCTAACAGAGGTATGTAGCTAACAAATTGTTAAAACTTCACTATTATCAAATCTTATTACCTTCATGAAAATGGCATCTCCTCCTTTCGGAATTGTTACGAATCCGTCCCCCGCGACATGCTCAATTCCTACAGAACAAAACTTGTTCAGACTGCTCAATTTTGTACTCTTTAAGTAAATGATCAAACAACTGTAGTCTGTATCTATGCAGTTTTCCTACTAGTCGCGTTTCAACTTCAAGAATAGGCAAGCATCCTTTCGATTTGTATGTAATAAGTTAAAATAAAAGATCAAAACAAAAGATCAATACCTGGGTAGGATGGTGAGCTTTCCACAACTGAAGCCAAATCATAGTTGATACCCTTAATTGCAGGGTACGTACTTGGTAATGATCATGTTAAGGATAGAACCATTGCCACCACCCACATCCACCAAGCATTTTACACCTTCAAATCCATCATATATGTCCAGAATTGTCTCCATAAATGTAACGTTGAAACTTTTCATGGAACTGCTGAATAGCTCACAAAATCTTGCATCTTTTTTTAGATATTCTGCAGAATTTATCCCATGAGCCTTTTCAAATGGAATCCCTCCTTCCAGAACTGCGTCTTTTAAGTGGTACCTGTTGTTATTTCATTGTGAAAGAAGAAGAAAAATCACAAACTAACTATAGCAACAAACAATTCGGCAACAAAAATAGAATATATGAAAGAAGCAATACTTATGAAGTCTCTTACCACATATCCATCATAACCTTGTCATGAATCATAGCTAAAAAGGGACTCAACGATCCTCCATCCTGGTTCTTGGTAAAGTATTTGGCCACAGGTGCTAATCCATATAACCTCTGGGAATGACCATCCTGAATATTCTTGGTGGACACCGAGCAAGTAAGAATAGAATGGCTTGCGAGCAGGCATAGGTTACGGTCTAGCAGAATATGGGCTTCCGGGTTGTTTTGTGTGGGAAATTGAGAGACAATATCTGAAGCTGAGAGCAAGGCATCAGGACCAGCCTTTTCTATTATCTCAAACACACCAAGCTCTATTGCTGCTTTCAAAACCAGAGGCAGCACTGATGCACTTGAAAGTTGCATAGCATACTGGAGATGATAGTCTTCCTCATAGGTTGAGGTTGCCATTTGTTTTTGCTTGCAATAGGAAAAGGAAAGGTGTTATTAACCCATAAAATTGCTAGTAAAACTTTCCACGGTGAATTGTATCTCCATCTACATTAAAAAAACCACGGCCTTTAGTTTATTTGTTAATAATAATAATAATAATAATAAAAGAAGTACAGACAGCTTGCCATTAAGACTTTTCTATGTGAGGACAAACGTTATCACGTCTCTTCAATTGTTTTTTATACAAAATGAAGAACTTTTGACTGCACACTTGCCTGCAAAGTCCGACATTTTGTAGTTCTACGTGGAATGCTCAAATTTGTTTTTGTATTTGGATTTAGTGTGTTTTAAAATTATGTTTTCTTTAAAACAATATTAATTTTTTTAAAAATAAAAAATACTTTCAAAAAGTAACATGCGCACTACTAAAATTTAAAGAATTAATACACTTAACGCAGAACATAAAAAAATAAAAATAAAATTCTAAACAACATCTTTTGAATCAAATTCAACATGATCTCAATCTTGATTTTCGTTGGCCTGCCAACCACGTATAGAATTTAGCTTCTAGAAGACACCTATAAAATTTCAACATAATTCGATTATTCAATTAAAAGTTATGTTTATTTTCATAAAAACTCTTAATGTGTTAGGGTATTTTCCTGATTTTGAACGTATGGATATTGTCGTAAAACAATCCGATGAACATTCAACGCTAGTCTATTTTTGTTCAAGAAAGTACTAAAATACTACAGACAATTGCCATCACTCCTCTTGCTTGGTAACTTACAAAAAGAAACATTTAGACCTTAAGACTGGATAATTTTGAATTTTCTGTTCTACCACAGTCCAAGATTACGTAGTCCAATTTGGAAAGTATTCGTTGGGGTGGCTTGACCTTTCTAGCTAGCACGTTTGATTTGATAATTCTCCTATTATGTTTCCTTCTCATGCGTTCGTTTTCTAACAACATTCCAAGCAAAAAATTTGGTTCTAGACGATCAATTTGCAAAAGCTGCTACAGCATCATAGAGACCATTTAGTCTCCTCATGTCCTCACTCAACAGTCTATCGAGGAAATACTTGCACGCTGCATGAATATGATATCGCCAGAATAGTCAGAAAGCAGTGTTATGAGTTTCCAATAAAATGTGCCAAAAGTGTAAGAATCATATACAAATGTTCTTGACCGCTGCTTTCGACAGTGAAGGGTGTCAGATTTGAACGACTACATGTTAGGAATTTGGGCCGTGTATTTTTCTTGCTCACACTACTTTTTACAATATTTCCTCTTGTCTTGTACAGTTTACAACATGAAAGTAGGAGTAAAAATAAAAAGAAATTTATGTCACGGACACCTTCCTTTTTCTCACCTAGTTTTGCTGTCAATTTAAATTTACTAAATTTATTAATGAAATTAATGACATTACTTTTCATATTCATTTTCCCATGTGAAAAAATTCCTAGAAATTAAATTCAATTCAAGCAAATGACCTTTCATTGAATCCCACACGTCAAAAAAATTATTTGTGACCGAAAATTGCAACCGAAATCCTTCTATGACTAACATAACTCTAAACGGTGACACATTACTTGTATTTCCAAAACCTTCACTCTCCCTTCCATCACAAAAACTTAGATAGAAGGGATCTTAATTATTATTTTTTCCCTAAGAAAGGGTTACTGATGAAACAAGATTTATTGATATTTTTTAATATTTCATGTTCACTTTTATCACAAGCCCATAATAATCATGAGTTAAATCATTAGATCCATATCCAATACCTGTGGGATTATGTTGTATACCCGATGTTTGATATATGTTTTTTTTTATGTTTATCTTAATTAAAAGGACTTAATTTGCAACTTAAGATTGAAGTTATAAGTTAATTAGTTTGAATTTAGAAATTAATTCTAGATCTGCTCAAGTAATTTTAAATTTGTATTACAGAATTACACGAGTATTAATTTGATTAAATTTACTTCATACAAATAGTAGTTCAACTAAATAAGTAACTATACAATTAAACCAACTTCAATGTAAAGTAAACTCAATAACTTGTGAAATGAATATTTATATTTATAGAGTAATTCATACTTTGATTATATTCATGAATTGAAACTCCTAGATAATGAAACATCTTTTTGGTATTTTTTTTGGTATATAAAATTGAAACTACAAGTTTACTGATTATAAAGGAACTTGACAATTACCTATAGAGTTATCATCTACAAACTATCGTTTAAGAATTATCGCCTACGAATTATCGCCTATTGATTTCAGGTTTGAAAGGTCTTAAGAACTTGATAAAAATACATTGCAGTGATTTGAGTTTGAGTTGTTGTCAATATTCCTTGTAATCTATCTTATATAATCAGTTGTATGATTCTTTCATTAATTGTCTGTCAACTATTAATAACCTTCCATCTTTCAAGGCTGTTTTCATAATCTCACGTTCACAAGAGTTGTTGTTGCCTTTAATTACATGGCTTGTTACACCTACTTATAGAGTTAATCTTATATGCAAGTTCATTTTTTTTATGTGTGGCAGCAACCCTTATCTTCTCTAATCTTTTTTTTAATTAATCCTAGTTATCATATAACAAGTGTGCCCGAGCCCAACCACATCCATATGGGGTGTGCTTGACCCCTTGGGCCCTATCTTTTTTTTAGCATAATAATATAACCTAATGTTCATCGGCTTAACGAGTGTCTTAAGCCCATCTACTTTTTTCCTCTTTAACATGTGTAAGGGATATCTTTCTTCATTAATGTATGGTATTCTCTTATTAATATATGTGTAAATGACATTTGTTTCTTGTTAATTTTATAAGATAAAATGACTTTTCAGCTCATTCACTTAAAAAAAAAATAATGTTCATGAGCTATAAATATTTCTTGAGCTACCAGGCAAGATGTTAAAGATTTTACATTAAAAAAACACATCTATATTCAACAAAAGAACAACCTTGTTCTTAGAATTTAATGCTCTTTAGCATATTTATTATGTCTTTTCTTTATAAGATTACTGACTTTTTTTTGTAGGTATTCAATGAAAGTTATAAAGAGATTTTTTTTTAAGAAGAAAAGAGTTATTTGAATAAATATTTGATTTACCCTTAATACAACCATAAAAAAAAAACCTTATTTATGAGCATCTTAGATATTGAAACATTATCGGATACAAATTAAGTTAGGGATGAACTCGTATGTATTGAAAAGGAAAAGGATAAATTATGCCATCATCCAGCATAAAGCTCAACATTTCATGAAAACAGAAACGTTTTTATTTCAGGTAATATCATAACAGCTAGCATGCATCTTAAAAGGGATCAAGTGATCATATGTCACTTGCTACAAGATTCATCACCTTTTATGGTACAGTGCTTAGTAACCAAAAAAGAAAAAGTTACAAAATGCTTGAGATTTATTCAAAGTAAATTGCATGCCATCGATCTCACACACAAAACGAAAAGAAAAGAAAAAAAGAGAGAGAGGATCGATAAAAGCAGCATGCATCCCAAGCATCTTCTAAACACAGGAACGGTAGTGGAGAAGATGTGATTAAGCAGCAGAAACTTTGAATGAGTCCAAGCGGGAGGCATCTGGAAGTCTTTGTTTCCACATTGTAGTGTAGAATTCTTCGTAGGTGTAATCTTTATAAATCAATGGATGATCATCATCGATCAATTCCTTAGGAGGCCCCATTTGAGTATCATTTGATGGATAGCAATATGAAGCAATGGATAAACGTTCTTTCTCAGAATTGACAATAACTCGATGGAGCAAACTCTTGTATCGGCAATTGCTAAGCCCCTGATAAGAAAAATTAAGATATAAAATTAGCTATGTAGTCCGTCACATGCTTTATCACATACAAGTCGAACCGGTGATTTTTCACGTTTCTTTTTGCCTTGAATGAATAATTCTAAAAGAAAGTAGATATAAAGAGAGTAAATGACCTGAAGCACGTCACCAACATGGACAATCAAGGTGTTAGGAATAGGCTTGACAGGTACCCAGTCACCATCTTGTAGAATTTCAAGCCCAGGCACCTCATCTGGCAGTAGCATGGTGAGTATAGTGGGGTCAGTGTGACCACGCAGTCCAAAAGTGAGCCCAAGATTTGACTTGTCACACGTCGGATAGTAGTTTAGAGAAGCGTATTGTCCATGGTTGTCCAATATCTGATCTATAGATTTCCTTTCCATGCCTAAGCCCTCGAATACAGCTTCAAGTAGTGTTATCTCCGCCCTTTTAGCAGCTACACAATACTCGGATACAACCTCCCTGTAAACAATAAAATATTATAACTTAGTAATAGCTGAAAAAAGCTACTAAATTAGTCCATCCAGATTTAAAAACACCAGATTGAATTCTTGTTGTTTAATCTTTCCATGAAATATTACCTGTAGGATGGAGGATTTGTAGGCCATAGATTCTCATAATTTTCGATAGGATGACAATGAAATTTCAACGATTCCCTCGAGACGAAGACATTCTGATTATCGTCCTTAAAGCCAGTAGCAAGCCTGATAAGGCTGGTAGGGTCAGGAGAGTATAATTTCATCCTTTCTTCTTCTGGCAGATGGAAGAACTCTCTTGCTTTGCTCATTATGTCATTCAACAATCTCTCTGAAATGCCATGGTTCTTCAGCTGATAATACGACACAATAATTATTAGAACACCAAGTTATTTACACTTCACAATATTTGGTCAGAGATAAAGATGTTATAGATGCTCAAAGAAAGAGGTACCAAAGATGAATGAAAAAAATATTCGATGACACTTTTTCGGTGCCTTGATTGAACCGAAGACATTGAATTAAGTTAAAACAAATTTTCTCAGTGACGTTTTCTATAATAATTTTGATGGTTTCCACATGCAATACACACACAGACATGTAAGCATAGCTAGGTAACTACCATAAAGCCACCATAGTGTTGGCATGCATGGCCAAGCTGTTTGATGGTGTCAGAGCGGCGAGGACCATGAATGCCTCCCAGGTCGATGATGGGGAGGGTACCCTCCCAGATCTCAAGCCCATAGATATCGGTTTGAACATTGGAAATGGGAATGGTGTTGGTTAGTGGAGTATTTTTGCCCCCTGCGGGTAATGCAAGGTGATCATCGGCTACTACTGCCTTTGTGGGAGCCATGACTAAAATTTGAAATGCAGGGAAATTCTGTGGATATGTGGCTAGTGAGTGTGATGAAGAGAATATGTATGCATACCCGTATTTATAGTAGGAAGCAACCATCGAGGGGGCTACTGTTTTGCTGGCCCCCAACTTGGTGGTGCCAGTCCAGGTGAATTGTCATTTTGTCCACCTTTTGAATTGTTTAGTGGACTCGAAGATACAGAATTAATTTTGTTGGACTACAATGAATGCCTTGCAGTTGCCGCAATCGAGGATCTCTTCGCCCTTTGATTATTGCTACAGAACTCAGCGCCGCCGGGTCTTTCAGGTTAGATTTGATCATGAAGATTAAACCGGATAAATTCAATTGATCTGTGAATTAAAACCTTGATGAAATCTAGCCTTAATGAGATATAGTATTTTTGTTTCTCTCGTAACAACGTTGTTTTATAACTATGTTGTAAGCTTTTCCTCCTAAGCTTCTACAGGAAACTACCTTTTGTGGAATATAATTTTAAAGCCATTATGCCCGAAACGGATCTCCGAAGGCTTTTGATTCGGGCCTTCTTCAAGCCACCAAAAGATTTCACGGAATTGAATTTCTCTGTTCCTCCCATTCAGAGAAGCCTTCGTTTAATCTACACCTACACGTTAATTTGAGGCATACCATTATTTGTAATGGAGAAAAGTCTTGTACTCGTGTTCAGCTATACGCCACCGATCCGGTTTGTCGTCCAGACTATTCAAAAGATTGCGGATGGCTAGTTAAGCCCACTCGGAGACTTGTTGAGCATGAAATTCTCAAGTTGCTGAAAGCATCGAAATGATACTTTTTTTGCAAGACTTGTCTATCAAGTAGGTTAACATCTAAAAATATGTTCTCCATTGATCAGGACAACACTATAATTATAAGTTTTATTTGCAATAAACTTTTTTTTTTTAAAAAAAATAGTTATCTTTTATAATCAGTATTATCCGTAAGTCTGAAATCGTTAATTAAGTGTAAAATTATAAGTTATATTGTGCAGTAAAATTTTTTGGTGGGTTTTATCCAATTACTTAGTTAAGTTCTCGAGTTATTTACCAAGATATCAAAATGATATTATATATTTAATAACCCCGTGATGAGGAATTTGAATTTTATTACTCTTTTTTTCTTCTAATTAAATTTATAAATATAAGTATTAAATAATTATGGATTTATGCAAGGTTTAAGTTCAAGAACTTTTATTTTTATTTAAAGAGGTTTATTAAAAAGTTGTATAGAATTATTTATTAGACTTTCACTTAATAATTTAAGATTTTAGATTAAACCAAGTTTTAAACAACCAAATAATTAATAATTAAAAGATAATTAATTTAAAAACTCACCACTATTATTTTCTTCTAATGAGTTCATAAAAACTTTAACTTTAAAAACTTTTATGTAAAGACATGTAACAAAATAATATAAAACTATTCATTCACCTAATAATATAAATATTTGAGTTAAAATAATTTCTTGACCATTGATTATCATTTATTAAAAGTATGTTTGGATACGCGGTGCAAACCGTATTCTAAAAAATTTTAAAATTTATTTTTGTTTAAAATAATTTTTTTATATATTTTCAAATCATTTTGATGTGATGATGTAAAACATAATTTAAAAAAAAATCAAAAAACTTTCTTTTGATGTATAATTTCTAAAAAAAAAAACACTTTGAACCACCACTACTACTACAATCCTATATAGACCATAAGATCAAGAAACATTTTTCTTGCATGATTTCAAATTACTATGATTTTAGTCGAATTTAATTTATTTTGTGTGAATAAATTAAATCAACATAAACATTCTCCTTTGTCCAAAAGAATTAAGTAACCAATAAGTTGAAGTTGTTGTAGCAATATTCAACCTTATCTTTGAAGCATTGCACAGCAGAAACTTTCATTCTACTATCTGAACAAATCTTTTGAACCGAACCGATAATCAGCTGCATGTAACAATTTGGTCCACGCTGTCGTATGCTATTGTTTTTTTTTTTCCAAGATGAGATATCACTCAAGTAAAGACGTTTCCATTGATTTTCTGAAATAATGCTCCACGACTAATTAATTATTATGTTCTTCTCTCTGGCGGATAGTTTGTGAAATTTTTATTATTTGTTTGCTTACTACTCCTATGAACTTCATAATTGTGGATAATTAGTGGTCAGTTTTAATTTATAATTCCAAGAATTTATGGATTAATATATTCTTGAATAATAAAAAAAATATGACTGCTCATGTCTTCACATTCTAGAGGAGTTTTTACTATTTAAGCTTTATTAATTACATGTAGGAGACTTATGAGATTATTAAAAAGGAAAGGAACATATTGTCCTCCAAATTGCAGGAATCAAACGCCATCAAAATAACATTTTCTTCTCCAAATTATGTCATATCGTGCATGTTTTTCAAGATTCAAAATATATAGTAGTTCTAGATAGAAGGATGGCGAAAAAATGAGGGAATTGTGGAAAATCCCAAAGGCATAGTATGTCTACATTTACACAAGCTTCTAGTATAATGTTTGCCAAAAAAATAAAAATATATTTAACTCCATATATAGTTTTGAATTTTATACTTTAAATTAGATATGAGAAATAAAACAAGGAAAAAGCTAATGGTGTCTCCAAGGCACCCATTAAACATTATCTTAATTTATTTATTGTTGAGGTGTATTAATTAAAAAATTTGTAAAAAGCAAAGATATTTTTTTTATTAAATAGTTTTTAGTTTATATGGTAATATGTTTTTGCGTTTAAAATTAATTCAAATTTAGGCTGTTTGCTGGGAAAAAAGAAAAGAAAAAGAAAGAGTCCAAGTAGGTCAGGAAAGTCCAACTGTAAATTTTTATTAAACACAAGTATAAATCCTTAATTGGACTCTATGATCTTTCTTGGAATGGTATAAATATTTTAGATTTTAGTGACTGCCGTCAAGACAAACATCCCGGCGTCGCAGGCTTTTGTTTTTGCTGTGTTGTTCTTCTTCTCAGGCATAGAATTGTCTCCATTCCATGATCCTTTGCTACAAAGTGATGTATTCGTATACATCTAGAGAATGAATTTGGTCAATACACTCTAATAAAAAAAATCATTTAGAAAAATCAATTATATTTTAATATATTTGATATTAATAAAATTATTTATTAATTATATATAATTAAAGTAATATTATTGATACTTATTAATTTGAAAAAACATGGCTGAAATCAATATTCAAAAGCAATGCTTTCCGATTGTCAATACCTTAGCTTCAAAGTAGTAGTAATTATTTTTTACTTATTTTACCATGATCTTCATAGGAATGGATATATATATATATATATATATATATATATATATATATATATATATATATTAATTAAGGCTCACACAGCCACATCCAGAGCATAGACAAGTCTCATAATTTAAGTTTCGGTACCTTATAATGTACTGTCAGTGTTGCTAAATTATTATAAAAGATAAGAATATTGACTGGAAACTATGGAAGTCAAAAAATCAAACGCCATCAAAATAAATATATTTTCCTCGAAAGGCACACCTTACATGCCTGGTCTTTTCAATTGTCAAAATAGTTCTAGATCAGCCTCCAACGGGGGGCTTAAAACTAATAAAAGTAATTCAAATTAAACCCCATGACTTAATAATAATAATAAAAAAAAAATCCGAAAGCCCTTCTGTAATTCTTAGTTTACTTCTATATTTTCTTAATGAAAATTCTAGACTTCAAAAAGAATTTGTTAATGTTGATTAAATTTCATTTCATTAAATTGAAATAATCATTTTAAAAAAATTATTTTTTTTATTTTTTTTAGTTTTAAATTAATATTTATTTTGATGATTTTCAGATAATTTTGATTTGTTAATATTAAAAATAATTTTTAAAAATAAAAATAATAATATTTTAATGTATTTTTAAATAAAAAAAATACTTTAAAAAATAACTATTATTATATTTTCAAACACTTTCTAGTAACATAGTAACAGAGATTGAAATTTCTTGAATAACAATGAGACACAAAATAATAATTTTTTTTAATATAATCTCAATTAATAATGAAGAATGATTATTGAATAATCACTCATCAAATTCTAAAATCACTTTCCACTTATTACTTGCTACATCTACCTGTAGAGTTTCATATTTTTTATTTTTTTTATTTGGACAACTTTGCCATTTTTGATAGACCACAATACCAATTGAATTTGGCCGTGATGTAAGAGATAATGAAAGATAATTCAAAGTATCGTTGGAAATTAAAAGCTAAGTTTTCAATGTCGATTGAATTGACCATGCAAATTTTACATATGGTTTTACGTTTTCCTGTGCATTTTCCATGCAAATGTATACTAGAAATTAAACATGTTGATTGTGTTAATTATTTATGAAATATTGATTTATGAGAAAATAATTTCATGTTTTAGCGAACAAGATTCTCTAATAGAATCATCTATCTTCATTTTCATGTTTATTAATCCTAAAGTTAAAAATATTAACCACGATATTTACTAACTCAAAAGTTAAAATAATTGAGGGTTGAACTTTTAAATAAACTCTACAATGATTAAAAATTAGTTTTTTTTTTATTAAAAAAAAAACCTTGTGATTGTTCTTTTTAAAAAATATAAAAAATAATGAATTTTTTTATATATAGATTTAATAGCACTTTTAGTTGGATGAATTTTTTTGATGGGCTATCTAAACATGTTATAAAGCCCATTATACATATAACTAAAGAGTGTGAGGAAATCATTGTTTCCCCACACCTAAAAGCACCGTGAATTACAATAGTAATCCACAATGTTTTTTTTCCCTTTTGTTTTTTGTATTTTTTCATTTTTTTTTCAATTTTTCCTCTCTTTTTTTTCTAAAATTACTTTTTTTCCAACTTTGCTTTTTTTTTTCTTTTTTTTTTCATTTAATTTTTTTAAATTATCTTGGTTGATTTTACTTTTTAAATATTGAGTTGGTTAAAAATTTTGCTTTGTAATTTTTTTCCTTTAAAATACTATGGATTGCTACGATGTTTTCCCACATAGTTTTTCTATTTTATTTTTTAAAATTATATTTGTTGATTTTTTTTATATTGAGTTGATTGAAAATTTAGTTTTGTAATTTTTTTTTAAAACATTGTTGATTGCTACAGTGCTTCTTCGCATGGTTTTTTTTGTTTTTATTTTTTTTATGATTTTTTCTGAAATTATTTTTTTATTTTATTTTTTAATATTGAGCTGGTTAAAAATTATAGTTACATTATGTGAGGAAAGCACTATAACTTTCCTCCCAAATTACTGTGGATAGCTACAATGTTTTTTCTCATATGGTTTTTTTCTGTTTTGTTATGTTTTTCTCCAAAATTATCTTTATCAATTTTATTTTTTAAATATTAAGCTGGTTAAGAATTGCAATTACAAGTAAATACAAGTTTTTCCTCACAAAACACTATGGATTCATACAATTTTTCCTCATATGGTTTTTTTCCAGTTTCTTTTGTGTTTTCTTTTTTGGTAATATTTTTTTTTCTAAATTATTTTCATTGATTTTTTTTTAATATTGAGTTGATTAGAATTTAATTTTATAATAAAACTTAATCATGTGGGGAAAACACTGTAGCTTTCCTCACAAAATATTATTAAAAATTACAATTACAAGTCTTTACAAATAAGGTTAAATTATGTGGGGAAACACTTTAGCTTTCATCATAAAACACCATGAATTGCTACAGTGTTTCTAACATGATTTTCCTCATTTTTTGTGTTTTTTTAATATTTTTTTTCCTAAAATTATCTCTGTCGATTTGATTTTTTTTTTAATATTGAGCTGAGTAAGAATTTAGCTTTGTAATTTTTTTCTTTAAAATACTGTGAATTATTGCAGTGTTTTCCTATATGATTTTTTTTAATTTTTTTCTAAAATTATCTTTGTTCATTTTTTTAATATTAAGTTGGTTAAGAATTATAATTACAATAAAGCTAAATCATATGAGGAAAGCGTTGTAGTTTTTCTCACAAAACACTATGGATTGCTATAGTATTTATCTAAATGGTTTTTTATTTTATTTTATTAGGGAAAACACTGTAGTTTTCCTCACAAAATATTGTCAATTGCTACAACGTTTTTCCTCATGGGTTTTTTTCCTTCCAAAATTATCTTTGTTGGTTTTTTAAAAAAATATTAAGTTCGTTGAGAATTTAGCTTTGTAATTTTTTTTTGTTTTTTATTAACAGAAAAGCTAAATCATGTGGCGAAAGCACTGTATCTTTCTTCCTAAAACACCGTGGATTGCTACAAATTATTTTGTTTAGTTTTTAAGTTTTGATCACCAACACAACTTTTTTTTCCGTCATGAAATATTGGCTTCATCATACCTTTAGTTTTTATTACTTATCTAGCGCTAGTTCACAATTATAACACTATTAAATATATTTATTTTATAAGCCCGCGGCAGCGCACTGGCATGCATCTTGTAGTTTTTAGACCTGGTCTGGTTTAAGGGCCGAGTTCTGGGTTTTAACCGGGTCACTGGGTCACCTGGATCAATTTTTTTAAAAAAATATAAACGACGTCGTTTTAGTAAAAAAACAAATGTCAACGGGTTGCAACCCGGTTTTTAACCCGGTCTTACCGGGTCAACTGGGTCACCGGGTTTTTTTTTCTCTATTTTTTTTTCAACCGGCCCCGTTCCAGCCCTGGGTCAACAGGGTTCTGGATCGACTCGCTGGGCCGGGCCGGTTTCAAAACTATAATAAAACCTATATAAAGTATTTTTTACTAAAAAAAAAATGTATAAAACAATGATTATGTAAAATGCTAACCATGCAAAAAATTTTTATATATGTTTCTTTTGTTTGTTGTATGTTCTAACACACGCTAAGAGTTAACACAGGCCCTTTATTTCACTAATTAAAACACACCCTACAATTATAGAACATTATCAAACACAATTAAACAAATCGTCTTCTGGATAAAAAACCAAATGGTTGGAATATGATGGAAGAACCGCTGGAACTCATAGAAGTGCAAGAGCTGTGGCGGCACGTGGGCTTCATACGCCATCACCACTGCCCGTACGTGAATCCACGCGTTGCTGCCGGTAAAAAGGGGAAATTAGTGGGATCGAAAACAGCTCTTCATCCTCTTTCTTTTTATGCTATCTATGAATTTCACCATCACCTGCAAATCCAAATAATTAACATAAACAGTCAGTTTTAATTTTCTCTCTCTCTCTCCCCGCTGCGTCTTCTGTCTTCTGGTTTAGCTGTTTTTCATCACTGCCATAGAAGGAGCAGAACCTGGTCGATTGGAGTGGCGATTTAGTTCAAACTTCTCGCTGCTGCCGTGTGGCTGGAGCGGGGCTGTTTCTTTTGGTGGTTGGCGAAGGAAAGAAGAGACAATAGCGTGAGAGTCGGAGGACAATGTGGGTTAGCTTGGTTCATGATGATGGGGACTGGTTTGGTTTGCTGGTGCTGCTGGAGTGGGACATCGACTGGAGCTTGAAGGGTCTCTTCGGGTTAATGGGTCTTTGTTCTTTCAGGTGGAGGAGATAGAGGCATTGTTGTTGTTCAGTGTTGGTGAAGATGAGTTTTTTTAGCTGATGGTTGGTGTGAATGAGGTGTCGCTGGCTGCTGGTCGTGGGGTGGAGCTGCTGGTGTTGGTGGGTCAATTTGTGGTGTTTTCTGGTGGATGATCTGGTTTGGTAACGTGGTGGAGAAGAATGGATGGTTAGTGGTGGCTGGCGGTGCCGCCACAGGGAAGAGAGGAACGGGTGGAAGCTGCTGTGTTACCGTGTGGTGGGATGGCTAGTAATAAAAAATCCAAGTAGCTTGTATTTGATAACAAGGTTTATATGATGGATAAGTGTTTAATTTTTTGATTTCAGTAATTTGATTTATTTATATCTGCAAAAAAAAAAATTAAAATTAAATTATGACACTTAAATTATTGTTTTAAGTTAAATATATTTTTTACAAATTCAAATGAGTTATTGGTTTATGTGGCAATTTTTACATATTTTTATTTTAAATTTGGTTTAGATAAAAAGTAAATTTAGATAAGAATTTAGATTAAGAGATTTGATTGATTAACCTTAATTTAATAATAATATCATATAATTTCATGTAACATGAACATTCATTAAAAAAAAAAAATTATTCAATTTTTTTATTCATACTACAGTATAGCTTGCCGTGTAAATTAGTTATTTACTAAAAACAACTAAAAGATATTTATTATTCAGCAAAACTGCTACATGTTCTCTTATTATACAAGTGCATATGCTATCCAGAAGCTGAGGGTCAGGCAGGAGAACACTTGAACGAGTCCAAACGCGTATCAGTAAAAGTTATTACTTTCCACATTTGCTCACTGAATTCTTTAAACGTGAAATCTTTATAGACAGCAGGATGATCATTGTCTATCAACTTCTTAGGAGGTCCAATCATGGCATCAGATGATGGATAGCAATACGAGGCGATGGACATACGCTCCTTCTCACAATTCACCATAGCTTGATGGAGCAAACTCTTGAATTTATGATTGCTAATTGCCTGATACAAAAGAAACACAAGAGAAAAAAGTAATTATCACAACAAGGAGAGCAAGACGTAGCATGCTAGTATTTTTACCTACAAACATACAGTGACAGATCCAAAGCTGTAGAATTGGAAGGTCTGACTGTAGTTTTTCTTATTCAAGGAGAAGCATTTCGTAAAAGTACCCAGAAAATAACTAGTTCAGGGGAAGTTTGGGATTTTCGAAGATTTTGGGAAGCCGCATATACACTTTGAAAATCGAGAAATTTTATGGTTTTCACTGAATAACTACTCATGTTTATTGTATAAACACCATAAAATTGATATGAAAAGACTTATGACATGTACATGGTACCTTCATTTATTAATGTTAAAATCAAATATTTTGTTGTGTTTTTCTACAGAGTCAAGTGTCATATAGAAAGTTATTAATACTACAATTAATTGTAGTTTCCCTGAATAGGGCTTTGAATGTCAATAGCAATTAAGGAAACCTAGCTTAAAAGTACTATATATGAAAAGATATAAATGATCACCTGCAGCAGATCTCCAACATGGACAACCACTGTGCCTGGAATGGGATTAACATCCATCCATTTGCCCTCACTTAGAACCTGAAGTCCAGGCACATCATCTTGCAATAGAATAGTTATTATAGTTGGATCAGTATGGGCACGCACTCCATAAGTAAGCTCGAGATCTGATTGTTCACAAGCTCCGTAGTAGTTCAAAGATGCATAATGTCCACCCAATTTCTTCTCTATATAATCTCTTTCCAGGCCTAAGCTCTCTGATATTGCACCAAGTAGTGTTATCTCCACCCTCCTCACATTTGTCAAATACTCGGCGGCATACTTCCTGTCAGCAATCAAATGTTAACACACATGCAGCACCAAACAATCTAATTACTATTACTATAAAATCTCCAATGGGCTGGTGCTAGGGGCATCGGTGCCTGCCAAGACTATCTTATCTACACCCTCCATGACTCACGCAAGTCAGGGGTTTGTCGAAGAACCAGATGGGACAATTACGACAAAGGAATTTTTATAGAAAAAGATTATAATAAAATGTGCTAGCATTTGTTTACCTGAAGGAAGGAGGATTTGTTGGCCATTTATTCACGTAATTTTCAACAGGGTGACAATGGAACTTCAACGATTCCCTTGCTACAAAGACATTTGCAACCTCATCTTTATAAGCATTCATTAGCCTGATGTCACTGTTAGGGTCAGGAGTGTAGAATTTCATTCTTTCTTCCTTTGGCAGATGAAAGAATTCTCTTGTTGTGTCGAATATGTTGCTAACCGTTGTCCTTGGAATTCCATGATTCTTCACCTGACAAGGAGGAAAAACAATAGAGTTGTTAGAACTAGCTAGATTTCAAGCATATACAAAGAGAATATAGTACACCAAACTACAACCACTGCTAAAATAAAAAAATTAACAGCAAGAACAGTAGCATGCTGCGAGAGGCAAAGTTGATGCTAAAGGTCATCAGAAACAACTGCCAAACACTGTATGTCTTCCCATGAAAATTCCATATAAGAGGACCACTATATTACTCTGGAAGATAGCAGATTTTGCATAATTTCTTTTCCCATAAGTAATCCAGAAGAGGATTTATTTTGCTTTGTTTTTGGTCATTTTCAAGAATTATTTTCTTTCATTTTCTGTTTAACCCTTCTTGTAATCTGTCCATAGTTGTACTATTATGGCCTTTTCTATACTATGTCCACAAGGTATTCGATAGCTGGCCTATGTGGACCTGCGCTGTTACTTTGCTGTGTATTTGCAATGGATTCTTGTCTTTTTCATGTGTGGTTCCTTATCTTCTCCACTTTCCTAGTTCTGGGCAGATGTCATGGTGCTATAACCAGTTTTCAAGAAAATTATTCCTTCCATTCATGATAAACTAGCACCACCATATACCATTTAGCACAACTAGCATCGAGTATAAACTCCAACAGAAAAATTTTCAAAAAAAAGAAAGAAAAAAAAAGCTCCTACCGCAAAGAAACCTCTGTGCTGGCATGCCTGGCCAAGTTGTTTGACAATATCGGAGCGGCGAGGACCATGAAGGGCTTCCAGGTCAATGATGGGGATGGAGCTATCAGATACCTGAGCCTCAGGGAGGGTTGGAAGATTGGAAATGGGATCCTTATAGATGTGTGGAAGATGCTTGGCTCCTGGCAAAGCAAGGAGGCCTTCAGCTACTTGCAACATAGTGGCCGACATGATTAGAAGAATTAATAGTAGTGGTAGCAAGAATGAGTATTGTGGTCTAATTGGGGGAGTTTGTATCCGTATTTATAGAAGGAAATCGACAGCCATCGCTCTTCGCATGGCACAATTTTAATCTATCCTAATTTGATCCAGATCTAATACCTTATTTGTTTGTATATTTAAAAGTAATTTTAAAAAAATTATATTTTATTCTTTTGATTTCAAATTATCATTTTTTGTTTTTAAATTGTTATGATGTGTTGATATCAAAAATAATTTTTTTAAAACTATTATTTTAATACATTTCTAAGCGAAAAACACCTTAAAAAATAATCATTACTACACTCCTAAACACCCTCTAAATACTATATCATAGCTTTGAAGAATAATTTTAATAACCAACCTCGAGGTTGACTCGTGCAAGGCTCGGGTTACAAGTTAGGATTAAAAAAATTAAAATTATATTATTGTTTAGTTTTGACCGAGTCATCAAGTTAACTTAGTTTTTTTATTAGATTAACTAAGCTTTTTATTTTGTTTTATTTTTTCTTCAATCCAAAACAGTGTAGATTTTGGATTAATCAAATTATGAATATAAAAAACAAGTTTTTTATTAGAAAACAAGTTTTTATTTTTTTGTGGATATAAAAAAAACAAATCATATATCGCCACACCTCATTCCAAACCCACAAACTTGATAAACATAGTGTTTGGTGGGGCTGATGAACAATAACTTGTGCGCGGGTGCCAAATTGGTGGTGCCACCGTGCTAGTCAAACAAAGAATTTTTGGAATTTTGGACTTCTATGTTAGTGAAAATGATTTTAATGATATAAAAGAGTATTTGAGGTTTGATGAATGGTAGTTGGGATTTTTCGTATTAGAAAATAAGGAATATTTATTAACTAATTTATATATATTAATTATGACTAATATTTCAATTGGATAAGAAGAATTTAGAGAGTTTGGTGCGTTGAATATTAGAGTGTTATCCTAGTTTAAATCTTATAATTCTCGTAAATTTAAGATTTCTCAATCCCACCTCCAATCTACTTTACCATATTTTTGAATTCAATGGTTTCGATAAATCCTTTTATGATAATTCGTCTTTCACCATATCTCAAATTCCTTGTAACATTTGTTTTTGTAGTTTAAGGTTGTATTTTTAAATTTTTTTAATATGCTAATATGGAATATATATTTTTTAAAAAATAATAATAATATTATTATTTTAATATATTTATAAATACAAAATATTTATAAAATTAATTTGTGTCACTATATCAAACACTTTGAACATAGGCAGGAGAATACCTCAAAATACTGTAATGGTTAAGTGCATGTGAAATATAGTAAACAAAGAATATTTAATTTAGTCAAAGTAAAGAAAAACACAACCTCTGCGTTCGGGAGCTAGCCAATTTCGACTGCTATACTCCGATCCTTTTTTGTCCTCGCATTAATTTATAAAGTTTTAGTAAGCAGATGCATGGTGCCATACGCCATGTTTTCCTCCATTGCTATCTAGTTAATTTAATGTCTTGAAGTAAGAGATTTCTAGGAAAGAGAGATGGCAGAAAGGAATCATATAACCCACCCAACCTAATACTAAGAGAAAGAGTTTGGTAAGAAATATGCACTTGAAAAAACTATACAATTGTTTTATTCAATATACACTTTTTTTATATATATAAATATTTATATTATATATTTATCTTTAAAAAATCTCTATAAACAAAGCTCTATCTTTTTAGATCTAAGATCTGTCAAAGTCATGAAGCTAGAATTCATCTCTCTGGAACTAATCTCTCTCGACTTCAAGTCTAACATAATATAAATATAATATAAGATTTAAATGAAGTTTAGAGAACATTTAAGTCTAAAAAATATTCATTACCCTCAGCACCTATATAAATATTATATTGACTTAAACTTTATAATATTTTATTTTTACAAGTATCGTTGAATCCATCGAGTCTTTCAGATCTAGTTTTGCTAGCCTATAAAAAGCATCCCCAATCTTTTTACAGAATATATTTTCCAGTCTCATCAAATACAATGCATCAATGGAAGCCTTCACTTTCATTGATCCAAAAACATTTGCTAATGTTGTCGTTTATGGCTCCTAGACAAATAGCAGAGTAGAGTGGAGCGGAATAGAGTACATCATTTGTTTGAGTGAAGTGAAGTAGAGTAATACGGTAAAGGGGTATTAGAAAAAACTATTAATACTTCTCGGACAGCCAGGTTTTCTTAGGTGATTTAGGATCTACTATAAATATATATTATGTCGAACAAAAGCTTTTCACTCCTATAAATATCGACAAATTACCAAACAACATTTTAAATTTTATGTTCTTTCTAGTTTATCTCAATAATTGCTGCATATTTTTGACACCAAATGGAACCCTTCACTTTCATTGATCCAAAAACATTTGCTAAAAGTTTTCCATTATGATTGAAAATATGGTAGCTAGCTAGCTGTCTGTTTATGCAAATATTTTTATATTATAGTCGAACTTTGAATCAACTATTAAATCTACCATATATACAATTGAGGAATTTAAAAGGAAGCTTCTTCTTTTATCCTTTTTTTTTCCATGCATGTGATTTAATCATTTCAGAATTACTAATCAGTCATATTTTCAAACAAGTATTGTTCATTTCGAATGTGATATAATTATAATTGTTAAACTATGAAGTCAAATTAAACAATAAATTGGTCATAAATCGGACAGTGAAACAAATAGTGTTCATTTTAGCAATAAATTATATTGATTCATGAGAGAAACCATAACGATTCATTAAGATATTTAATTATATTGTTTCTCACTATGTGGTTTCCGTGTTTGTTTGTTTTTACTTTTAAAGTTATATTTAGATGCATTTTAAAACATTATTTAGTATGAAAAAAATATCGAATTAATATCTTTTTTATGATTTTAATGTATTAATATAAAAAATAAAAAAACTAATATATTTTTAAATTAAAAATATTTTTAAAAAATATTATGATAAAAAAAGCAGTCATATACTTCCAAAGTCTTTGATAGCCGTTGTCCGACACAGTATGGAAGGTATAAATTCTTGGTTTTATCTTTTTCGAAGGTATTTTGTTTTTAGTGTCACCCAGAATTCCTTGGGTTTGACTTGGATAGCAAAAATAAAAAGAAGAATTAAACAGTCGCAGTTATACAACAACGCAACGTTTATTCCATTTACGGCCTCTTTTTTTCTTCTCTGAACACAAGTTTGAGAATTTAAACCACGTGGTAGTACAACATTGAAATGGAACCATGCAAGAAGAACCAAGAGAGCGGAAAAAAACAAGCAAAGTGATCGGAATCCCAGCAGACAAGGAGGTCGGCCCAAATCACTAGCGAGCTACGACTTGATCCAATCCGAATTTTAGAAGATATGTTTCTCTAATAAAAATAATAAAGTTTATCAAAATGGTTGAGATCATGGTTTTAAGAAAACCAATTAGATTAGATAAGATTATTAGATAGAAAAACCTACGGGTTTAAAATTGTCAAAATTGATTTTCCTTGTAAATTGATCTACCGCTTGTTTATCAGAGATGAACACCTAGGAATATGCATAAATCAGTCGACTAATTAGCTTAACCAATCTGAACTAGCAGATCATTTAAGCTGCCAGTTGGGTCTCAACGCTAGAAACGACTAGTTTCTTTTGGAAACTTATAAATAGCTCTCATTCTTGCAAAAATATCAGAGGATTATGAACGTACAATATATAGAGACTATTTCAAGACCAAAATTAGCTAGAAAATCATCAATTCAAACATTCTTTCAAATTATGCTTAATTGAACCATCATAATTAAGCACAAGAATATAATTCTTACACTCACTACACTTACACACTTTCAAACATCCTAAGTGCTATTAAGTGAATTATAGAGATATAAACTTCAATTATATTATCTACTCTTAGAGAAAGTGTTATTACATTTCATATAATTTGAACTTTTTAAGGGTTTATGAGATAAACTCTTCGTTATTAGTAAGGTACATCACCAAGGTAAAAATTTTAAAGAATATATTTCTTCAAGTGGTGAGAAAAAAAAAATGCTTGGAGATGATTCATCAAGGACATTGTAATCTTTGACTTGGATTAATAAAAGAATATAATACTCTAGTATGGTTGGTACTTGAGGTGTAAATATAGACGATTGATGAGATAGACAGAAGATTAAAACGCATAATTTCAAAATCGTAATGGAGCACTACATTGGCTAAAGAGTGTAAGACCAGTTTCGACAATATGATGATGGCGACACTCAACACCCATTTTGCTCATGCGTATGAGGACAGATTAACCGGTGATGAATACCAATAGTTTGAAAGAAACTGTTTAACTTACGATATTCACCACCCCAATCAGTTTGAACAGATTTAATTTTAAGTGAAAACTGATGTTTAACAAGTGTTTGGAAAACGTTGGAAAGTGAGAAACACATCAGATTTGACAACAAGCGGATAATACCATATATGTTTGGTAAGCACATCAACAAAGATAACAAAGTAACGAAAATCATCAGAAGAAAACATAGGAGTAGGGCCCCAAACATAACTAAATATTAAATCAAGTGGAGCAGTAGTTTTGGGACCTGTAGGTCGCAATGACAAACGCGAAGACTTGTTAAGAAGACAAGCTTGACATTGAACAAGTGAGCGTCTAGAAGTACACATTATTTTATTTTTGGAAACTAACAAATTGAAAATACAAGAAGTAAGATGACCCAATCAACGATGCCACAGATCAGCAGTGGCAGAGACACAAGGAGACCAATAAGCTTGAGGAATGGTGGTGGCAGAAGACTTAGAGAAAACATAGAGACCATCATTGCTCTAATCGAAAATGAGCACTGCTTTGGTGGTGAGATCCTTTACATAAAACACAGAGGTGTGAAATTTAAAATAAACATTATTATCACAATAAAATTTCTGAATAGATAGCAATGGTTTGGTAATGTGAGGAACATGGAGAACATTAGATAATGTAAAGGTGCGTTTAGGGGAACGTAAGATGGTATGGCTAATATGGGATATATATAAACCCTTACTGTCACCAACATGTAAGTGATCATTACCAAGATAGGATACAGAATCGGTTAGATTTGCAAGATCAGACGTAATGTGTTGGTTCGCACGGTGTCCAAGAACTATATAGAGGCAGAAACCGGATCAACAGTAAGATGGCGGAGGGCTGGTGACCACTGCTGCGAGACTGAGCATATTGCGGGGCTGTGTGGCTGAAAGAGAAGCCTAGCTGACACTTGACGTGTTGCTCAAAAGATTGGTGAGAAGGCCACTGTTCACCAGTAGCAGGCCTTCTGGGCTGCTGCCAATGACTTTGTTTCCAGTCCGTGGGAGTAGAGGAATAAGAGCTATAAAAATTAGACATGTCATGACTGTTGTACTTGTTGATGTTGGAGCACTAACCGCAGCGAGAACAACCTCTATTACGACCAAAATTGGAGTTGGTCTGCTGCTGAGCAAGATGAGTAGAGGACAATAGAGATGGTGTGGATAGTAGAGGTGGATTTGCAACCAAGGAGGGAAGATAAGACTTATGCAGAAACTCATGAGTAAGGAGATGGTTGTAAAGGTCCACGTATGACAGCGGTTCACCTTGGTCACAAGACTAGTTACCAAGTCTTTAAACTCACAATAAAGGCTACGTAATATATAGAGGTTGAAGTCTTCAAGAGAAGGGGTCGGCCAGCAGCAGTCAATTCATCAAATAATGATGTGGCGTGCTACATGTATGTAGTAACCGAAGCATCTCCTTGCCGGAGATCTTGAAAAGACCCATGGAGTTGCATATTGTGAGAATTTAACAGAGAGGCGAGTGCTTTCTCAAGAGTGCACCAAATACAAGAAGTTTAACAATCTACCACAAGATATTGGATTTCTATGGAGAGAGAGGAGAGTAACACACTTAAAAATAAGTTGATCCTGTTGCTTCCAACAAAGAAAATAGGGGTTGATTGCCGAAGAAGAACCATCAAAACAGTCAGAATCATGAGAAGGAGGACACGACACTAAGCCATCGACAAAGTGGAAAACTCTTTGACCAAGAAGATATGGCTTCATTTGCATTTGCCAATAGAGATAGTTGGTGGTCATAAGCTTTAATGAGACCACTTGATGAGTGTTGGACAACGCAACAATAGAAGACATCGTTGTCCCTATGATGTGAAGAGGTATGATAGAAACATGTGAGAAAGAGCTATAGTTCTGCTCTGCAGGTTAAGGTTGCTGCTGGTGGGAGAAGGAATCAGCGACAACAACTTCTGAGTGGCTGGCTGGCTGGGCTGCACTGCCGTTTTGGTGGAGGGAGCATGCGGCAGCAGTAGTAGAGTCCATTTAAAAGAGGGAGAGAGGAGGCTGACTGCAAGGAGGTAGAGGAGAAGAAGAGTTCTAACGACAGAAAACTGTGATACTAAGTTGAGAATAATTAAGAGGCTTAATTTATTGGTTATCCTATCTTTTCTATATATATATATATATATATATATATATATATATATATATATATATATATATATATGTATAAGGCAATATACAATAGTAATGGTGATGTTACAACACAAGAGTATGACTATAATATTTTTTATATAATATGACTATAATATTTCCTATATAGATACATTAATAGGCCTCTATGGTTCCAAGGTCAGAAGGGTATTGAGAAGCAACAAAAAATGATTTATATGAGTATAGATTTATTGGTGAGAGAAAAAAAGTCTACATAATTCAAAGACCACATGGGTAAAGATTTTTTTTTATCTTGACATCATTGTGTCCTCCTTTCAGCATCATTTAATTATTACCAATTTTTTTTTTCTTAGAATAGATCCCATGTAGAGACCGTACCTATATGTATTGTGAAAGTATGAATAAATTAGTGAATCTAAAAAATCACACTAAGGTATTAGGGTTCTAAAACAGCCCAAGGATCAAAATTAATCACTTAATAAGGTTTTAAGTAAACCAATGTATCAAGATAGATTTAATTAAAATTTTTAGAAAACAAAAACTAATAAACTACAAATGTTTTTAATTGAGAAAATATGAGAAAACTATGTACCACGCTAAGAAAACTACAAATATCAGAAGTTAGCCTGCTGACTCGAAAGCTGCCATTGTAGAATTCTTTTATTTTCTTTCCTTGCTTTTTTCTCAAGTCCAACTTACAAGTCATTGCATGACCTCTCATCGTGCTTTATTATTATTATTATTATTATTATTATTATTGTTATTATTATACATTGGCATATGATCAGGATGACACCTCTGTGTTCTAATATTAACATATAAAAAAGTATGTATATTTTATAACAGGATATTCATTATTGAAGTACTATTTATTATTAAATATAAAAAGGTAATATATAATATTAGTATTGAAATAAATACTCATATTCAAACAAAAACATTAACTATAAAAAACTCATCCAATTCATCGGTTTAGGTGACTATTAATTTATTGGATTATAGTTTAATTATCATCCCTGCTGTTATTATTATATTATTTTAATTTCTCCAAACTTTTAAGGTCCCTCTCCAGGTTGGTAAGTTTGGTCAATGTTGACTTGATAGGTTTGTTTATTTCTATTCCTTATGAATTAGGCCATGTGCATGGGTTACGTTGTTTTCTTCCTATTTGGGCGTTAGGTAACAAAGTGTAGGATATTTTATCAAATTGTTTTTTTATTTGATAATATATTAAAATAATTTAATTTAATTTATTTTATTTTTGATATTAACATATTAAAATAATCAAAAATACTAAAAAAAAATTAATTTAATATTTTTTTCCAAGTAAAACACAATTTTTAAACACACATTTTCCAGGCACTCATTAATCATATCTTTAATAAATCAAACTTGGATTGGATCTTTAATATTTTCTTAATTTGCACTATTGTTTTTGTTCATATGATATCTTCATTACGAATCCATAGAATTTGTGAATTAATTAATGGGTGAACGAAGGAGTACGATGGTGGCTATATATATTCGGTCTTGGGAGGGTGTCTTAAAGGCCCTAATGTTTCAATACTTTAGAAAAGTTGTACGAAATCTAATATGAGTTTTTTTTTTTGTTTTTGTTTCTAGCGTACTAAAAAATTAGCATAGTTTAAAGAGTAATGATAATATCTAATAATTTATTGATTATAAGTGTACACACATGATTTAATTAAGAGATTGGAGAGAGGATAAAGAGAGAGAGAGAAAAAAAGATTTCGGATATATACTGAATTGAAACTTTGATGATAATACTACCGTTGAAAATTTGTTAATGAGATAAATCCAACAATACCATGAAAGGTCACCAACAATGATTGGAGTGAGTCACACGAGCGGTTCAAAGACAAGTACTGAGCCTCGACACCTTTGAATTGTTCGTGTGGCTCACTCCGCTCATCATGTGTGATTTTTTTTTTTGGTGTTGTTTCATTCGTCTCGTCGAGATCTTTCCAACGATATTAATGATATTGTCATTGAAGTTTTGATGTTTGTACAAGATCATTTTCTTTCTTTGTTTTTTCTCTTCTCTCCTCCTTGTAATTTGTAAACAAATAATCATACTACCAAAAGAAAAAAAGATCATTTTCAAAAGATAAGAAATATTTTTTTAAAATAAAGAAAAAAACCCTAGGAACATTAAAAAAGATTGAATGGCCAATGAAAAATATAAAAATTACATAGAAAACTACATAAAAGTTTTAAAAAGTTGGCCGGCAAATTAACTCTACTATGTAGACTTAAAATCTTGGTGCTTTTTTCTGTCTTCATAACAACATGATGAAAACAATTTAGGCCTTCCATGAGTTACGACTTGTCTCTTTGTCCCATCCTATAGTTCTTGTGTCTTGACTAGTTTTGTTCCAAACGGAGACTGTAGGGTTTTTTTTTTAGGCTGGAAAATAAACTGAGCTATTATTTTCAAGTATTTGGGCTAGCATCTAAAGTTGAACTTCTTTTTTGCCTGCTTGACTTTTCAAGAGCATCGTACAGAAAGGGTACTATCCAACAGGATATCTCATGGCTTTTTATTTTTTTAAGGGCACGTTATACTCAAGATTAACGAGGAACATAAAAGCTATCGACATTTGGTGGCGCCGTGCGGAGTAGTCTGAATAAATATAGGTCTTGCATGATCAACTGATAAAAGCATTGCATCGAGTAGGAAAATTGAAAGAAGAAGCTATAGTAATTATTGCTGATCATCTCTTGAACCCGACCCAAAAATTAGAAGATGGATAGCAATGTGAAAGCCAACATCCCTAGGAACATCATCTTTCAACACTACAATCCAATTAAGTTATCCAAGATTGAGATTTAATATTAATATTTAATTTTTCTGCAAAACATTGTTCTATTGTGTGGCACATGTGCATAGAATTAAAAAGAATAAATAACAGATATCGTTAGCAGGACCTAGATGTAAAATATGTGAACGATTTGGGACCGATTGATAAAACCTTTGTCTAGAGAGCTAGCTTAGTGAGATTAGTGTTATTAAACTCGGTTTGATTTGGTAGATTAATTTAGTGATTTGGTAACTCGGTATCCGGTAGGTTATAAATTAAATTAGATAGGAGTTTATCTAATATAATCTAATAAAAATAAATTTATTTTTATTTTTTAAAATAATATCATTTTAACTTTCTAAAATAACATTCTAAAATAATATTGTTTTGGATTTGCTGATGCAACCCACCCAACTTGTAACCGTGCCTCAGATTAAGTCATGAGTGAGGTTGAGTTTAGTACCTGCGGTCAAGAATGAGGATGCAAGTCATTTTCTTTTCTTGAAAACAGTATATAGGTTAGAGAGTAAATGTGAAAAGGAATAAATATTGAATAAGATGGAGTTCTAGATTCAAGGTGGAGTTCTAGTGTCAATTATTCATTGTTGATTCATTACTCTGATCCCAAAAATTGCTGGAGCTAATATGCTTAAGGATTTTAGACCCTTTAGCCTTCTTGGATGTCATTACAAAATTATTTCCAAGATTCTTGCTAATCGTTTAAAGAGTGTCCTGCCTGGACTTATTTGAGAATGTCAGAATGGTTTCATTAAGGGAAGACAAATATTAGACAGCGTTCTTATTGCTAATGAGTCATCAGTCTTTTGAACAAATCTAAAAAGAAGGGTTTCCTGTTTAAGCTGGATTTCCATAAAGCATTTGATTTAGTTGTTTGAGAATATGTTGATGAAGTACTAGAAAAATCCTGACTTTGGTAGTCTTTTCTTCAGGCTTTGTGTGTTTGTTAAAGCATTATACTCAGATTTTCCTTATTGTGCAACTGATCTTCTGTTTTCTGTGATGGCTTGATTAAAAGGATAAACTGTTAGAAATCTCAGCTTCTTATTTTGTGGTCAGCTCTTTGAGCTTTCTACTGTTAAATGGAATGTTAATGGTTCCTTTTCTGGAAAACCTGGTCCAACACGTACAGGTGGAGTCTTACGCGACCACATGGGATTGGTTATGGGTGTGTTTTCTATTTCAGTTGGGATCAAAGACTCCAATGAAGCAGAGTTGATAGCGGTGGCAAAGGCATTAGAATTATCATCTTTGAGAGGTGATTTGTCCAACAAGAAAATTATTGTTGAGTCTGATTCTTCTATTGTTGTAATCTGGATGAGAAAACCATCCTCTAGGCCTTGGTATTTCCATGAGTTGTTCATCCTTGCTGCTCGTTTCTCTTTGACCTTGGGTGCTGTGTTTTCCTCTCATGTCCTGTGTGAGGCTAACCACTTTGCGGATAGCCTTGCTAAACAAGCATCCCATGGATGTGATCTAAAATATCCAGGGACTGTGTCTTATGGGACTTTCTATGTATCATTTCTTTTGCTATTATGGGATCTGCAGATCTTTTTCCTTGCTATATAGCTTCAGTTCTCTGTTCTGAAAGTAGCTAGAGATGAGTATGAGTTTGTGTTAGGGAAATGATGTCTGCTGGTCATTCATTGGGCAAGTTGTTGGCCTGGGTTCCTTCATTTCTTCCATGTATCTGTTTTTCATGGTTGATGTGCCAATATCAAACAATTATTATGTTGAAAGACACTATCATTTCCCTTTCGGCCTGTTGTCCACCAAATATACCTATACATTAATATTTTAGAGAAGAAATATCAATCCATCATATCTCCTTGTTTGATAATGCACCAATATCTATTAATGCTTGTAGATCTCATACTGACAGCAATGGAGGTTTGGTTTTTCAAAGAGGTAGATGTAAGAGAGTGGAGGTTGAGAAAGTGCGAGTTTATGTCATTTTTAGTGGAGGTGAAGATAGTTTGTTGGTGCGTGTTTATGTGAATTTCAGTGGAGGCGAGTTTCAATTAGTGCTTCACTTGGGAATTTTAAGTTAGGTTAGGGTTTGAATTTCGAATTTTACTTCAATATTTATTTTAGAGTTTTTGTGTTTTTTTAACAGGTGGGGCTTGAGTATTTATTTCATTATTTAAGTCTTTTTTACTTTTTATGATCAACATTAAAATTCTTTTTTTTTCTCAATTTTATTCCGCATGATAAAAGGTTATTTAATCAGATGCCTAACAAATTTTAGTAAACTAACAACATAATTAAGGAACATATTCATTTTTTTAATCCTAAAATCGAAAATTCAAGAGTTGATTTTGCGAAATTTATTATAGAAAGATAAATTTAACTAAAATCATCTGATAGAAAGGTATGTAATGATTTTTAAAATACGGCTGGACAAAATATTAAACAAGTATTTGAAACATTAATTAGCTACAATATATTCAACTTGTTGGCTTATATATATATAATCCAACAAGTTATCAAATGTGTTTTGTGATGATAACAAGCAGCCAGACCAATAGGTTGATTTGGTAGCTGAATCAGACCGGGTAAGATAAAAAACCGGTCAATATAATAACTCGGTAAAACTCGATCGATTCATGACCCGGCGAACTCGGACAAAACCTTTTTTTTTTTTCAAATGTGGTTTTTCTTCTATACCTTTTTTTTTATATTTTTTAATTAATTATTAACACTTTTTAAAGTTTACTATATAAATACTAGAAAAATATTTTATTTTTCAATGTGTGATTTGAAACCTTGTAGTATACATATTTTATGTTCCTAAGAAAAAAAAATTATTCTTTCAATGTACGATTTGAAATCTTTTAATAAATATACTCCATGTTCACAAAAAAGATTTATTTTTTTAATGTGAGATAACAAAAAAATTTTGTTTCAATACTTCAACTTAAAAAGATAATATAGTATTTTTTAAATGTAAAATAAAAAAAAATTTAAAAATTTTATTATTTATAAATATATATAACCTATATTCACATGGATTATTTTTTAATTTTTTCATATAAAATATTAAAACTTTAAATATATATTTTTTAATTATTTTGAATTAATTCAAATTAATTTATAAACTTTAATACCCAACTTGGTTAACTTTATATTAGATTTAATAACTATGATAACAGGTTTAACAGAGTTACTACACGCCAAAACATCATGGGTAAGGTGCCATGCTGACATCATATTGATAAAGACAGCATACCGACATCAACTTTTATGCAAAACAAAAAAAAAAAAGGGAAAAAACTAATAATACCTTACAAGGTCAAACAAAGCATTATAAGACATAGGAAATCAAGAACTAACTGATAATTATTATACATATACTAGAAAAACCCTTTCACGGTATAAATGGTATAATTAAAATCATTTCCAATTCTTTTACTATAGTAAGTACTCTAATGGTGATAAATATATAATTTCTTGATTTTTATTTTTGTATTTTTTATGTAATTGACATATTTATCATTTTATACTTAGTTTATTTATCATTATTTTTTTCTTTATTTTTTATAATATTTTTCTTTATTTTTTTATTTATGCTTTTTTTAAAAAAAAAAATACTATTTTTTTAAAAAAAATACTATTTTTTATTCACCCTACACTTATTCTATGCATACCATTTTTTTTCTTATTTTCATTCTTTAATTTGTATTATTTTTATTTTTTTCTTTACATGTTTTTTAAATTAATTATACAAGACTAAAAGTAAATAATATTTCACTTTAGCAATTACAGCATTGTTATATTAACTACAACATTAAAAATTAATTTGAAATCTTGCACTTCTTTATTAATACATATATTCTTCATTTTATTTTATATTTATAATTTTTATCCGATGTCAAGAAACATATTACCAACACTTATAAATTATTATTTTTTGGTTAGAAGAAAAATTATGAGTCCAGTAAAAAAAACAAGTCAAATAAAAGCATTAGTATTTTTTTATTAGCACAAATAATATTTTTTATATTGGATAAAAATCACTTTTAAGAAATTAAAAAAAAATATGAAGCTTCGTTTCGATGCCCTGCAGGTCCCCCATGCTCTCTTTCATAACGTGACGTGTGTTTGTGTGCCGTATTAGGCATGAGAGAGCACTTTACCCCACCACACAGTATATTTACTGACTTCCACGACGTGCCTTTATATGTCTCCTTCGCCGAAAGCTAGCCATCCACTAGCGTTAGAGAGTGTGATAAGGTTTTAGCTTTGCCCTCACGAGACGTTAGAGAGTGTCTTTTTCTAACATACAGCATGCCAGGAAGAAAAGAGAAGATAAGACAGTTTTTACGAGCCGGAAAGAAATAATCTGAACAGTACCCATACTCAAGAAGATAAAAGGCCTGTGGATTAATATTGAAGGATTCTTTTTGAATGTTGAGAGAAGAGATGTTTTGATTCGAGAAATCAAAACAATCTCTGATTATTGATTTAATAACACTTGAAACAACCTTGTTATATTCTTAGTGAATTTCTAGTACAAGTTTTAGAGATTTGTCAATTAGATCTCATGTTTTTACCATTATTTTTATGTTATTCTACATAGAAAATATAAATTTAATATTATAATATAGAAACAAGTGAAAGATTATTATAATTGTTTTTGGGTCTTGGATTTGATTTTTCCTTTTCTTCGTACATTTATTTATTTTTAAATAAATTCATGAAAGTAATTAATAAAATATTACACAGTGCACCATAAAGTTTTTCGATAAACTTGCCTCCACCATTGAATTTTTATATTTCTGCTTTATGTGTAATAAACACTGTAAAAGGACTTTCAACATACAAGAAGAAAGATCTTAGCTGCCATTTATAAAATTTATTGTAAGTCATGATTCAGCAAAACTGCTGGAAATTCTTATTGAGTAAAAGCTACTATATGTCTCGAGCATCCCAAAAGCAGGACCGGTGCAGAAAATGGAGTTAATCAGCACGAGCCTTGAACAAGTCTAATCGCTTAGCTGTTGAACACTTTACTCGCCACATGGATTCGTGGAATTCTCTGTAAGTGAAATCTTTATAGATTGCTGGATGATCCTTGTCCACCAACTTCTTAGCAGGTCCTATCATAGCATCATCCGATGGATAGCAATAACTGGCAATGGATACGCGCTCTTTCTCACAGTTCACAATAGCTTGATGAAGCAAACTCTTGTATCTGTAGTTACTAAGTGCCTGGAAACAAACAAAAGAAAGAAAAATTAGTCAGTTCTGAATCAATCCATAAATTTAGTTTTTTTTCTAACCAGTTAAAGATAAGTTATATATCGTTCAAGAATGTTTTTATATTACTATATAGATGGAATGGTTAATTGATCACCTGCAGGATATCTCCAACATGAACAACAACGGCGTTTGGAAGAGGATTAACATTTATCCACTTGTCATCATTAATAACCTGAAGTCCAGGCACATCATCTTGCATCAGAATAGTGATTATAGTTGGATCAGTGTGAGTCCGAACTCCATAAGTAACATCAAGTTCTGATTCCTGGCAAGCTGGATAGTAATTAATGGACACATAATGTCCTTTCAATATCTTGTCTATGTAATCCCTTTCCAGGCCCAAGCTCTCTGATATGGCCTCGAGTATTGCTACCTCCACCTCTCTCACACTTGCAGAATATTCTCCAACATTTTCCCTGTCATAAAATATATTGTAAATTAATGAATACAGCACAAAATAAATAAAGAAAATTAGGCCTAGATAATTGTATTGATGTTAGAGCTTGCTTACCTGAAAGGAGGAGGATTTGAAGGCCATTGGCTCTTGTATTCTTCAACGGGATGCGAGTGGAATTTCAAGGATTGCCTCGAGACAAAGATATTCCGGGCCTTGTCTTGAAAGCCTGTGACCAGCCTGATGACACTGTTCGGGTCAGTAGAGCGAAATTTCAACCTTTCTTCATCCGGCAAGTGGAAGAACTCTCTTGCCGTGTCCAGCATGTTGTTGATCTTCATTTCTGGAATTCCATGGTTCTTCACCTGATGTTGTAGCATTGATTGTTAGAACTATAATTAATTTTAAATTTACGAAAGAGATTTTTACTTCATTATGAATATATTGCATATGATTTGTGAGCAGGGGAGGTTGATAAGCATGGCTGTGACTATTTAAAAAAAAAAACAAATTCAACGCTGTTAATTACTTTCCTGTCCTTTTTACTGTCACTCAAGTTCTGGAGTTATATTGCATTTAGCAGCAGCAACAACAACAATTTTACCATCGATTTATTACAGAATTTAATGTAGAGAGTAATCTAAGCACTTTGATTATGATTATGAAGAATGCATGCAACAACATAAATTTCGTACCGCAAAAAAGCCATTTTTCTCGCATGCAAGGCCAATCTGTTTGATGATCTCAGATCGGTGAGGACCGAGAAGGGCTTCCATGTCGATGATAGGGGTAGAGCCATCAGCTGATACATCAACACCAGAGAGAGTTGGAACCTCTGAAAGGGGATCAGTGTAGGTGTACGGAGCTTTGTTGGCCCCAGCTGAAGCAAGGTGATCAGCAGCTTGTTGCAATATAGTGGGAGCCATGATTAAGCTTGAAATTAAATGCTGTGCCTGCCTTTAATTCGTGGCTTGTATATTTGATGATCTGAGTATGTTGGTTTGCAGCTGTATGATTCCCTATTTATATGAAAAAAATTATGTAGCTGTGTGGTGGAAAATTAAACTTGTCAATGGTCACAATCAGTGGCGTTGTCTGCCGGTCCAAGGACCCAGTAAACAGTCCTAATTCTTTTTTTCCCAAAACAGAAGGTAAATCGTTAAGAAAAAAAAAAGGAAGGCAGAACGAAGAATCTATAAAGGATGATTCCTTGAATCATGCTGCAGATCCCGTAAGTCACAAATCTGTCAACAATAAGCATGTAACAGTTAGGAAATAAAAGGAATAATTATCTGTTTATGGTAACTTTGCCTTTTTAATTTTTGTAACCGTTAGGCAGAATATCCTTAATTTTAATTTCCTTTGTTAAGAATAGATTATGCAGACTTTGTATATATATAGTACACTAATCTCTGTATTAAAAATATACAAGTAATACAATATTCTTCTGGCAAAACAATTCTGTGCACTAGCCTATCTTCATTATGGTATCAGAGCTTCACTCCACTGAGAACTTGATTCCTAACCCTGAAAATTTTCTTCCGCCCATCACAAACCCGTATTCCACCACAGAAGCTCCACTTATTGCCCTGAATATTGCAACCCAAATCAATGAGAAACTTACACCCTCAACCTTCCCTCAGTGGCGTGCACAGTTTGAAGCCCTTTTAATTGGCTACAATCTCATTGACTATGTTACTGGTGATAAACCATGTCCTCTCCAAGACAACTCCTCTGTTTCTTCTCTTCAAAAATCTCATTGGGTCCGGCAAGACAAGCTGATTCTAAGTGCTATCTTAGCCTCCACTACACCCACCATAACACCATTTATCTCTGCTGCAACAACATCCCAAACCGCTTGGTGTAAATTAAACACCATGTATGCCAGCAAATCACGCAGTCGTGCCATGCAATTAAAAGAGGAACTTACTTTAATCAAGAAAGCCAATCGATCGATTCAAGACTACATGCACACTGTCAAGGCTCTTGTTGATGAGATTGCACTCATCGATCATCCCATTTCAGAGGATGATCTTACTCTTTACATTCTAAATGGTTTGGGACCCGACTACAGAGAAATTGCAGCACCAATCCGGGCACGGGAGCGCCCACTGTCTTTTGAAGAACTTCATGACTTGCTTGTCAGTCATGAATGCTATTTGCGTCGTCTTGATGCCACAACACAGCAACTCATCGCGACAGCCAATTTCTCCCATCGTTGCTCGTCTTCCAGCTCTTCAAATGGAGGTAATGTTTACAGGAGCTTTAACAAACCATCCAAAGGAGGCTACTCTAAATATAATGGTCCTTCTGTTTTGTCTCGTTATAATGGTAACCCACGTGACCATAAGAAGCACAACCAATCTAATGGTCAACGTCGGTATTCACCAAAATGCCAAATATGTGATCAATTTGGTCACACTGCTAAGCATTGCCCGCAATTCAACTCCTGTAATGCCACAGTTAATTGTGCCTCCACATCACAAGTCAAGGATACTAAATGGCTTGTTGACTCTGCTGCTTCTCACAATATCACCGGCGATCTTGCAAAATTATATGTTCACTCCGAATATGATGGTACTGATGAGGTTGTCATTGGTGATGGATCAGGTTTGCGTGTCTCACATACTGTATCATTAGCATTTCATTCACCCACTCGTACCTTTCATATCACTGATACTCTTTGCGTTCCGAATATACACAAAAATCTTATTTCTGTTCACCATTTTACTCTTCGAAACAATGTTTTCATTGAATTTCACCCATTCTTTTTTCTTGTCAAGGATCATATCATGGGGGCGGTTCTATTCAAAGGTGTATGTGAAAATGGTGTTTACACACTTCCAGACTCACTGGTATCCTCTCCAAAAATGGTTGCAAATGTGCATGAACGGACGTCACTTGATGGGTGGCACAAACGTCTAGGACATCCGTCTCAAAAACTTGTTACACAAATTATCAAGTCTTTTTCCCTTCCAATAAAACACAAAGATCAAGTACCTCATCTTTGTACATCTTGTTCAATCAATAAAGCTCATAAGCAACCATTTCGTCCAACTAGTCTTGTGAGTCATGCACCACTTGATCTCATTTATACCGATGTTTGGGGACCCTCCAATACAATTGGTCTTGATGGTTCACGATTTTACTTGATTTTGGTTGATCATTTTACCAAATATATATGGTTTTACCCCATGTCAAATAAATCTTGTGTCAGTCGTATTTTTCCTCAATTTAAAAATCTTGTTGAAAAAAAATTTTCCACCAAAATCAAAAGCATTTATTCGGATAATGGTGGTGAATTTGTTGCACTCAAACAATATTTTTCTACACATGGAATCAGTCACTACACCACTGCCCCTCATACACCTCAACAAAATGGTGTATCGGAACGTCGTCATCGTCACTTAGTAGAAATTGGTCTGACCCTACTACACGATGCATCCCTTCCTCTATCTTATTGGCCTCATGCATTTTCCACAGCTGCATATCTCATTAATAGGCAACCAACTCCCCTGCTCAACAACAAAACCCCATTTGAAATCTTATTTCATCAACCCCCTAATTATCTCAAATTAAAAAAATTTGGATGTCGTTGTTTTCCCCTCACAAAACCGTATAATACCAATAAACTTCTACCCAAAGCCACCATGTGTTTGTTTCTAGGATACTCTACAACTCAGAATGCATACAAGTGTCTAGATCTATCCACCAACAAACTCTATCTCTCTCGCCATGTCCTGTTTGATGAAAGTCACAACCCATTTCACACACCTTCCCCTGTATCCAGCTCCCTTACTCCCTCCTCTTCGGCAGCTGTGCCACTCATCGATGTACCCGCTCCACCGTAACCTTCACCAGTGATCTTGGATCGTACTGCCATTTCTGCATCACCTTTAGGTATCGCCTCTACTCTTCCCTTTTCTGTTGAAGAAAATTTATCATTTCATTCTCCATGTTCTAGCCCTACTATAATTCATCATGGTGAGGATATCATCTCCTCACCAATTTTACCATTAACACGGGCTTCTCCTTCACCACTCATCACCGATGTTGCTGTCCCTGCTCCTCTTCCTTCCACTATGATTGATGTTGTTCCTGATCCTCAACCCCAGCGAACTCATTCCATGATTACTCGGTCATTGAATAACATTCACAAACCTAAGCAGTTTCATGCTGTTACAAAACATCCCCTCCCTCATGCTATTGAACCCAGTTGTGTGAGCCAGGCATTAGGTGATCCACGGTGGCGACAAGCCATGTCTGCAGAGCTTACGGCTCTGATGAGACACAACACATGGACCTTAGTCTCTCGTCCGAACCATTGTCTTCCCATTGGCTATAAATGGGTGTTTCGGGTTAAGAGGAACGCTGATGGGTCAATTGATCGCTTCAAAGCGAGACTTGTTGCAAAAGGATTCCAACAACGCCCTGGTCTAGACTACAAAGAAACATTTAGTCCGGTTGTGAAACCGGCTACTATTCGGTCTGTATTGACCATTGCTGTCACTCAAGGCTGGCAAATGAGACAGCTTGATGTTAATAATGCATTTTTGCATGGTTTGCTAAATGAAGATGTGTATATGGTTCAACCCCCGGGTTTCAAAGATGATATCCACCCTAACCATGTCTGTCAACTGAACAAAGCAATTTATGGACTCAAACAAGCCCCGCGGGCTTGGTATTCCACTCTCAGGGGTGCCATTTTAGACTTTGGTTTTGTAAACTCAAGAGCTGATTCCTCCTTGTTCATTTATAAGACAACATTTGTTACTTGTTACTTGTTACTTCTTGGTGTCTGTGGATGATTTGGTTATTATAGGAAATGATTCTGTCTTTGTCTCATCTATCATTGCTCAACTAAGTAACTGGTTTTCTGTCAAAGACATGGGTCAGCTACATTTTTTCTTGGGCATGGAGGTTATTCCTACTACCACAGGCCTTTTTTTTGTCCCAGCATAAATACATTAGAGACCTATTAACAAAGCTGAACATGCATGGCGCCAAAGCGGTTATCACTCCATTATCCACCACTACTGTCCTCAAGCTTCTTGATGGCACATCCTCGGTTGATAGCACTGAATACAGGAGTATTATTGGTGCCCTGCAATACTTATCTCTCACCTGACCTGACATTTCTTTTGCAGTTAACAAGCTGTCCCAATTTATGCATAAACCAACAGCTACACACTTGACAGCTGCAAAACGATTGCTTCGATACTTGAAGCATACAATCTTTCATGGCATTCATATTCGCAGAGACATGGCCCCCAAATTCATCACCTATTCTGATGCTGATTGGGCAGGTAATTGTGACGATCGAAAGTCCACTTCAGCATACATATGTTTCCTTGGTTCTAATCCTATTTCCTGGAGTTCAAAAAAACAACGAGCTGTCGCACGATCATCTACTGAGGCCGAATATCACGCCCTTGCCAATGCTGCCTCTGAAACGTTATGGCTTCTAGCACTTTTTACTGAACTTGGCTACTCCACCTCAGCTCCTCCACAGCTCCTCTGTGACAATTTGGGTGCCACACATTTAAGTTTCAATCCGGTTCAACACTCTCGGATGAAGCACATTCAGATTGATTTGCATTTTGTTCGTGATATTGTCCAGAAGGGTACTCTCCATGTTCATCATGTCAATACACATGATCAGCTTGTTGATCTCTTGACGAAACCTCTACCTCGTCAACGGACATAACTCCTTCGAGCCAAGATTGGAGTAACCAATGGTGACTCCATCTTGCAGGGGCGTATAAAGGATGATTCCTTGAATCATGCTGCAGATCCCGTAAGTCACAAATCTGTCAACAATCAAGCATGTAACAGCTAGGAAATAAAAGGAATAATTATCTGTGTATGGTAACTTTGCCTTTTCAATTTTTGTAACCGTTAGGCAGAATATCCTTAATTTTAGTTTCCTTTGTTAAGAATAGATTATGCAGACTTTGTATATATATAGTACACTAATCTCTGTATTAAAAATATACAAGTAATACAATATTCTTCTGGCAAAACAATTCTGTGCACTAGCCTATCTTCATTAGAATCAATGTCTAATTTCAGAAAAGGGCAGGAGGAAAAAAAAAAGTTTACCTAGCTAATTAAAATCAAAATTAAATTAAATTTTAAAATTTCAATGAAGAATTGGAAGCTGAAATCACTTGATAAATCTCAAAATAATAATTATTATATTACAAGTGAGATAGGGGTAGAAACCACCAAGATCTTATATAAAATAAATAAATGATACAAAATTAATATATAAAATTATAAATAAATAATCTATCACTAGACTTAAATTATTTAAATAGAATCCAGCCTCAATTAATAAATTTAATAAATAAATTGAGAATCATAAGATGCTTAATCTAACTAACATTTCCTATTTATATATATAGGATAATGTAAAATAGTTAATGTAGACATTAAAATATAAAAATAATAAACTTTTCATAAATACATAAAGCCTATAGTACATAAAATACTATAATACGCTCCCCTCAAGTTGAGGGTGGGGGTTCAACCTGAAATTTGAACTTAAAAGTAATGAAAGAAGTAGTGGAGAGAGGTTTTGTAAGAACGTCTGCAAATTGATCATTGTAGCATGATACTCATAGTATTAAGATGAATCTTAATGCCTAAAAATAATAAACAACTCTTAAATTTCAAAGCTTAAACTTTAAGCATAGCAATTTAATCAATTGGTGAAGTAAAATTGAATTGCTTCCACCAAACAAAATATCATCAATATAAACTAAAAGATGAAAAATATCATTATCTATAGACAAAATAAATAATAATGTGTTAACCTTAAAAGCATGGAAGCCAACAGAGAACAATTGAAGCCTTCATGGTGGCAAGAGTCATAACAACAATAGCAGGGGAAGGTTGTGCAGCAGTAACAAGGGAAGATTCAAAAACAAAAGGGGAAGGAAAAGTCTGGGGATTCATAGCAGTAGCAGGGGAAGCTTTCAAAGTACAGGGAGAAAGAGAAGTTTGCTTTGTAAGCCGAGAAAAAGAGTACATTAGAGAGAAGAAAAAAAAGTTTTAAAGTGTAATAACTCTGATACGTGATATGCTATAATATTACATGTATAAGTAAATCAGTTATACAAAACTAAAATAACATAGATATCTTTTATATCATTCAAAGTCTTTATTATTGATTTTCATTTTAAAAACAATCCAACTTCTGAATTATGTTCATAATCAATGGCGGTGCTAGTCCAAGTACTTAGTAAACAATTTAACTCTTTCTTGGGATTCATTTTGCATTGCAGTCTAACCGTGTTTTTTAAAAATTTTAATTTTTTTTAGTTTTAAATTATTTTTTATGCTTTTGGATTATTTTGATGTACGCTAATATAAAAAATAATTTTTTAAAAAATATTGTTGTTTATGTATTTTCAAGTAAAAAGCATTTTGAAAAGAAATGTCTACCATAATTCCAAACAGGCCCTAAAGACTATTATAATTATTTTTCCAAAAACAAAAGGTGACTCATTAATTTTTTTTTTGATAATAATAATAATAATAATTGATGAAGATACAAAAATCATAAAGGGTCTTCTGGAATGAATTATTCCTATAAATTCTTGTACATTACCCATTGTATATTTTATGACCTTCAGTTCAAGACTGCATTGGCTTCTTCTTTAATGAATCTCTTCAGGAGTTGTGAAACTCTTCTGGAATAAATACCTGCACAAAATCCTCGGAGGGTGTTAATGGGGCTCTCTTATAATCAAGTCAGTACTAGGTATTTTCTTGTAGTAAAAGTCATTAATGAAAGTATTAATGAGCTTTTATGAAAATAGAAAAGAGAAAGGGGAAGAAGAGGTAGAATTTTTGAAGAAGAAGAAGAGAATGTGTTTTTTTTTGTCCTTGAATACAAGGTTTTTTCCCCTTCCTCTTTTATATTACCTGATTTGAACTGCTTCATGCAACGTGGAAGGCATAGAAAGGTAATCTCGTATGAGTAAGATGATATTATCTTATTGCTCGTACCATCACATATAATTAATGTAAATATAGACTGCTTGTTCATATTTAATAGGATTATGATGGGTATTATAATTATTAACCCAGACTCAGGGTATGAGAGGCTGAGAGTAGAGTGACCTTTCAGTTGTGCACTTAACCTGATGGATGTTGGGTTCATCTCACACCCTGAGCCCATAAGGAGTTGGATTAACTTGTGATTGCACCCAAAAATTGTCAGGGATGGACGCGTCATAGCCCAATATGAAGTTGAGCATGGTCGTGTCCTTAACCCAATAAGTGATTGGGTCAAGATGCCCAATATCCCAATATAGAGTTGGGCGAGATGTTTTCCTGGTCCAATATGGAGTTGGACACAGACACGTCCTGGCCCAATCATGGGGTTGGGTACTGACATGTCCTTGCCCAATGTGGGGTTGGGCGCGGATGCGTCAATACTGAACATGGAGTTGGGCAAAGGCGCATCTCTGGCCTAACGTAGGGTTGGGTGTGGACGTATCCTTACCCAATATGAGGTTGGACGTGAACACGTCCAGGCTCAACATAGAGTTGGGTGCAAGCGCGTCCCTAACCCAATGTAGGGTTGGGCGCGGGCATGTCAAGACCCTATAGGAAGTTGGGCACAAGCATGTCGTTGCCCAATGCGGGGTTGGATGCGGATATGCTCCTCCCCAACTTAGAGTTGGGTGCGGTCATACTGTGGCCCAACATGAAATTGGACGCTGAAAAAGACATAATTTCATTTTGAGAAGAAAATTGATCCGGACATATACGATTAAAAACAACAAACTCTTGTAAAAAATTATTTAATCGTTAACTTCAAGATTTTAAAAGATTAATCAAGATACTTATAAATTGATCCGGGCATACACGGTTAAAAACAACAAACTCTTGTAATTATAATTTAAGTTGGGAAGAAAAAGGAATATAAGAAAAGAATATTCGGTGAGAAGCCCTGTCCAACTTCCGATTTGTGGCACTCACCTCTCACTGAGCTTATTCTATAATTAATTCACGTCCGCCCACCATGCATGCCCTAACTAGTGGCGTTTTGAAGCTCATCACCATCAAAAAAGAAAAAGAAAAGAAAAGTTTTGAGCTATCATTTTGAAAAAGAGAAAGCATGCCCATTCATCTAGAAGCAACACGTAAATAAATTCTGATGTCCACATTCACAGGATCTTTAAACGCTGCTTTAGAGTGCCATTCTAGAATGCCCTGCCAGCAGCATCCTTCATGATTTGACCACTCGCTCGTAACATAATACAGAATTTCAACATTAATTGATGTTTTTGAAACAGCTTGCTCCCCATCCAAGCTGTAGCTCGATATCACAGTAGCCACAAATATTTTCCAATTGGAAAAATATTTCTCAATTTAATTAGCACTACAATAAATTAAAACCCAAATCGTGTATGTACTCCAAGTGTGTTTACTAATTTAGCATATTTCATAGTAAGTAATTTCATAATTAAAAAATAAATAAATCGCTACATTTCATGCGATGAGAATTTAAGTAAGTATTGAATACGCATGCAGGGATCAGCCTCTCCAAACTCTTCAGGTGATTTCATTATTTGACTATATGCTATTTGGATATTGCAGAAAATTAGTTTAGGTTGACTCATCCAGAAATTAAATAATACAGAATTTCAACATTGATGGTTTTGAAACAGTTTAATCAAGGTGTGCGTTTCAATGATGATGAAATGATACAGTTTTGTGTCTCAACATAACGGTCCTATTAAGCTCCTTTTGGTGCCCACTTGGTAAAAAAACACCTTTTTAATTGAATATAAATGACTGAAAAAATATTAATTAAATCGTACAATATGATCAAATTTAAAACTTTAGTTTTTCTTTCAAAATTTATAAGTTTAATTTAACACATTCATGAACCGAGAAATATGATGGTGGATAAGATTGATTGAAACATGGAAAGTAGATCAAAGGGTCACGTTGCTCTATTCTAGAATAGTTTACCAATAATAATAATAATAATAAAATTCATGTTCATGCAGACCAAATAAAGGTGTGAGGATATAATTTAAAAGTTGTTGAAGGCAAAAGAAAAAATATAAAAAAAAATTATTTAAAATAAAATATATAGTAATCAAAAGATTTAAAATTAAATTTGATACAATCAAATATTATTGAAAATTTTACAACTTTTAAAAAGTAAATTTCACCCAAAAATAATAAAAAAAATATTTTCCTAGAAAACAAGTTAAATTATTATTTGACTGAAAAATATTTTTTATTTAGTAACTTTTTTTAATATAAAATAAACAAGAGAAAATGTGAAATTTTTTTCCCTATAAAATCACTTTCTATTAAACAAAATGTGGGCAAAGCAAACCTTTCAAGATCAACCATGGCCTCATTATTTGACTGTCTGCTGTCGGATTAAAAGCAAAATGCGATGTCTTTGGTACAAATTATTCCAAGACATGCAATGTTTTTTTTTTCTGTAAAAAAATGTTCAATTAAAACTAAAACTAAAATTAAAATTAAATCTATAACTATTAAATAAGTCTTTGAATAAAAAAAACTTATATCAGTACTAATCAATTAAATTAAATTATTTGATTTGATTTAGTTCAACCATTAATTTTTAAAAGGTTAATAAAATTCATGAGGAAAGTACAGATTTTGCATATGAAAGGTGAGCGTGATTGCCAAAAAAATGGTATTTAATTAAAAAAATAAATATAATAAAGACATAATTCATTTATTTAATTAAAATAAAAAATAAAATAATAAATCCATGAATTTAAACCGTATCTTGACTTGATTATAAATTGACCTTGACTAGAGTTAACTTTTTTCCAAAAATATGCTTAATTACTTTGACTTTAGTCAATAACCGATATAATGACGTGGGGAATGAAGGATTGAAAAAGTTGCCATATTAATCTAGAAACGTTACTTTATCTTTATTTACTGTTTATTTAGAACAGGTTCTCGATCGATCGAGAGCGAAAAATTGAATCATATTATTATTTCAATTCAAGCATCAAACGCATGTCCATATATATTGAGAGAAGGGTGTAAAAATAAAATCTTAACTATATTTAAGTTTAATTGTTTTAAATATAAAAAATTATTTTTTAGATTTCATTTATCATCTTAAATTTTTAAGCTGAGATGTTTTTTTTATAAAAGTTATTTTTTCATAAAAAAAGTTTTTATTTTATATTGTTTATTTACAATTGGTTTTTTAAAGAAGGGAAGAAAATGATATAGAATTATTTATCAAGTTTCATACCATTAAAAAATAATATAGAATTATTTATCAAGTTTCATATGGTATAGAATTATTTATTAAGTCTCATTTAATAATTTAAAGTTTTGAATTTAGATGATTTTTTTAATTATATTAAAAAAATAGATTATAGACATGTGTATCTTGATCCATCCATGTTTTGTCTTAGTCTGCTGCTTATATAATTCACATCCTTTTTTGACTGGTTTTAATTATTATTTAGTATTTGTGGATGCAGTTTGCATTTTCTTTTAGGCTGCTTGTCTTCTGTGTAGTTTTGTTAAGATAATTACAGGTTTTTTTTATTATTAATTTATGTAAGAAAGAAGGGAACTTTGGAGAAAATAGGGCATCTAGTAAAAGCTAACTACGTGCAAAGCACGATGCACAAGGCAAGAGCAGACAATTTGGCCATCACGAATCCTGTGTTCAAATTCCATATGAGCTAAGACTAGCAGAATTTCTAGCTCTAGAATTGCAATTTTAAAATTGAGCCTTGCACTAGATTATATGTTTGAATCTAATGTGTATTCGTCAGTAAGACTTTCTCTTTACGTTATTAATTCAACCAAAACCAAGCGTACAGAAATTCTGCTATTCAATTTCTCTAGCAGCAATACATACGCAGACGCGTAATATGGCCTCATATGGAGTTGGATACAGACGCGTCCTGGCCCAATCATGAGGTTGGGTGTGTTTCTAGCTCAACGTGAGGTTGGACGTGGATGTATCCTTATCCAATATGGGCTTGAGCAAAATGTGTCCAGGCCCAATATAAAGTTGGGTGCAGGCGCGTCTTTAGCTTAGTGTGGAGGTGAACACGAACGCGGATGCGTCAAGACCTAATAGGAAGTTGGGTGTAGGCATGCCGATGCTCATTGCAGGGTTGGGTGTGGACATGCCCCTACCCAACTTAGAGTTGGGTGCAGTCATGCCTTGGCCTAATATGAAATTAGACGCCAAAAAAGATATAATTTCATTTTGGATTGTAACTTTCGCATGTTAGCTTTTAAACGAGGTTGGTTTACAGAAATCACGAACCATCAATAATAATAATAATAAGTTTAACAAATTGAAATGATACAGTTTTGTGTCTCAACATAACGGTCCTACGAAGCTCCTTTTGGTGCCCACTTGGTTAAAAAACACCTTTTTAATTGAATATAAATGAATGAAAGAAATATTAATTAAATATCGTACAATATCAAATTTAAAACTTTAATTTTTTTTCGTTTTAATTTAACATATTCATGAACCGAGAAATATGATGGCGGATAAGATTGATTGAAACATGGAAAGTCGATCAAAGGGTCACGTTGCTCTATTTAGAATAGTTTACCAATAATAATAATAATAATAATAATAATAATAATAATAATATCAAATCTGACAGATAAAAATTTTAAAAAATAATAAAATTTTAAAAAGATTAAAAAATTAAAAAATTAAAAAATTAAAAAAAAATTAATTCAATAAATTATTGAAAATAAAATAAATAACAATAAAGAAATAGGGATAAAATCTGATAGATAAAATTTTTTATTTAAAAAAAATAAGAAAAAAAATAACAATAAAAAGAATGAAGACTAAAATTGATATAAAAATAAAATTACATCAATTTTTAAAGATAAAATTAAAAAAATTAAGAATAAAAAATTATTTATAACAAAATATACAGCAACCAAAAGATTTAAAATTAAATTTGATATAATCAACAAATAAGAGGTTATTATTAAAATTCTTATAACTTTTAGAAAGTGAATTTCACTCAAAAATAAATAAAAAAATATTTTTTAAAAAAACAAGCTAAATTATTATTTGAATAAAAAATATTTTTTATTTAGTAACTTTCTCTTTACATTATTCAACCAAAACCAAGCGTACAGAAATTCTGCTATTCAATTTCTGTAGCAGCGCAATACGTGCGTTCTCGAAGGTCATCGGGACAAGGACTAGGCAAGCATGCATCACAAATTAATTACAATGTAGCATTTCAAGCTTGAGGATAATCCCTTCCCATGAATTACAATAGAAGTAAACAGGATGAATTAAGCTACGAAAACGATACAAGGCCCAACACTCAAAGGAATTAAGCTTCTTCTTCTTTTTTTTTTGAAATCAAGAATATATATATATAGAATAAAAAAAAAACATGAACAGAAAGAGAGTATTAGCTACATAAGTTATAGTTTAGGAATCGGCTTAATTATAATAAAAAAATAAGATAAAACTACAATATAAAAACCAAATAAAATTAAAACTTAAACAAATCAAGTTCAAATATATTCGTGATTTTTATGATCAAAGGAATTAAGCTCAATACAAGACAAGGTAAAGTTTATATATATGGATCAAATTATATAATTCAAGACACTATGATTAGTGTAGAATCATAATTGTCGATATAAAAAATACAAACAGAAAATTTTGCCTTCTCTTGGTAAATATTCATTCAACTTAAGATTTTATACTCAAATATTATCACATTTTTTTTTATTAAAAAAAGTGATATATCTATATTTAATTAGTTGTATTTATGAAATGAAAATCACGTGATCTCTTACCTATTATATCTTTTATAAAAATAAATAAATAAACAAAGATACCCTAAGATGACCGAGTATTCCTTTGTTGTCGAACACATCAAAATGGACTAAAATATTAGGGTATACAAATCAATGAATGGCTAGCCAAGTGATGTCCCACTTGTTGACATGAAAGAAAGAAAGAGTTGGAAATCTATGACCCTAATTTCCACGTGGAGTTCGAAGAAATTAACAAAGTGGAGACTACTTTTTTAAAGCTATCTTGGTGTGAAATCGACAAGACACAAGAAAAAACACAGACACAGCGTAAGGGGAAAAGACTTCAGTTAAAGATGCATGATCACTTGTTGAACCATGCGTTGATGTTTATATTCATTCCATCTGATGAACACAACTAGAAAATTAATTTAGATTAATGGAATATTTCTTCCATGTAAAAGCTATACTTTTTTTTATATAAAAATCACCGATTAATTTACTAATAAAAACATGTTGTAGGCTAGTATCTCGTTGAAGATTTTAGATCCGTTAGTAATTCAATCATTGATTTAAATATCAATAAACAGACCAATTGTATCGGTGATTAAAATAAGTGATGACCAACTTTTGTTGGTCTATCCATCGTTAAATATGATCGACGGATCATCGACAAGCTAACCCCGTTAATATTCTTCGGATTTAAAAGTACTAAACTAATAAAATCCTCAACTTTTTTATAACAATCTTCCTTGTATAACTCTTGGAATGAATCTTACTACATCTAAGAATGATGATTCATTATTTAAAAAACTTATATAGAATATGGGCTTTAGTGAAACAATCAGCCAAAAAATTGCTTCAAGAACCATAAGATCATCGACTCTGATACTAGTTTGTCAGGGAACTTCTTGTATTCAGGGAGATACATGGGCTTTAGTGTCTCTATATATTGAGCCTGCGCATTCAAGGGATTATATACAATAAATAACACCATCTCCAGCCTCAAAGAATTGCGAGCAGAGGCTCTATGCTGCAACCCATGCGTGGAGTTTTGGTCTCAACACTTTGTTTCTGTAGTGAGGCGTGGGCTGTTTCTATATTGAATAGTTATAAAGCATGGGCTTTGTAGCTTGTTTCAGTTTGAATGTAAATGAAACCTTTTGGGTTAAAAAGAATGGCAAGTAGGCTAGAGGGCCAGCGGTTTGTATTACCTGAGACATAGCTGGCTGTTGATTTGCTTTCAAAACCATGCAATTTCCCTTGATACACTTGCAAGGTGCACGGTACACAAAATTACTAATGGCTAGGCACTTTTTCACTTTCTTGGATTTGGATTTGGAAGTTTGTCTTGTTTTCCCTTTTTTTCGATCTCTTTTCGCATTTTTAAAAGAGATGAAGTGGTGGATAATAGAGCTTCATTTTTTTTTTTAGATGTAGTATTTTTTTTCTTAATTATTTAATGATGGGGCAGAGATTAATTAGAACTTATAAAATGTGATTAGTTACTGGCAGAGATTAATTAGAACTTATAAAATGTGATTAGTTACTGCTTTAGAACTGTGGCCCGTGTGTTACTAAGGATTTGTTTAGAAATGTGGTTGCGGCTGCAGCTGGGTTTTCAAAAAATTTAATTTTTTTATTTATTAAAATTTAATATAATTTATATATTTTAGATCATTTTAATGTGCTGATGTTAAAAATAATTTTAAAAAAATAAAAAAACATCATTGACATGTATTTTGACATAAAAAGTTATTTGAAAAGCATCCGCAACCACACTGTCAAACACGCTCTAAAAAAAAACCTAATTATACTAATCTTTATCAAAAATTCACGAAAAAAAACTAATTATAGCTAGAAAAGATATAACAGAAATAGGTGATTTAACAATTTAAAATATTAGTCAAATTTTTAAAATTGTAATAAATTAACTATTAAATTCTATAATAAATCAATTATTAAATCCTAAAATATATATAAAAAACATGTGTTCATACATTTTTCACAAAAAAATATAACATAATTTTATTTATCCTTAAAATACTTGACCATGTATAAATTAAAACATTTAATTCTTTTTTTATTATTATTATTTTTATCTTTTTTTCTTTAAGAAAAAAAGAGACCGACACACCCTACCATCACTTTTTTACTATATTTTTTTCTATTACATGTTTCCATAATAACATAAACTAAAAACACTTTTAACAGAAATTTAAATACATATTCCAACATGTTAAAATTACAGAAATAGGTCCCTAAAAAGTCCAGGATCTGCAGAGGAGGCTTTCTGGAACTGCCGGATCTGTAGCGGCACGTCTGCTCCACGCGCGGCCGCCACTGGTGGCTCGTGAACCCACGCACCGCTGTTACTGTTGGAGCGTGGACGTTGGATCTGAAGCCCCACGGTCTGCTCTTTACTCCTGCATCGGCGGTGACCTCCACCGCCTCTCAAAAATAGTGATCTGGCTGCCTTAAGGTCCGGCCATCTCTCTCCTTCAGATCTTCTCCGCCGGTGGAGATTTGTTATCACCGGAAACAGAAGAAAAGGCAACCCAAACAGCAGTTGGTTTTAATTGAATTTTATAGATCTGTTCTCGTTCCCTTTTTTCGATGTTGCAGCGTGCGACTGAAAGTGGGTGGCGGCGAGTCTAGTCTGGCAAATGATCTCGGCTGGTCGAGAGAGGAGATGGAGGGAAGTCCGGTTGGTTCTCCAAGCCAAATGAATATCGGGGAAAGAGAGAGGTGAGGTTCTCTCTCGTCTCTGCAAAAGAAAGGGGGGCGGCTGGAGAGGCTGCGAGAGACAGATGACGGGGAGATGGGGGCTCTTGTTTTCTTTCAGGGGAAGATGGAGATGGGGCCTGGTTAATTAGACATGTTTAATACGTATTAGGTTGTAATATACTTGAATGATCTGCTAGCATAGCATAGATCTCTTATGCTTGTGGTTAATTGACTTTTTTTATTTTATGTTTTTATTTTATTCAATTTTATAATCTTGCCACACTATATTATACCCACCATCTAATGTACAGGTTACCAATATTTTATTTTTTATGCTTGTGTGGTTTGCTAGCATAGGTATAAGAGATTATACCTATCTAATGTACAGCTCTCTTAACAATGAAATTCCAAATTGTTATCCACAGAATCCTAAAGATGGCAGACCATCTGGAACCAATTATTTTGTTGATTATGATGTTGTTAGAAGAAATAAACTAGTACTAGTTAAATATAAAGATGATAGAGATTAATCTTGATAAAGATGATTATGATGATTTGAGATTGGTAGTTCTAATTTTGATATATATAAGTGATATTGCTACACCATATACTAGAACTTCTAGGAACAAATAAAGAAGAAGAAATTTATGCTACTAATTTATTTGGTACAAATGAAGAAAATAAGGATGAAGGTTAAGGTGAAGATGATTATGATAATAAAAAAGATAATGATTACATCCCTATTGATGAGGAAGGTTTTGAATTTTGTAATGAATATGAAAATAAATGGATTCATAGTCTATAATATGAAGTTCAATTTGGTAAATCTTTCGTGGGATCTTCATGGATTGATAGTTTATAATGCAAAGTTCAATTTGGTAAATTTTTTGTGTGTGATTCTAAATATGAATGGTTAGTAGTGGTGATGATAATGAAGATGAAGATGGTGAAAAGTCTCAAAGTAGTAATATGGAGTGGTAATGGGATAAAAATATAAAAAAATAAAATTGTTGATCCATCATTCACAAATATCACTCATTTTATGAAAGTTCTAAAAGAATACAAAGTCAAGCATGATTATCATATGAAAAGGTATATTAATAAAAAAGAGAATGTTGTTACAATATGTTTGGGTGCTAGTTGTTCGTGGGAGTCCCTATCTAGTAATTAGAGGAAACTAGGTATCCTAAAATGTGCACCGGTTCTAAAAATTCAGGTAGAGGATTAGTTATGCTTAAGGGAAAAATGATATCACCTTCACAACATCCTTTCATGCGAAAAGTTATCTTTATTATGTGTTTTCTCCTAAATTTATCTTTTAGATTGCCCTTAATTATCTTAATTATTTTTAGCTTATTTTTAATTTATTTCTACAATCATTTCGTGAGAAAATCAACGTCGATTCTAAAAATAAAAGACATGTTAAAGATGTTGATTTTAAGTCTAAAAAAAAATTTTCATTGAAATTTCTAAAAGTGGGTGTAACTCATATTTGGTTTTAAAATCTGGACATTGATCATTTTAAAAGAGAACAGTTCAAAAATGATGTTTATCCCTAAAAAAAGAAATTTCATCGAAGTTGCTAAGAACAGACATTACACCTATATGGATGATAAAAATTAGGCTTTAAACTTGTATTGATGATGCAAGTTGGGATTTGAACCCAAACATTAGCTACATGGGCCTTAATAGGATTTGAGCTTTGATCCATTTATTTTCGTTGGTTTTTTATAATACTTATTTTTTAACAATTGTTTTTTGTTTTTTTATCATGTGAGAATATCACAGCAAAAATAGTTTTTTTTCACAATGTAAAAAAAAACACACGAAAATATCAATATACACAAAATTTGAATACACAAATGACATAAATACTTATTCAGGATTGGAAATGAACCTTTGAGGTGTACAAACACCAGAAGTCGCTGGAAAATCAGTTTGGGACACCATGTGATTTTGTAGCTGGCATGCTGGATAATTATCACCATGTGATTTTGTTCCGTTGGGGATCATTCAAAGCTGCGTATTGATGCCAAGAAAATGCATGAAGGAGGCTGGAAACCTGGGGCTTTTGGCTGGATAACAAGAAGAAGAATTTGCAATTAAATCCTTGAATTTCTTTAATTTTTATTTCAGTCCTTGATCTTTTGAATTTTAATTATTTTTATTCAATTAAGGTTTTAATCTTGGATTTCCTTTTCAATTTCATCCTTTGTTTAATTAGTTGGTTCTCCGTCTTCAATCTCTAGAATTAAACGATTTTGACTAATCCAACTCATAATTTCGATTTTTCTCATCAAATAAGTCCCTCATTGACTTTTTAATTTGGTCAAGTGTTTCAAATTCATTATTGGCTCTTTAATTTTTATAATCTTAGCCAAGTTAAAGTCAAATTAAATTCTCTTACTTCAATTTCTCTTCCAAAAAATTTTCCATTGCAACCTAAACTATTCTTGGATTTAATTGATCTTCCCAAAATTAATCTTTAACTTGTGAAATTCAATCATTGGTCCAATTTCACCCCAACTATATTTATATTTTTTATCTTTTAGTTTTTCTTTGTATTTTTGTTCTTTTATGATCATTGTAACTTAATTTGACACATAAAAAATTAAATAAAAATGACAAAAATAAATAAATAATTAAAAGATACTAAATTTACTAAAACTGCACGTTTTCTTTTTGGATTTTTATTTTTATTTGAAATATATATAAAAATAAGGATTAAAATTTGGGTTATGATAGTTATTAGAAGAAATAAAGACAATTGAGACAAAAACATGTTTGGTAGGACAAACTAAGACCGAGACAAAAAAATAAAATTCTACAAGTGACAGTTTTGAAGTAAATTTATGTATTTTCAAAATAGTAGGTACAAAGAAAATATTTATTTAAAAACAATATATATTATATTTTATCCCTAAAATATCTCTAAAAAAACTCTTAATTTTAAAATCATCTCATCTTTTTAAGTAAATAACCCTATCAGTTTTGACTATCTTCTTCTCTTAACAATCACAGATATTTTTCATATTAGAATCATCTCTCTTCCTACTATTACTTCTCGACCAATTCCTTGCTTCACTAGATTTTCAAGAACAAAGCGAAGAAAGGCAGGAATATATGTGCAATTAAGAAACTCATAGTGCCGGTCTCTGTTTATTTTCCATTGATTGGCATTTGTATTGTGACCAGATGTTCATAAATTGATGCTGGAGCAGTAGTGGAAGTTGAAAGAATTTGCGATTGATCTGGTCGCTTGCTTTTCTTCTGATAAATAGTAGTCCGAATATTTGATTGTTTTCTTCATTCTACCGGTAGAAGATTAGAAAAATATTCCCCGAAACAAAATCTACTTTTATAATGCATATTGTAATTCATTTAGTATTACGATATTGATTAAATACTTTTTTTATATTTTATTTTTTCTTATCAATTATCAACTAAATATATATAATAAATAGATAATTATTCTGTTTAATATACCATTATCAAACACAATTACTCTATTTCAAGACGCTAATTATCTTTGTTTTTTTTGTAATGTAATACAGTAATGATACGCTAATTTATTAATACATCGTTTGAGGAATACATATAATGTTTTTTCTAGGTTGTATTATTAGAACGCTTGAACAAGTCCAAGCAACATTCTTTTACAAGTCCCTTGTTCCAAAACTTCTCATAGTATTCACCGTATGTAAAATCTCTATAGACGGCAGGATGCTCGTCGTCGACTAGCTCCTTTGGAGGCCCGATTACAGCATCCGGTGAAGGACAGTAGAACGTCGGTATAGATATTCGGTCTTTATCACTGTTCACAACTGCTCGGTGAAGCACACTCTTGCAACGATCATTGCTAAGTACCTTATCGTAATAAAATAATAATAAAAAAAGAATTTGTCAGAATAAGAAAAAAAACAAAAAAGGTTGTTAATTGCATTGTGGAACTCATGCTTAATAATTAATCATCAAATTAAGCTCGTGGACTTGCAGATTAGAGGTTGTTGGAGCTTTTTTTTTAATTTAAAATTATCAATATAAATCCAATGGTGCGGTAGGTCCATTGCTAAATATTCATTTCCCCTAACTTTTAATGGCATGCCAGAAGCAAATTCCCATCCACATCCAGTGATGAGATCCACCCCACAAAATCAATTTATATCCGTTGACCTGATTTAAATCAACCCTGGCTAGATTTTAAATAAATGAGTTACCGAGTTAACATCTGGGACGAGGCTGGATTTTATAACTGATTCACAGATATATTGAATGTAAGGTGAAACTCCATTTTGTTTAATTGTTTTGTATAGAAAACAGGAAAGGACAGAGAAGTTCACCTGCATTTGATCACCGATGTTGACGATGAAAGTATTGGGAATCGGATTCACAGCAATCCACTTGCCATTTCTTAGAACCTGCAATCCAGGCACGTGATCTTGTAACAGGATGGTGATTAAATTAGGGTCGGTATGTCCAGGCAATCCATATGTGAGTTCTGGCTGTGGACAGGGTGGATAGTAGTTCATAGCCATATGTTGTCCATGCCCGCCTAATTTCTTATCAATATAGTCTCTTTCCAAACCCAAGCTCTCGGATATGGCCTCAAGCAGTCTCAACACTAGACCTCTAACACTTGTGCAATATTCAGCCACATCTTTCCTGTTCGAATGGGATAAAAAAAGTATATTTCAATTCAGTCCCACTTTTAGGTTCTGAAAATCTTAAATTACCCTCTTGATCAAAGTTTACTACTAATAAATTCTAAATTATCCCTTTTCAATGCATTTTAGTTTTATCTGTAATAGATGAGATTGAAAAAACTGATTAAAACTTCAGAAAAATTAGAAAAACTAATTAAATTGTCATAAAAAGAACCCACAAGGGGGCTAATTTACAAAAAAGTTTGGTGTGCACAGTGCTTGCTATTAGCTTGGTTACAATCAATTACCTGAATGATGGAGGATTGCTAGGCCATTCATGTACGTAATCTTCGAGAGGATAACAATGAAGTCTCAAGAAATCTCTCCAGCTTGAAACTTGTTCTGTCTTAATATTGAAACTAGTAGACAACCTGGTTGTCTTAGTGGGGTCGTCAGAGTAATTTTTTAACCTTTCACTTTCAGGCAATTTGAAGAACTGTCTAGCTATTTTTAGTATGTTACTGATCATTTCCTCTGGTATCCCATGATTCTTCACCTAACACGAACGGTGCATATATTCTGTTAGAACAACATGATGCAGCATGTACGTAATGAAGGATAAAAAATCAACGGTGTTTATAAATTGTAGAAGAAGTATGTTTAATATATTATGAAATTTAATAACTCTTAATAACTTCTTAAAATATAACTTACAACCGGCCATATATTATGAAATTTAATATCTTAAAACAACATCTTTTAAGTCTAATTAAAAAAAAAAATAACGACAACCGGTCATAATAAGCCAACTCTTTATAAAATTATACATATAAAACAACTTCATGACTAAATTTGAACCTACTTCATCAATAAATTTAAAATTATAATTTTTTTTATGATAATTAATTAATTAATAGTAAGAGTGGTCAAATCACACAATAACTACAACATACCTATGACAAAGTCTGAGCAAAGTGAAAGAAAGAGTCAAGTGAGAATGGAATAGCAACAAATAATGAACGTAGTTTCAGTACCTGAAAGAACCCATCCCTTTGGCATGCTTGGCCAATTTGTTCGATTATAGTAGAGTGGTTGGGACCATTAAGGCCATGAAGGTCAATTAGAGGAATCGAGCCATCCGAAATCTGAACATCGGAGAGATTCGGACGGTCGGAGATGGGACGGATGAAGTTGGAAGGAATTTGTTTTACACCTGAAGATGCAAGGTCGGCTAGTAGTAGCTTGGCGGTGGGAGCCATGACTAGATGATCAGAATGTGATTCTCGATAAGTTGTCAAGCTTATGGAAATGGAGGTGTGTATGGCCATATTTATAGGACAACACATGAGGCCACCAATATACATTTCAACTAACATTAATTATGACATGTGAGCACAAATAAGATAAAGTTTTATTATTTATTCGGATTGTTCTAGTTTCTTCCCCACGTTATGTTTATCAACCAACCTCAAGGAAAAACACGTAAAAACTAAATCTGCTTACAACTCAAATCAAGATTTAAAAACATGTTAATATTTGTTAACTTGTTTGTAGTTTAGCATTTTAAAGAGAGTGAGAAAGGAAATATTTGATTATCCCTATAGCAAAATGTAGAGAAAAAAAAATATTTGTTTAATTCAATGCAATAAATTAAATTTAGGGGTGATGCAGAGAAATTTTGTTTGAATTTTTGAAGATAGAAGTTGGCTAATGATGTCCCAAAAATCCAACTAATCTGGGAATATGAATTCCAGGTTTGACAATTGATTAATCAATTGGTTCTAAGCCTATGGAAGCTGAGTTCTTCCCCTAGGTTATACTCAAGGGTGGAAGGTCATTCCTTTGGATATGTCAAGGGAGGATAATTATTGTCTTGGACTTGGCTAACTGCTAAGTCTAAATGTCTTGGGTCTAACATGTTTGCGAGACCTATGTTGTCTTGGACTTGGTTGATTGCCAAGTTCAAATGCATTTGGACTTGGCGGAATGCCAAGTCTAAATGCCTTAGGTTTGACATGTTTGTCAGACCCATGTTACCTTAAACTTGGCTGCCTGTCAAGTACAAGTGAATTGAGTGTAACATGTTTGTCAAACTCATATTACCTTGGACTTGGCTGATTGCCAAGTCCAAGTGCCGAACTTGGTACACTACTAAGCTCGGAAAGCATCTGGGTGTGGTTGGCGCCAAACTCAACGTGCCCGGGACTTGGCACACTGTCAAGACCCCACTTGAGGTATGATCATTCCTTTAAGTGTGCCAAGGAATGATTGGACTTAAAAGGTTTTTTAAGCTCGTTAAAAATATGTTTATCGGTAGCCCCTAAGTCTTTATGATATTGATATGCAAAGACTTGTAAAAATACTTGGTTTTTATGACAAGTTTGTTGAATTTTCATCATGTGAAAAAAAGGTGGAAATAATGGATGATATACTAGACAACTTTTGTGGAGGGGCAAGAAGGAAATCATACTTCAAAAATTTTCCTGAAGGGTAAGAGAAAAACATGAGGAAGAAGCCTGTACTTAGAAATACTTATAAGTGGCTAGGGGAAACCCATCAGAGAAAATCAACTTGTTTTGAAGGAAGTCCTATCTGTAAACAAATCGAGCGTTGATCCCATACTTGGAGAATTTATAAGTGGCTAGTGGGAACCCAAAAAGGGTGAACCTATGCTTAGAATATATGTTCTTTGAAGAATAGAAGCTAGGTGCTTTCACATCATTTTCATGGGGCTTAAGATCCCTTATTGAGAGTGGTGCACATAACACTAGAGAAAGTGATGCTTATAGCACTAAAGAGATCACATCCATCCCTGATGAGTGGGGCATATAGCATTTGAGAAATCACATCCATCCCTTGAAAAGTGATGTATATAACACTGGGAAGATCACATTCATCTATTGGAGAGTGGTGCATATAGCACTGGGGAGATCATTCCATCCTTTGAACAACACTAGGGAAAGTGGTGCTTATAGCATTAGGAATATCACATCCATCCCTGGCGAGTCGTGCATATAGCATTTGAAGAGATCACATCCATTCCTTGAACAGTAGTGCATATAGCACTAAGGAGATTACATTCATCCCTTTCAAGAGTGATGGTGTTATTGTCTTAAGGGACCACCCAGAGAAAATAAAAAGTCATTTTAAATAAGTTATTCATATTTAAGAAACTTACATTCTTATTAAGGATTATATATCTTGGGGTGATCCAAGTGACAGGTATGAAAGAGGCTCTTCGGGTACCTTGATTACTTCACTTGGAAAATCATTAATGTTGGTTATCGTTATAAAAACAAGGAGGTCCACATCAAAGTAAATTGGCCTCTTCAACCCGTATATGATTTTTCTTTAATTGCTTTACTTTGGATAAGTTTTTATCTAGTAAAACATAAATTTTACTTTAGAGAGCATGTTTCCTTACTCCTCTTATTAAAGCTTTCAAGGCTACTGACTCAATTAATTCTTCCACCTTGAATACTTCCGCATTGAATCTCCTCAAATATGTTTGTATAGACTCACCCTTTTGTTGGGCAACACTGAAAAGCTTTGTGAAGGTTTTCTTAGTGGGTATGTTGGTGCTAAAGCGTGCCACTAGCTTCACACATAGGTCACTAAAACCTTCAATAGAGTTTGGTTCCAAGTTGTTATACTAAGCACGTGCAAATCCTCTAAAGGTTGAGTGGAATATCTTGCACATTCAGTCATGGTCTTGGATGATCAATTCAGCTACTACGTATATATTGCATATACTCCTTTGAGTCGGCCAAGCCATCATAGTTGTCTAAACTCATTCATGGAAAAGTAGTCCTTAAGAAGTCGAGTTTTCGATATGCATTTGGACAAAAGAGAAAACCTCCACTGATAGGGACTATAAGAACTCTTTTAGGTATGATCATTTCCTTAGGTATGCATGTGCATAGACTGTCTCCTTACTCTTTGTCTGTTAGGCTTTTGAGAGCCCGGAGGGCTTGATGTAGAATGACGATTACGATGACTGGTGTCCATCCTGTTGTAACTAAGGGGCGTGCATTTGGAGTGCATGCTCTATACATGAGTGTGATAATGGTGCAAGTAATCCCTTGAGGAACTTTCATGAACGTCATATTGTCTTGCCTCCTTTAAGTAATGTAATTGTTTACGAGCTCCTGGTGTAACTGGTGGCCCTTGTGTTAAGACATTGTGTGTTCTTGAGGGTGTTAAGACTTGTTAGGTTGGTAAGGTTTGATTTTGCCCTTAGGTTGTCAATATGACCTGGGTGAAAAGTTGCATCTGACTAGTGAGTTGTTGAAGCTCATGTTGGGTAGGAGTGTCCGCGACAATAAGTTGATTTGTCTCGCTTCCTATCCCTAGGGGGTATTGGTTGTGAGCCATGAAATGCCTTGAAAATGCTAAAAACAAGTTTTAGAAAGAAACCGATCGCTTTTTTTATCAATTTCCCACAAACGACGCCACTGGTGATATCTCAAAAATCCAACTAGCTTAGGAATATGGCTCTTGGTTGAACAATCGGTTAATCAATTGGTCCTAACAATCTTCTCCATTCTCCTTAGCCAAGGTAGTTGATAGCTTATACTTGGTATTTAATAGGCCAAAACTGCTCGTGACTAATGCCTACAAAAGGTCCTTTTTCGTAGATCGATGCTTAAATAAGTATCTTTTAGAGAGAGAAAACACAAGAATATTCTAGAGAGAGATGCTTTGAAAATATATGTATAGTAGAGAATGAAGATTGTGAACTTTTGTCTGAAGGTCTCATGGTGTATTTATAGTCTATGAGTCTTGTCCTTTTGTGAACTCTTGGGTCTGCAATGTAATTACCCTAATAGCATTTAACGAGGGATAAATATCAATTACATATGTATTCATGTTTGATGAGAATATGATAAGTCCTTAGAGGACTTTTATACATCTAAAAAAGTGCAGAGAGATTAGAGTTTAAGATGTTAAATGTAGCTAAGCTTATGAAAGCTAAGTTCTTCTGAGAGGTTATACCTAAGAGAGGAAGGTCATTTCTTGGGCATGCCATAGGAGAATGGTCATTATCTTGGACTTGGCTAACTGTTATTTAAACTTGAAACTTGTATAAATCCATACTACCTTATGCCCTAATACCGTGTTAAAAAATCATCTCACACCCCCCTTAAATGAAATCATTTTGGGGTTGAAACTTGCACAAGTCCACACTACCTTGTGCTTAATTTTTATCAAATAAAATGAGGGTAGTGAGATTCAAACTCTTGATCTTTTTAGTCAACAAGGTTATGATACCATGTCAAAATATACCATCTTAACTCAATAACTTAAGTTATTTGGTGAGGTCTTAAGAAACAGTTTTGTATTATTATTTAACAACGTGTTAATATTTCTAAATTTTAATCAATAAAATTTTGATATTTATTGAAAAATTAAACATATATATTGGATTCATCTTGTCACTTATGAAGAGAAAAACAAAAAAAAAATGATGTGAAGTTGAAAAAAGAGAAAATATAAGAAAAAAAGTTCAACTAAATACTTTGAATCACAATTTCTTAACATAAATTTATTGTAAATTATTTTTTCTTAAACCAGTAGAAAGCACATATGATCATAAACTATATTTTATCATGCATATTGGATATTTTTCAATAATATATATTAAAAAAAAACTCAACTCTTATGCTAGATCAACCCATGTCAAAATCCTTCTAGTTATTTAAAAGTTCATGATAATTTATGAATTCACTTGTGCATTATTTGATTTCTTGTTATTTCCTAATTAAGCTTCTTTTTTTTAATTAAATTATGAAACTAAATGATACAATAGTATTTCTTTAAAAATCAAGAATAAATATAAATTATAAATTCAATGTGTATCAAGAAAATAAAGCATATTATATATTTTCTAAAACAAAATATTACCTCTCGATTTTAGTTTCAAGAAAGAATAGTTTTCTAAGTTTAATTTCAATCAATAAAACAAAATTAGAAAATTGACGACTCTACTTTAATCGTATGTTACATACAATTCTTTAATTTAACGTGCTTGAATAGGAATTTAGCAATATATTTTCTTATAACTAAATTAATTAATTATGCATCACGTATGCTCCACCAGATCCCAAGGATGAAAAGATCGATAAAACCCATAAAAAAAAAAAAAACATTACCAAACGGTCGGCATCTTAAGTCTTAATTAGTGGCCGGCAGCAGACCGGCAAGAGTTGGATTAATTGAATTACCTTTTGGACTCGTCTATCATCACAGCCAGTCTTAGCTATATACAATGACATAACCATTGTGACCTCCCTTGAGCAACGTCATGCATGGAGGAGGGTACAGCGACCGCGGGAGGGATTCTATTTTTATTTAATTAGATAACAATTATAATAAATATTTATAATAAAAATACAATCCTTAATAAATTTTTTGTAAAGAGAATTTTATTCTAAAATTGTTTTCAAAAAGTGTTAAGAGATGCTTAAAGAAGGTACGGTGTACTCGGGTTTAGAAGGATGAGCTTGTGTAAATTATCAAAAAAATAATAATAAAATAAAATTCTCTGCACATGTATGGTTCAGCTTATATGCTTATTATTATTATTGTGGTTTTTGAATGGGTAAACTACATGTTATTCGTGTTAAAGAACTATCTCAATCTAAAAGCTTAAATTATTAGGTGAGGTTCCAGAATATGATTTATATTATTCTCTAACACATCTCTTCAAGTGAAAGCTCTTTGGACTTGAAACTTACATAAATTCACATTACCTTATGCTTAATTTTTTTCAAATAAATGAGGATTGTGAGATTCGAACTCGAGACCACTTAGTTATCAAGGCTCTGATATCATATCAAGGATTTTAGAGAATAATATAAATAAAGAAATGTGTTAGATAATAATATAAATCATATATTAAGATCTCACCTAACAGTTTAAGCTATTGAGTTGAGATGGTTCTTTAATAATACACTCTAATTTTATTTTTAAAAGATCAAACAACGTTTCAATCTGTATAATATGTTATTTTCTAGTCCATTTTTTTGACCATTACTAAAATGTTAGGATCGTGTTTTAAGACTTTCATAGCTCAATTTTCAAATTTTTTCTAAAAATAATAATATCGCACCCTATTTTCAACAAAGAAAATCTCTTAATCACTCAAAAACTTAAGAATCAAACTAAATAAATTATAAAACCATTTTTTCTCCTTAAAAGATAAACTTGTTGACATTAAAATCAGTTTTTTTTCTTGTCTTTTTTTTTTCTTAGAACGTAGGTACTGAAAACGCGATGAAGAAAAAGAGTAAGCAAGAAAAAAATTATTTTACCAACCTGTATTACTAGAAGCTGAGTGTATTATAATAAAAATTATTGACTCGTGGATCGATCTAGAAGTTACTGCCTGGTCCATAGCCTGAATTGGACCATGAAAGAGACGACCACCTTGTTTGATTTATCCTACCAAGTGGTTTACTATACACATCAAATGGAACAAAATATTTTTCTACCCACAGCCTCCCTCCACCAAACACCCTCCTCCAATTACTAAACTTATTTTTTTACTTTCTCTAAAAAAATTATTTTTTCTTAGGGAAAAAAAGTATAATGTCTCTATTTTTATGTAATTTAATTATTTTGAATAAATTAAATTTTACCGAGATTGTAGTAACTTGAAATGAAAAATCCAGAAGGATCTCATGTTGTTTGGTTTTTCTTATATCATTGCTTAAGTCATCACTGTTGATGACAGATTGAGGACCGTGAAGATGGCGACGATACCTTTTTTTTTTTTTTCAATATTAAGATCTAGAAGATGGTGGCTACTTCGGCCATCAGTGGGGCAACGAAATTAGCAAAGTTTAGTCGTTTTATGTACCAAATTGGATTCATATTAAATGTGGAGTTATCTTTCCTGACAAAAACGATGGAATTATCTTCCAACTTTAACGTCAACTAATTCTTTTCTTTTTACTATGATTTTAAACGATGCATCCTTCATGTTGGAGCATATTTTTAAAATTTGTTCAAAGTTTAGGTTACGTATTAAACAAATTAATTCAGGTTGATTTGTATCAACTTAAATTTTTTTTTTAAAAAATGATGATATTCATTTGAATTTATAGGTTATTAATTTTATTCAAATCTAGCTATTTAACCATTGTAGACATTTTTCTTACATCGACCACTATTAAATAGATTTCACCTAAATACATTGGGCAATGGGATCGAGTGGTAAAAAGTGTCACATGATATGTTTGTCAAGTATTTTATTTTTTCTAGGTTATATTTAGAGATCTAATAAATTTTAAACTATATAATAATGATAGTTTTCTTCTACCACTCAAAAATAAACTATTAGGTTGTTGAAAAAATACAACTGCCAACGCGGCAAATTGTCATGGCTATGAAGAAAGGGCACCCCCTGTAGGCAAGAATCAACGAAATTATCATTTCATACTACTTCGTTGTGTTCCTATAATACGAGGAAAGAAACAAAAATTAGAAAATCACTACATAATTTATCCACGGTATGTTATGGATTAGATCATTCTAAGAAGATTTTTAAGTATTATTAATGTATTTTAAAGAAGAAAAAAAACCGTGTAGAGATTAATTCGATGTGACCCGGTCAATTTGATAAATCTAAAGACAATTTGGATAACCGAAAAAAAACATAGTATGGCTAAATTTTTTAAAAAAACATCTTTTTTAAAAAAAAATTAAGACGACAACATATTAGATTGATGACTTGGGTCAACTTAGGTTACCATGTAAAATTCATGACCTGAATTATGAGACCGTGATAACCTTATAGGTAAGAAAAAAAAACATATTGAAGCCCAATTTTCAATCAATCTAATGCTAAAGAACAAAATTAAAAAAAGAAAAAAAACAAGTCAACTCGGATTAATCTATCAAACCTGGATTATGAGACCGAGATAACTCAATAGAAAGAAAATCAAAACAAATTATGAAACTCAATTCCCAATCAATCCAACATTAAAGGATAAAATTGAAAAAAAATAAATTTAAAAAAGGATAAAAAAATACTTGAATCAACCTGGTTAAAACGCCAAACTCTTGACTAGGATCATGAGACTAAGATAACTTTATAAAAAGAAAAACAAAACAAATTATGAAACTTAATTCTTAATCAATCTAAGTGGTGAATTATAAAATTAAAAAAAAATCAATTATAAAAAATGACAAAAAAAATCAAGTTAACTTGATTAACCCATTAAACTCATGACTCGGGTTATGAGACTAAGGTAACCTCATAAAAAATAAAAAAATAAAATTATAAAATTTAATCTCCAATAAATCTAATGTTAAAAAATAAAATTAAAAATAAAAATAAAAATAAAATATTGTTTCAATAAATAGTAGTACTTCATTAATTTCTCATCGTGGTTTAGTTATTGTAATGTTAGATATTTGAGAATGAGATATGTTAAATCATATTTTTCTTTAATATCATAATCATTTTTTAAATAAAGACTTTTAAAATATTTAATCACAATAAAAAGCATAATTTTTTTATATAAAATAATTTTTAAAAAATCATATTATAAATCAATCAAAAAAACATTTATTTATATTATAATATTTTAAAAGTACTCAGTATTGACATTATCTTTGTGATAATATAAATTAAAGACCATTGAGATGAAAATTGAATAGATCAATTAGAGCGGACGAGAAAGGAATATTATTTTAATATTTATTAATAGCATGAAAATTTATATATTTATAACGGTCAAACTAACCAGTAATAATGACTGAGACATGCACATGGACATTATTAATAACCCGAAATAACCATTAAAATCAGTCAATAATGGCTAACCCCACCCAAACCAAACATGGACTTTCAGAGCAAAATAATTGAAATTAAAAAACAATAAATACCAAAATTTAAGGCTTATAGCCTATTGAACTCTAGTAGTAGGCCAAGCATATCTATGATAAATGAATTTGCAAAACTTAGGCATAGATTAAAAGAGATTTAATAACCTTAAAATTTGACATAGATTAAAAGACATTTTATTCTTAACACCACAAAGATTTTTGGACAATTGCTTCAACACTTAATTAATCATGTTGTCATCACTCATTTTTTTACCCCTGTTCTCATATATTTTAAAAAATTGGAAAAGAAATACAAAAATATCAAAATTCTCAAAAAAAAAAAGAAGTTTTTGGCATTATTTGGCTAATTTCTAGTACTCATTTTGCAATTTTCAACCATTTCTTTATTGTTTTTTTATTGACAAGTTAAAAAAATAAAAAATAAAAAAAAGAACGAGAAGGAAAAAAACAATCAAATAAAAATAATTTTTCTAGTGATTAAAATATGATTGGAAAAATAATGAGGACTGATTTAGTTTAGAAATAATAATTGCAAATGAGAAAAGAGGAAAAAACAAAGTTTTATTATGAAAGAGAATTTTGAAGTTTGGAAATTGGATGAACTCTTTAGAAAAATCAGGGAGGTGGAAGAACTCTGTAGAAACATAAATGGTAGAAAGGTGGAAGGGTTGAATATAGTTAATGATGTATACACCTTGGTTTTTGTTATTTGATTGGTTTTCGATTATGCGATTATAAAAAAACATGCAAAATGTGTGAGATAATTTTTTTAAAAGTTTGTTGGATGAATATTTTGAGATGGTTGATTTTAACCATAAAAATTGAATTCTGGAATTTTGAGTTGTGAAAAATCCTGCGATAAGCATTATTTGAACCAATTAGTTTTATAAAAAGAATGTTGTTAAATATAATAATTGATCAATCAATATGGTCCAATCTTAGGCCATGTCTAAGGCAAAGTGATAAAAAACACAGATTTTTAAGCTATCGATAGACAAGTAAGTATGTATTAATGTCTAAGGTGAAGTTGGTTTTAGGCTTTATGACCCGTCACCCATCATAAACCAACTTCATATCTTTATGGTGACAAAATAAAGATATACTCATTATAACCTTGATATTGTCCTTTGTCTTTCCTTTCACGTCTATAACTATGTTAAAAATATTTCCAAATACATTATTTTCAATGTGCATGACATCAAGGTTGTGATAGAAGATATTGATCTTCTAATAAGAAAGCTCCCAGAAAATACTTCGCTTTACCTAATTATAGGTTAAAACAAAATCATAAAACTTTTGCTTACCAAATTGAAAACCAAACACAATATCATCGTACTTTGACACCACGTCATACAATCCTTTACCCAACAATAGCAGCGGTACAATATCCCTTTCAACTCTACTAATAAAGATATCCTTTCAATTCTTCTATACTTGTTATTTGTTGGCAAGAACCGCCCGTGGTAATAAAAAGAAGATTTTTTACCACTATTTGTTAATATGAAAGCCTTGTTATTTTCCATACAATATGAACATGCTAGTTTTCCATGCGTGCTCAAACTAAAAATCATTCCATATGTAGAAAAATCATTGATAATTCACACCAAAGATGCCTTCATCTGAAGTTCTATTTCCTCGATATATCATATGTCAAAGCTCCGGATGACCACAACTATTTCAACTTATCAAGCAATGGACGAAGATAAACATCTATATTCCGACCTAGACTATTAGGATCGGGTATCACGAAGATAAAAACATGAACTCAGGCACCATACACATCCCCAGTGGCAAGTTGTAAACAGTGAGTATCACCGACCAACAAGAATAAGAGGCATCAAATAACCCGAATGAATTGAATCTGTGTGTGCATAACCTAGCATGTTTCTTGATTCAACTGAAAATTGAGAATGCGCCCTATTAAAATGTTTTCAGGCTTCATTATCGAAAAGGTACATTATCACTCATGGTACCATTTTATGTGAATGATGTCATGTCATGTGTTCATCAATCTTTGGTGACATGAATAACCTTTATTGTCTAAGTGTGATTTGAAAGTGTCTAAGTTTTCTATGTGCGACAAGAGTCCTTCCCCTGCCAGTTATGGGTTTATAACAAGCATGCCCATATGTTTTGCACTCGGTCAACTTTGCATTTTCAAGGTAGTACAACATGCAGAAGTTTGAACACATGTTAATTTTTTGATATCCTAGGTCAATGAGTTTCACCATGGATTTAGAAGTGTAAAAAATCTCTTTTACCTGTTCCCTTTAAGTAAAATGCTTTTTGTCGATTCAAAAATTCTATTGTAACCGGCCTCACTCAACTCATGATTAGACTTGATGGTAAACACATGTGAAATGGGCGATAATTTATTGTGATTTATGCACTCATCCCATAATGATTCGTCGAAGTCTTTCAAAAATTTAAAAAAAAAAACATGACCGCTTTTGCATTAGGTTCTTCATCTACTATTGGATATTGACTAACATAACCCTGATTCATTCTCATCGCATCCATAACTATATCCATATAAGGATTACTATTGTCATATACAACTTTATGTGCGTTGCTAGAACTAGAAGTTGACCCAATCATCCTTTTAACCATGGTCTTATGAGGAACATATGGTTCCCCGTATGCAAAGCAACACGTGTATCTCTCTATTAACCTTTTTTTTTATACAGAAAATACATCATTACAACATCTAGATTAAGAAATTTTTTATTTTTACACCACTTACACGGACATCTAATACCACCTCCACTAACTAATATTTCTCAGATTAGATTGTGTATAATTAATAAATCCCTAAACCTCATTATAATAATCCATCTTATCCAGCCTTTGGGGTGAATCTCAATACATTCATGAACAATCATCCATTACTTATGTCAAACCTATATAGAATATTGATGACAACATATATTAATTAAATATGTAAACTAAATAAATAACATAACATTGGTTTAACTCAAACTTATTTAAACTATTTTAATAGTACAACTAATTCATTATCAATTATATACATAAATTCAAATTTCTATGCATTTACCAAAAATTTCAACTCAATAATAAAATTGAAAAAAATACAAAATAGACCCGTTAAATAAGCCATTATTTATTTCATTACAAAACCCCTAAATCACAAATTCAAATTAAATTTCATCAATTTACAAACAAATAAAATTTTACAAAATCTCAAAAAACCCTAACATGTATAAATCATACATTCATACAACAAATCCTATGGAAAAAACCTATAAAATAAGTAAACACACAAACAAAACGCATATACTATAAAATATGCAATAAAAAATTCAGTTCAAATGAAAAATGGGTAGTTTTTCTTAATTGAAGTGGGAAATCCTCAATAAAATTTAAATCAAAATAGAAATGCTGAAAAACTAAGTGTTGAAGTTATTGAATTTGTAGTGGGAGATTGATTTGTGGTAATTGTGGGGGGAAAAGGGGTTGCTGTTTGTTAAAGAGAAAAATAGAGGAAGCATAAGAAGAAATTGTGTGTGTGTGGGGGGAGGGGTCACTTATCAGGTCATAAATTAAATATTATAGATGGATTTACAGATGAATTTAAATACATCAGTAATTATGTCTGTAAAAATGACATGTTATCGTACTTGTTGGGTCTTTTTTTTCATTTTTTTTAACTGTAATTTCCTCAATATATATTGAGAGAATTAATATTTTTATTGGTGTTTACCGATGAATATAGAGCGGACATATTTAGTAGGAAAAATTCGACACAATATATCGAAAAAAATATTTCACCAGAGTATCTATTTATATTTATTAATTTTCTAGTAGTAATTATCCTTGTATTAATTGATCCAAAATGAAATGATCTTATACTATATCTTATTTTTTAGATATAGGTTATCTAGTAATAGAATCAATTAATATTTAATCAATGAATTAATTGATCAAATATTAATTCATTATGCGACAAGGTATATATCCTATTAATTTTCTGCCCGGTTTATATGCTTCACGTATTAAAGTTATAATTATGAAATGAAATTCCCACAGTGCTGTCGGTTCATTACTAAATACATATAGTCATGATGACATGCATCCCCTACCTAACAATTTCTTGCTGCATTAACTGAAACCCCATCTTCTTTAATTCTTCTGTCCCGAAAATAGGAATGGGCAAAAAGCTTGCTTTGATCACCGGTGTTGACACTGAAGGCATTGGGAATCGGATTGACAGGAATCCACTTGCCGTTTCTCAGAATTGCAATCCAGGCAAGTGATTAAATTAGGGTCAGAAATTCAGAATGTCCAGGCAATCCATATGTGATTTCTGGCTGTGTACAGGGTGGATTTATAGTAGTCATTCATAGCCAGATCGATGTTGTCCATGCCTGCCTGCCCAACTACCATCATATTTCAGGGAAGCCGAAAGCAAGCAACATATAATTCTTTGTTTTTTCCCTGGCGTTTAAGTTTCTTTGCTTTCGGTTCAACATATATTCGAATCGAGAAAACAAAATGGGAAATCTTGATCTCCTTGGACCGAGCGTTAAGTTCACACGTGAATCTTTGTAGTCATAGGGGGTGGTGGTGGAATATCTTGAAGAGAGAAAAAGGAAACTTTCCCTGTGATCTCCGTCCTAGCAAAATATTTTAGCAATCCATCTGTCAGATATATTGCAAGTCTTTTTCTCAAAACATTGTCAGATTTTGTTGGGAGTGGAAAACGCTAATGAACAAGAGTGTGAGAAGAGAATCCAGAGATAAATCATTCATGAAAAATGAAACAATTTAAGAGGAAAAAAAATGATAGTCAATTAGACAATTAAACCCAGGAAGAGAAAGATTCTGCTTTGAAAACTGGTGTAATGCAATCAAATCTTGTTTGAATGAGTATCTATTTAATTTAAATTAAATTGTTGTCTTTATTTACAAAAAGAATATAATCATATAATAGTCTATTAAAAAACTGCTTCAAGCAGAGTTGTTAATTCCGTTCCGTTTCGGCCGGAATGCCCGGAACGTCTTGTACCGGTTAAAAAAACAGAACAGAACAGAACAGAACAAGTTTCACCTCGTTTAAAATCTCAGCCTGATCCGGAATTTCCGGTCAAATTTCGGCCGGAATGTTCGGGCCGAATTCCATGTGTTCCATTTCGGGTTAAAGCCACCGAGTCAAAGTCAAAGACTCAAAATTAAACCCGGTTCATTTTCATTAACTGCACAGTACACCCACGCTTTTTTTTCTCTGAAGTCTAAAGTAAACTAAACCAAATCCCTAATTTCTCTTCCTCTTCGCAGACTCAAGTTCCCAACCAAAACAATTACAGTCGGCATCTTGTCTTTTGGTTTCACGAACTCCCCCTCCAAATCTTTCCTCTTCTCTGTTGCTGTCTTGCTCTTGCATACTGCAGTAACTACACTGCTGCTCCTGCAAGGCTGCAACCTGACTTCCCGACCGAAGCGGCTCAATCAACAAAAAAGAGAAGGAGTCCCCCTGCAACCTGGCAAAGAACTAGAAGACTCATCAAACCTCGCTTTGTGGCCATTCGTTCCCTTCTCAAATAATTGTCTTTGTAGAGCTAAGGTGCAATCTTTTTTTTCTCTTCAAGTTAAAATTGGAAATGGAAAACGCATGAACTTAGTTCTGTTAACTTATATTGCTGGAACGTTAATAGTCTCAGGCTCGTCATAAATTCAAAGGACAAAACACCTGACTTCCCGACCGAAGCGGCTCAATCAACAAAAAAGAGAAGGAGTCCCCCTGCAACCTGGCAAAGAACTAGAAGACTCATCAAACCTCGCTTTGTGGCCATTCGTTCCCTTCTCAAATAATTGTCTTTGTAGAGCTAAGGTGCAATCTTTTTTTTTCTCTTCAAGTTAAAATTGGAAATGGAAAACGCATGAACTTAGTTCTGTTAACTTATATTGCTGGAACGTTAATAGTCTCAGGCTCGTCATAAATTCAAAGGACAAAACACTTTAGAAAGTTGTTTTTTATGATAAATAACTTTGATTTCTACGTTAAAAGTTTTTTTTTTTTTGATAAATCAAATTAAGAGATGGCTTACTACAATGAATCCATTGTTTAGGACTTAGGTGGTGTGGAATATGACGTTAGATAAAAGAGAAGGATATGCCATCTGAAAAATATTTTAGCATAGAAAACCAACTTCTTTGAATGGATTGTACTTTGAAATTTTAAAATTATGTTTGCTTGACATTGTGTTTATACTTTGTAATGCATAATTTATAATTAATTTATTTTGAATACATATATATATATATATGAACAGTACAACCCCGAAACGGTAACATTTCGTTCCAATTGAAAAAATAAAACACTTGCCGAAACAGTATTGACAACCTTGGGTTCAAGTCCATCTGATCCTTTCTCTGGATCTATCTTATTGTTTAGAAAATTCAGCGATCAATCGCCATTAGAAAAACACAATCAAAGCGTGCAACACTCAAATCTCTAAACAAAAAATTATTTATTTATTTATTTAAATAGTGAAGAACCAAGGATGTAAATAATCTGTTTGAGACTTTTGAGTGATGTTTCGTATTCACAAGAGAGTCTTGATTTTTTTTTATTAATATAAGTGTTTGGATCAGCTTGTTCGTACCTCGATTAATCTCATAGATTTTAATATTAATGACCATATAAGTCTTTAATAATTCTAAAAAATTTTAAATTTATAATTATTAAAAAATAAATTTAAAATCTGACTGCATGTTTGAAATTCCTAATTTTAAAAGGATAATATCTGGTTGTGTGTTTGATTTCTTTTCATATGTCACGGCCATACATCCCCCCACCCCCTATTTATGGCCTTCAAGTTGCTGGTAGAGTAAGTTGGACCAGACGGTAAAGTTATTTTGTTGTTCGAAGTAAAAGTAAACATTGGTGATTACAAATATATATATATATATATATATATATATATATATATATATATATATCATAATTGATGGATTAAGTTTAAACCGTACTAGATTAGGTCGAGTTTGTTGGATTTTAGTCATTACTTCCACGCAAGTTAGTTTTTTAATTGATTTGATTTCAAATCGGATTAAATATTAGATAATAAAATTTCAAAATCAATTCATGGAATTGGGCAAGATTTGATAATTATGACTACAAATATTTAAAAAAAAAAAAGAAGAAGAAATAGAGATAGGTAAATAAGAAAGAAAGAGAAATATTAATTGCACTTGATTGATAGTATCGTGTGAGAATTATTAGATAGGACTTTTTGCACAAAAAGAATTATTAGATACGAATCTAACAAAGCCTTTCTTGGTTATAGAGTCTCTGAATATGGTCACCGCGCATTATCATATCTCCGAATGATGAAACAATGAGAAATTCCTCGATGCATCTTGACAAATATTGTACAACATCCTGCTCAGATTGTTGAATAAATCACATGGATTTTAGCTCCTAGTGGTGTCGGTGCTCAGAGCCATACCTCGAGCGAGAATCAGTCAAAATACAAGGCTATGCTTGTTCTTTGAAAAATGATTTTTGAAAATCTATTTTTAATTTATTTTAGTTTGGTATTAGAAAAGTTGGTTGAGAAAAAACACTTTTTAGTTAAAGAAAAATTTAGCTTGGTTTCTAGAAAAATATTTTCGTGAAAAATTTGAGCGAAAAACACTTTCAGAAAGTTGTGAAAAATTTAAAAATATCATATTATTTGCTGATTATATCAAATTTAGTCCTCAAACTTTTGATTTCTATATATATTTTGTTTTGAATATTTATTTTTCAATTTCATCTCTTAAAATTTAATTTTTATATTAACCTTGGTCCTCATTTTTATAATTGTTATTTGTTTTTCCCTTATCATTTTTTTATTGAAATTTTTTATCTATCAAATTTGGTCATTATTCTTTTTATTGTTATTTTTTTGAAATAATTTATGAAATGTTAATTATTATTATTTTAATTTCTTCATCTTTTATTTTTTTATTTTTTAGATTTGATCTCTATTATTTTGATTATTATTTATTTTATTTAAGATAATTTATGAAATTATATTTTTTTTTCATTTTCATTCTCATTCAACTTTTTAAATTGTAAGATTTGTTCCTCATTATTTTAATAAATTTTTTTAAAATAAAATATTAATAAGTTATTTTTCAGCTTATTTTTCATGATATAACCAAACACTGGAAAGTATTTTCCAATATAATTTTTTATTATATTACTAAATATTAAAAATAATTTATTTTTTTAAAAAAAAACAAGTTCCAGCTAATAAACCATATAAAAACAAAAGCGTCCTCCCTTTTGATACATCCCTTTTTATCTTTTCTTTCCAAATTCTAAAATTCAGTACCAACTGTGATCTGACAAGACCGGACAACACATCAGATCACAGGATTTCATAACGTGGGCATGATCTTGCTTGATTGGTTGGTGGAAGGGGTGAGTTCATAATGCACATCAACGAAACCAAATAGGTTTCTAGCAATGTTAATTAATTAATTAAAAAACAAGATCTCTTGAAGCTAATGATTTATCAGGTAATTAATCCAACCAATTAGGACCTTGTTGCTATGGTGGTTTAATTGTGGTTAAAATTATGGTTTGAAAGAAAAATTATCAAAAGTTATTTTTTAACGAAATTATTTTTAAAAAACAATCTAAAACATATATAAAAATAATTTTTAGTAAAATAACAAATTAATTTTTTTAAAAACACGAGTTGACTCGTATTTTTAAATGCTCTTTAAATATTTTAAGTCATGTAATTTTCATGTTTTTCTCTAAAATTATAGGTGTATGCATAGGCTTGTAACCTACTATAGTCAATAAGATAAATAAATATGAGAATTAAAGAAAATAAATTGTAGAATTAAGGACATGTTTTGTAACTGGTTTCTGTTACAACAATATTTTTAAAAAATACTTGTTAGGAATGTTAAATAGCTTTTATGAAATATACATCCAAGAAAAAAAAGTTCAGAATATATAAGCATTGCCTCACGCTAGTAGGGGTATTCAAAGGTTTTTCTCTTGCACAACCTAACATGATGTGGGTAAGCTTACCATCTTATTGAGTTGGTGCTTGATTTTTTAAATGTATATTTTTGTATCATATAATTAAATAAAAAATAGTTTAACAAAAAAATTTATTAAACCCAGTGGAGTACATGATCCAGGTCACAAGTTTGACGAGTTAACCTAGGTCGATTCAATATAACGTTTTCTCATTGTTTTAAAAAATGTCATATTAATTGTTTTTTAAAAATTAAATCACGTTTTTACTAGTTATCCATGTTATTTTTTTATTCTTCAAGTTGATAGGGTCAAGTCGAGACAACCCCTAGTCGGTTTGATTTGTAGCCCAGGCTAAACAATGAATTGAATCAAAAGGTTTCAAGATTGAATTGTTGGACTGGGTTTAATAAAACCATAAAAGAGTTTCCCATGAACTAAACATTCTTTTCTTACATTTAATTTTTTTTTTTTTTTGCTTGATCCATAGTGTAATGAAGACTAGTTATCTAATTACAAAAGAAACTAAAGGATATCAATCTTTTACTTTAGACAATTTATGGTTCATCATGTCACAGTCTTAGTATAGACTAGAGTAGTAACATTTTTTTCTATTTTCATTCTCAAATTGTTTTTTCCTCGATTAGATCTTTTGATGGCCAAATTGAAGATCAGTTTCTTTCTTATAATTTGTTAGGAAATAGTGAAATTAAAATATGAGAGACCAAACCAAAAAAACACAGAGAAACTTGATGGATGTTTTGAAATTGACTCAACACTAACTTTGGTCCTCTAACTTTTCAACTAACCCATTTTTAGTCTTTTTTTTAATTCTTTTTTGATCCAAAACTTTATTTCTTTTATTTTTCAGTTCCTAGCTTGAGAATGAAGAGAGAAAGTCAACGAATCCTAGTTGTACAAAGAGAAAATATCAGTTGCAATGATTCCAACCATCAAAATGGTCAATCTTGGTGTCCATAATTTTCCATTCGATGAGGGTAGGTATACTAGGGTGTTATTACACCCTAGATTTTATAAGATAGTAGACATGACCTCAAGAAGTTTTTGGGTTTTCGGGTGATTATTTATGGACTTTTTTTTTAGGTTTTTTAAGGTAAAAGGAGGTTTTTTTTTTTTTTTAAAGTCTCTAGGGTTTTTTTTTTGGTGTTTTTGGAATAAAAAAAGATGGTTTAAAATGAATTTTTATGTGGGAACACCCCTGCCTTGATTTTCACAGTGACACCATATATAGTTGCTGGAATATGGGTAGAGAAGACGATGCAGTGCTTGTTTTATTATTATTATTTTTTTTAAAAAAAGCTTCACCTCTTATTAAAAAATAATCAAAGCCCAGGCACATGGCTTGGTCTAGCAAACCAATGCACATGGGCATTTCTTATTAAGGCCCACATACACTAGGTTTTTTTTCAGGTACTTTATTTTTTTATTTAATTTCAGATTTTTTATTTTCTTTAATTTTTTTAATTGAATTTTTTTTAATTTCATATTTTAACATTTATTTTATTTGAAATTGATCTCTATAAATTATTTCGTTTTATTTTTTATGTAGTTATCATTGTCTTGATAATGTTTTGTCATTTTATCGGTGCTTGATCAAATATTTATTTTTGTGGTTGTTTTCTAGGTTTTTCATGTTGCATCTAAACTCACCAAGTCAATCGGATCACATTCAACTAACTTCCACGTAGTCTAAATTTTTTTCCTGCTGAAGAATATGTTAATTGTGCCTATTCCTTTTTTTCTCTAAAAATATTGATCCGACTTATAGCGTAGCATGACCAATGATCTAGTTTAATATAAATTGTCACAAATTAATTTAAGAATAAATTTTTAAAAAAGAAAAGAAATCCTTTTCTTTTCCCTACTTGCTCTTTGTATGAAACAAGAACCAGGATGCAAAATGAGAGTTTTGAAACTTAGAGTAGTTAAAGAATTTTTGAAACTTAGGCGGGTGATTTCATGTGTTTTTCCATTCTAACATGGTTTAAATTTTTTTGATAAAATAACTAAGTTTTTTTCAAAAATGACAAAATAACAAATTTTAGTAAATAATATCAGTGATAATAGTAATATTTTAAAGAGATGGTTAAATTGGATTCACACAAAATTCAAAAAAAAAAAAAGAGAAAAAATGAGATATCGGAAGCACAACGACACTCGAATGATGAAAACTCTGGTTTTTTTAAAGAAAATCTTAATGAAATAAATCAAATAATACATACAAAAAATCACTAATAATAATAATAATAATAATAAAAATAGGTAACACAGGCCTCACAAAAACAAGTAAGCCACATGCTTCAAGATAATTTATTCATGAAAATAATATTGTTGGATATATATATATATATCCCTTTTAAGAAGGGGATGGTTAATGGCAACTTACAAATGGCTTGCAATCAAACAAGAGTACTGGAGATACCTATTATTATTAATGGCAACTTGCAAATAACTTTGTTGTGATTAGTTTAATTTATTTATTTTTTAATTTTCATTCCATATTTTTATGCATAGTAGAATCAGCCTATTTAACGTTTACAATTTATGAGTGGTTGATTAATTAATTAATAATATTTATTTATTACAAAAGTACCTTATAGTACCTAAATTTAACAAACAAATGTGGCATTTTAACGTACGTATATGTTATATTATAACCTTATATTATACTCTCATTAGATAAAATCTAAATATAATACTTTGAATTGAAAAGATATTGTGGTTTATGTAAAATTAAATGTTACCCTATAGGAAAGAAGAAGATGATCATTAGGGAAGGAGATTAGTACTATTTTCAATTAAAATATAATTATAAGTTAGTAGCAAATACATAGCCCATGGGATTTAATTATTCCCTGCTAAGTACGTACTCGATCGTAATGTCTTCGTAAGTGTGCATTAGCCAATAAGTATGATTAAACAAAGGAAGTAAGAGTAATAACAATAAAATTGACATAACATAACAATAACATAATAATAACAAAATGTACTAAAAAGAGAAGGGCCTGGGAACAATGTCAACCACTGTGGCTATAGACTCAAATCCAATACAGATTATAATAGTAAATTTACGAATTTTCCCATCAAACCAAAAATGTTTAGGTGGGCTAGGGGGTAGGAAATTCTTTTTCTTTTTAAATGAAAAATGAAATAATAAAAATATTCTTGGAGCCCAAAAAAAAAAACCTGGCATGGGAATTGGGATAGTTTCAGGTTTTCACTTTTTCAACCATAGTTAAATTACTTGCTAGCTTTAAAATCAAAGAAACCCTTGTGTTTAGTCCAAGGTTAATTTTGTCTTTTCACCTTGATTTTCGTTAATATTAAATAAATAAACTAAGTGGCAAGTTTTTCTTTTACATTATAATACATATTATATATATAAAAAAGTTGTTGATATACATGCTTCACACATGATTGTTGGACGTCGTTTATGGGCGGCATGTGTAACGTCTCCTAGTGGCAAAATAACAGTTTTTGGGACGACGTTCAATTGTTCTTGGCATCTCCTCTATCACCGGTTGACGTGTGTTATTGACAAACATTTGATTTGACATTAGCAGCCTTTTCTTTTTGTTTCTTTTCTTCTTCTCTCTTCTCGCAAGTTTCTACGTCTAGCCCCTTAATTTTTCAGAGCAGCTACTTTTTTTTTTATTCGAACTTAGTCCTGGTTATTTTGATTCCTAATTTTTTTTTCTTAGCCTTTTTGAAGATTTTTTATTGTTATTTTTACCATTCAATCCCAATTTGTCATATGTTGTTTTTTTACTTTGGTCCTGATTCTTCTAATTTCTATTTTTTTTCTTAACCTTTTTATGTAATTTTTATTGATTTTCAATTTCATCCCTCAATCCAAATTTATGATGTATTATTTTTTGCAATATAGTCCTCATTCTTTTGATTTTTTTGTCCTTTATTAAAGTTTTTTTTTTTGCAATTTCACACCATTTAATTGAAAATTTATAGATGCCCTCTAATTTATTTATTTTTATTTTATTTGTATTTTCATTCTTTTAATTGCTCTTTTGGCTTTCTATCCTTTTGTGTGATTATTTTTCCCCTGAATTTTATCATTCAATATTTGATTTGTTGGGGGTGGAGTTTCGTGGCTTTTTCATGTATGATGTTTTTAGTCTAATAACCCAAGTTACGAGTTTAAAAAGTTAACGCAAGTCAATATTCTTTTTTTTTTTGTTTATTGTCTCTTTCGATTTCATTGTTCAACATTGGTTTTTTTATATATATAAAAAATGGCTTTGTGGTTTCCTTTAGTTTCTTGTCTATTGGGTTATCCCGATCTCATGACTTGGATCGCGGGTTTGACGAGATAACTTGAGTTGACTCGCCCCATATATTACCCAGGTTACATGTTTATTATGCTACCTCGAGTTGATTCCGACCATTTCCCCTCCTTTTTTTTTTATCCAATTTCATCATTCTAGGGATTTTTTTTTCAAGTTGTCGTGATTGTTTTTTTTTGCTCTTAATTTTTATCCATTTACTATCATTGTCTATTTTTTTAATTGTCTGACTAAAATAAAACCAACTTATTAAACTTGGTCGAGGCTATAACCCACATCATTGATTTTTCTTTTTTCTTTAGAATGCGATAACAACTCTTAAACATCATTTTTTGTGGGGAGAAAAGTGGACATGTGGTGTAGTGCGAGCCCACATCTATTATTTAACTAAAATTCATCAAATTATAATTAACAATCATAATCACGAGCAATGTTATAAAACCCGACCCAACTCAATAAATAAATTCGGTAACCCAGCACTTAGCAAAGATCAAGTTTCATATTAAATCAGGTAAGAGTTGATTTGTTTAAACCTGGTTGACCTAATGAGTCAATCCGCAACGTAGTTAAAACCCATATGATATTTAGTTTGATTTGTTTTAAAAAAAAAATCTAATACAATATCATTTCAACTTACAAAATAAATCTTGGAAGGATATCATTTTAAATTGATTAGAATTAATTTGTCCAACCCATAACCCATATCTTGAATTGTGTCATAACTCGGGTGAGTTTTATAATTATGACCATGAGGGCATCTCATCCTTAATAAGATTATAACATCTTAGATATTATTGAACAGAAATATGAACAATAATTCCGATTAATGGATTAACCGACCAGAGTACATTTAATATAAATTTCACTTTTTATTTTGTTGAGAATCATAGATATCACGTTTTAATATGGTCGCAATCTCGGTCCATGAGCCATCCGATAGATCAGGAGCACTAAATAATTGTGAGCCTGCAACAGGTTGGAGCAAAAACTCAAATTGCCTCCTCGAGGGACCAGATTGTTAGGAGAGAAAACGATAGCTGCCGACTAATTTTGGCAGGTGTTGGGTCAATACCCGCAGTCAGGCTTCTCGAAGTAAATAATTTTACATTTTTTTTCGGATTTGATGAATTTTATTTTTGATCAAAATTGAGTTACGGACATGCATTTCCAATGGATTTGATGCCATGTCACTTTCAAATTCGGTGATTAATGTAAATTGAAATTTATATGAATGGCACATCTAAATCACTTGTTTGAATCATTTCTGGCAAGTCCAAATCCTAAAACGTTTAAGCCAAAGTTTTAAACATATGTATTAACCTCCAGGGCATGAAATGGTGACCTGCTAACCGATATCATGGCTCATGTCGATGGTTCAGCCCTGGCCTCTGTTCCTTGTACCTGTTCTGAGCTGCGAGACATAGCCCATGACCAAATATTGTGGAAAGTGTCGTCATTTCAGGTGGCCTTCTGCTGCTCTTGAAGATGCAGAACGTCTGATTTCGGGTTCTGTTAAGGGTTGTTTCGACAAATTCTATTCGGATGCCTACCCACTTATCTCATATGATGAAGTTGCCAACGCTGACACTTCGAAGCTGCCTTAATGTGCTGAACTAAGTCCCCACATTTCCCCTTCTGACCCACTGTCATTTATTGATGTTTATTACAAGAATAGATGTGTCCTTTTAAGGATTTTGGATGGCATACCTGAGGCTGTAGATATATTCAAACATGGACACGTTGATAGCAGCTGGGAAATGATTGCTGATGAGCGAGAGAAATTGTTTCTAAATTGTCCATTTAAATTGGGAGTACTGGGCTTTAAAGATGAAGATAGTGATGAAAGATTAGCTTCTCCTCTATCACCACTCAATGGGGCTTGAAAATCAAGAGAAGATCACTGCAAGAAGCTTATAGAGGATCTCAAGTTGAGTCGGATACTAGTGGACAAGAAGACAGGCAAAGCTGTTAATCTCTTAAGTTGGCAGTCGTTATCAAATACACAAGAACTGGCCTTATCAAGCTAATTATGTGATGCAATTTTGGCGCGTTATACCTGTGGAAGATGGTTTTCTGTCTCAGAAGCAGGCCAGATGCATGGTGATAACTAGATTCAAGATGACAGAAAGAGAAGAGGGCCTGCAATGGAGGGAAATAAGCATGAGAATTGAGAAGATGGAAGATGTCCATGTCAATGTATGTAGTTTGATGATTCTGAACAGGGCCTTGTACAACCAGCCCAGTACAAATCAGTTTAAAGCGGAAGAGGGATTCAGGAAGTATGAGAAACAGAAGAGAGAAATAATCAAGAGAAGGGAGTCCAGGGAAGCATTGGCTGGCAGATTTTATACATTCATTGAGATCACAGTTTTTGTATTCTCTAAGAATATTAAACGATTCTGCACCACATTCTACTGACATGGTAATGGCCCAAGTATGGGCTGAAGTTCATCTGGATACATCTTTTGCAGATGAGATTGCCAGATTTGTACTCAGATTGAAGAAAATATGTCTCCATGAATCTTGAAGAATGTTAGAAGTAGGATATAATATAAAAAGCAGAATTATGCTCTCACTGAAGGGTTCTGTTGCACGACATTATCCTTCAGGAAAGTGTCATGAATTATCCATTTAAGGTGGAATTCTTGGACCTTAAAGATGACTAATAATGTTCAGATCTTAGCTTCTTTGTTATCACTCAATGAGACTGGAAAACCAGGAGATCTCAGCAACGAAGAGATTTCTGGTTGAGTTGGATACTGGTGGATAAGCTAGAAGACAATATCAGTATAAGAGCTGGCTATATAACCATGCTACTTACAGCCGATGAGCTTGTAGTTCAATCCCCCCTTCGCCCACGAGATCTGGAGTTTGAACCTCTCCTTCATCTGAAAAAAACATGGCAAAAGTTTGTTTCCACACAAGCTGGCCAGATGCATTGATAAAAGGTGTACGAAATAGAGCTAAAAAACATGAGCATTGAAAAGATACAAGGCGCCCACGTTAATGGGAGTGGTTTGACAATTCCTAATAAATTAAGGCCCTAAACATCCCACGTAGAACAAACCAATGGAAAGATGGAGAAGGGTTCCTGCTTTCCAAAAGCATTAAAACGAGAAGAGAGAAATGATCCAAAAGGAGGGATTTCAGGGAAACATGAGCTGATAGATTCTATACATTCATTGAGATCACAGTAACTTCTGTAATCCTCATGCTCTGCTTGCTATGTTAGCATTCTCATATTGCAAGGACAAGTAAATTCTATCGGTTTATTAAAAGATTCTACACCACACAACTAAGTGTCCAAGAATTGGCTGAATTTCAACTGGATAAATCTTTTACAGATCAATATGAAGAAAACATCTGTCCACATTATGAATGATAAAATGGGTTACAATATAAGAGACAAAATCTCTGCTGTCACTCAAGAGTTCCCTAGACAGTTTGCAGGACATCTTCAGGAAACTTTCTACTATGTTCAGCGAGGTGCACTGAAAAGGGCTCTACTGATGATGCCAGTAGCCTCGATGTAGCGTTCCACACACCTAGAGGTGCAGCTACTTTCGCTCCCACTCAGGCTTGACCCTGGTCTTGTAATGCACTTTTCAAAGCATTTCTCCCTCACAGTCTGCATTGAAACAGAATTATAAGTGGACAATCTTGCACATAAATGACAGAGAAGCTATAGTAAAGTACATGACATCGACTCCGTTTTCTCAAATGGGAATTCAATCAAGCACTGGCCAGTGCTTCTAAGAAATGTGCCACTTTAAAATCATGTGAGTCAAAGTGACGACACAAGTGCTGCTAAAGACCCCAAATTGAGAAAAAGGTTTTTGAGAGATTAAGTGATGTGCAACTGATATATGTAGGTACCTCAGCCAACATCCTAGACACTGCTCTTTATTAAGATACAAATTTGTTTACATGTTTCCTTCTGGCTATCAGGAAACTAAAGCCTGTTAATGACATTATAGCATGATGAACTGGAACTTTGGTATTAATATCAGGGCACATGTGTTTATGCAACCTCCACTGTAATTCTAATTACAAATAACTAAAGTAACCAGAATAAAACTTCTTCCAAGAAAATTGAAGCTACACAAACTCTACTGTTAGGCTGAAACCCATCTAACTGTAAGTTCACCTTCATCATTTCATTTGAGAGCACATTAGTATATATATGTGCAACAATCTCAACATCCACAACAAAGCTGCCACCTAAAATTATATTTTAACAATCAAAAATATATTTTCTAATTCCACATTTCTTCGCACAAAATTCAGCAAGCAACTCAGGGCAGGCAACTAGACTTCACTCTAATGACAATATCCAACCTAAGCCGTGCATGAAATATTGTTAACGTATCAAAATTGTGTCTTGATCCTTTTTGCGATCCTTTCTCTTAAAACATGTTAACATTCACAAAAGCTCCCACATACAAACAAAAAACAGGTATATTTATGTACACGCATTATCTCCAACTCTTCAAACAATAACAAGCCATCATAAGTAATTACTTATTGTAAACCATAAAGATTAGATGTGTCAAACTCTCACGGCAAGTCACGGAATAATTCAACATTGTTCCCAAAAGCACAAAAGTTTACTAACCAATGACAGCAGAATTAACATTCCACCTAAGTCCTTCTCTAATAACCCTTAAACAGAGGAGACAAATACCAATTCACATTAATCGGAAAGTTCACTATTATCACAAGTACGGGATAAAACCTCCACCCCTAAAATGCATTCCCTCAAATTGAAAACTTACCCTTTACACTCACGTAAGAACCAAAATTAAAAGAGACCCAGTTAAAAAAATACATCCTTTCAGCTAAAAATCAACTAAAATCCATCTTTCATAACCAAAAAAAATCTATCTTTGGCCATCCTTTATACCAAAACCACCCAAAGGCAAACAAATTTCCCTACTAAACCACCAAAGATCGCAAAGCAAGAAAAAGACTACGTAATAAGCCAAGAAATCATCATCAATAGTAGAAGCACATAAAAAGAGAGAAAGAGAAAGGTTCATAAAGAAAAAGTAAACCTCAAGGAACTCCTGGGCATAAGCTTGTGCAAGTTGATTCTTTAACTGGTCCTTCAAGTCTTCAGCTGAAATTTGAGGTGACCCAGATCCCATACTTGAATGTGAAGAAAACGAATCCATTACTTCTTTCTTGCTCCTATCTCTCTCTCTCTGTAGGCTCTGTGACTGTTTCGGTGCTGACAGAGAGGGACAGTACTTCGATATAAACCCGATATAAACCCTAGAGAAGTATCTGTTTATTTCTGCGTTTCAAAAATATTTTTGATAAAATTTAAAATTTTTTTATTTTTTTTAATTTTAAATTAATATGTTATTATTTTGATGTGCTGATATCAAAAATAATTTTTAAAAAATAAAAAAACATCATTAACATGTATTTTGGCACGAAAAGCTATTTGAAAAGCAACTATAATCACACTGTTAAACAAATCCAAAACAGATTGATCTTTTTCTTTTTCGATCTAATTCTTGTTCAAGGCCCATTTGATGGTGTCCTGAGCAAAGGCCTAGCCTGGTTACAAAACTTGTTGGAGCCCGTAAATCTAAAATTTAGAAATAATTTTAGTAAAATTAGCATTCCTTCTAGTTTTTTTTTACGCCATAACTCTCATACTCGACTTGAACTTTAACAAAAACTGAAATATAAAAAATTAAATTATAGAAATTCAACTAAATTTTTTTAAAAGTATAGAAACCAAAATAATAATTATCACATTCGCTATTAGTAATGTTATTAAAAAAAATGAAAAACAGTAATAGCACTGCACAATTTTTTTTTATCATCAACAATGATAATCTTAGATTCATTATCTCCATAATCAGAGGCCAAAATGGCTAGAGCTTAAACTAACCAGCTTCACAGAGTCAATGGACCTCCGAACCCATACTGACAAATTATTCATCAACTTATTCTACAAGAAATACATGAAAATTCTTTTTAGAATTAAACAAATTATCTTGACAAAAATATAATTGAGCTCCAAGTCTCCTTTCAACTAGTAAGGTGCGTCAATGGAGGCTTGCATATATTCCTTTTCAACTTGTATCATGGGGTCAATCTTTGAATAGTAATTGAAGTCACCTTACCATTGCTTATGAATTGGGTTGAAATTGGGCTTAAAGACAAGTCTCAACAAAATGCCATTGCTGATTTGGTCTTGGTCCTTCAAGTATTTTTTGGTCTAGGCAAAGCAAGCATGAAGGACCCCACTTTGTTTTGATGATCAACTTGTTTCAACGGGAGAGATCAAAATGCAAGAAGAAAATAGGAGGCACAACAAACATAGAGAGACCTTGTGGGCTTGTGGTTTATGGTTACTATGATGCAAATGGTTGATATATTATCTTATAAATTATTAAAAAAATAAAATGAAATGAAAGGGTGAAATTCACAGTGAAAAACTTTGTACACATACTCATAGTGCATTATAGATTACTATATAGCTTTTTTAAAAAATATATTTACTATTATGTAATTATCATTTTTCTCTTTTAAAAAAAGAATAGCTAACTTGTCAATAAGGGTAATTTTATCTTTTTATAAATTCCATTAGTCATTAGCAAATTATTTGAGAACAATTGTCTTTTATATTTATTTTGCATGGTTAATTTACTAAATTATTTTTAAAAACAGAAAAATGATTAACTGTCGTCCATGGTCATTTTCACATTTTTAATCTAGTTAGCACAATAAAATAACGTTAATACCCTCAAAAGACAAAAATTAATAAATTGTTATCCGGAAACTATTTTGTCTTTTCACAATGGTTTTATTGTTATATTTATGTTGATTTAGAGATAATTTAGTCTTTTAATAAATATAAATATTAAAAAAAAGTGATCAACATGTGCATAACACGTGTTCGGCCCTTTGCTGCCTTTGGGCGGTGGGTGTAAAGAATTAAAGCAATCAACGATGAGCTTCCCTAGTGTGGTTTAGCAAAATGAAATTCATTTTCATTGATTTCAAATACTTACAACTTTAGGAACAAAATTTTAAAATTAAAAAAATATTTAGTACCTTTTTTCGCCAAAATAAAGGATTTATTTGTACTATCAGGGAGGAGGTTTAGGTTCTTTTTATTTTATTTTGGTCCCTCAACTTTTTTTTTCTAATTTGACCCCTTTAAATTGATTTTATTTGAGATTTGACTTGGTAGTTTGTTTTGGATGCCTTAATATAAGGGGCCTTGCAATATTAAGAGATATTTTTAGGACTCAGTTGATGCTCAGTTTTAAAAAATAAAATTTGATTGATATAGAATAATTAAGTGTTAACGGACCAAAATTAAAACTAAAATAATTATAAGGACTAGGGCAACTAGGTGGAGCAAATAGGGTGGGGCTAGTGGTACACGCATTACTTGTGTGAAACGCCCACAATGTTTAGGCGGTGCGTGCGGCGTATCTTAGCAATCAAACGTCTGCTTCCATTGCACAATTAAAAGTGGCTCGCAAGACCTTCCTATTAAGCTGGTGTGTGGTGGTGGCAAAGCAACAGTTTGGTGCCAATGATCTTTTTTCTTCTCCTCCCTCTTTTCTCTCTCTTATCATTATGATTCATGCCACCTATGCCAAAATTAAAAAAATGTTATGTCATTTTTTTTTATATAAAATTTTATCTTTAATATTTTGATTGTTATTTGTTTTGCTTTGAATCACTTTTTTTATTTGATTTTTTTTCTTTCAATCTTATCCCTAAATGTTTGATTTTTATGTCAAATTTGATTTTTATTCTTTTGATTGCTATTTATTTATTTTTATACAATTCTCTTAATTATTATTTTTTTAATTCCAACCATCAACATTTGGTTTCATTTCATTTTTATATCAAATTTGGTCATTATGCTTTTAATTTCTATTTGCTTTTTTTGAACCTTTTTCATTGATTTTTTTTCCCAATTTCATCTCTTAACATTTTATTGATTGAGAATTTTGCTTCATGATTTTTTTTCATTCTATAGGGTAATCCTAACCTTATGACCCAAGTCACAGATTTGAAAGGTTAGTTCGAGTTGACTTATATATTTTTTTACGTCCTTTCTTGCAATCGATTTTTTTTTTCAATTTTATCATTTTATATTGAATTTCTTTCAAGGTCACAGGTTCATGATTTTTTTTTTAAAAGGTTATTTCAATCTCATGTCTAGGATCACGAGCTTTACAAGTTAACCCATATTTACTTGGGTTATTTTTCTTTTTCAATATTGAATTTCTTTCAAGGTCACGGGTTCATGATTTTTTCACTTTTCTTTTTAAAAAGTTATCTCAATCTCATGTCTGGGATCACGAGCTTCACAAATTAACCCGAATTTACTTGGGTTATTTTTTTTCCCTTTTTTTAAAATTTTCACTCTTCGACATTGTTTTAGTTTAAAAATTAAGTTTTATAATTTTATTCAATTTTTTTTACGGGGTTATCATAATCTCATGATGAGATCGTAAATTTGGCTGGCTAACTCAGGTGGGTTCGGGTTTTTTTTTTGCTTTTATTTTTTTTAATTTATCCTTCAACATTTTTATGTATTGGGAATTGAGCTTCAATTTTTTTTCATTTTATTTTTTATAGGGTTATCTTGTTCTTATTTAATTTTTACTTTATTATTAAATAAGATTATATATTGAGATCTTTTAAGAATATTAGGATGATATCTTTCCATTATATTATCAAGCATTCATGTTTTGTAGTTAATCATTGTTATTTTTTTATTTTATTTTTTTACCATTATTTTTTTAATTATATTATTAAATTAATTGAGGTTAGTGGACCTAGTCGAGTTAATAACTTGGATATTTGATTTTTATTTATTTTTATTTTTTAAAATATACTAGCATCACCCAATCATGTATATTGAGAAAAAATTAATCTGCCCACTACGTAGCACATGAAATCAATCTAGTGTTATACTATTTAATCATAGTCATGATATCAAATTAAATAGATGAAAACAATTTGCTGCTTTTGCATTGAGCCCCTAAAATATTTTTAAAATATCCCAATTGGTTAAATTTATAGCCCTCAGTTTCCTGTCTCACACATGCGTTGAGCTGGATTTAGTTGCCATAGAGATCAGTTCAACTTGCAACTTACAACTTGCAGCTACCTAGTTGAGAAATTTCTAGTTTTTAATTATAGCATGAATAATTACCTTCCAAATTAAAATTAAATCAATATTTGATCTCAATTAATATGAAATAAGAGACAATACATATTAAATAATATTATTGGTGTGAATTTTTTTTCCCCAAAATTAACCATATGATTTGTTTAAAATAACATTAAATCTTGCCCTCAACTCATGCGTGAGAACACGAACACACACATATAAAGACACATAAAAAGATGAAACAATTTAAACGAAAATTTAATTCTACTTTCAACACAACACGGGCATGGACGCATGCATACGCACCTAAGAACATATTGAAAGATAAAACAAGATAGCCGTCAACTGGAGGTGGAGTGTTCCAGCTTGGTGGTCCAGTTGAGTTTGAAAGCGGTGGTCCAAAACTTATCTCAACAAGGCCATGCCTCATTGAGCTTAGCTTTCTTTTGTTTGTTTGCTAGATTTTTTTTCTGAAATCATGCTCCAAATCCTAATATTTGTAATCAGCACCATGAATTGAACTAGCCTTTAACGAAGCACAAAAGTTTTCCTATTTTGGATGAACACAAGTACACAAGATTAAAATTCATTAGAAGAAAAAGCTAGAAGAAAAAGCTGGCGAAGGGAAAATTAAGCTTGAAAACTTGTGTTTCCTCTGTGCTTGTGTTACAGACTTTTGTCAAGAAATCAGAGAGATATAGATCGAGAGAGGTCCACCTCAAAAACTTGATGTACACGACAGGAACTTCCATATCCACTGTTTAAAGTTGAAGAAAACTGGTGGAATCCTTTTATCATCAACAGATATGGCTAATGAAATTCTTTCACAATAACAGTGGAGCCCTATTGTCCTAAATTTATCTAGGGTGGGGAGGGAAGATGAAGAATAAAAAGGAAAGCTCGATAGAACTACTGGTTAAACATCAACTCGGCAGTCTTTTAATAAGTGAGCTAGCTAGTACACAAACACCTCTAACAGGTTACACACCAATGGTTATCTTCCCCATCCTCTAGTACATTGCCTGACTTATCATTTATGGATGATAGCTAGCTTGCTTGCTTGCTTGATGTGCATGGTACACAAGTTGTGATCCTTTCCCAATTCTTTAATTTATTCTTGTTAGGTCCATGTTCTTTGGAAGCAATTGATTAGTTTCAAACAACAATTAATAATCTTGGGACATGCATGGCTTGTCAATGAGATTCTATTTGATTGATTTCAAAGATTAATGCTAAGACATCAATCAATTAATTAAAACAAGTTCACGTGAAGCTTCCTTAATTTCATTTTCCTTGACAAAAGTATGGGAGGGATTGACTAACTAGATCCAATTGATGATCGAAATCATAATTCAAAGAATATTTATGAATTGAAATCTAACTGGAGGAGATTGCTTAAAATTCTTCTAACCCTACAGTGCTAGTTAAGTAGCCAAATAATTATAAGCTGGACTGCATTTATTTAGCCTTGATTTGCCATGGAACTTAAGCTTTATTGGAGATTTTATTAAACTATTCTCATCTACCAAAAGGTGGGAATCCCGTTGGTGATCATGAGTAGGAGAATTGGGCAACAGCTAGATCAACAGCTAACCTGGCTTAATATAAATCGCCACTTGATTTTGTTTTATAATAAATATTGATCTAAAAAAATAGTTAAAAGGCATCCAATTAATAATTAAGACTTTTGAATGTTCAAAGGAACTTTCTCAATGACTTGTATATTTTCCTTTGAAATATATATATAAATGTTGGCTTCGGAATTCATTAATGGTGTCTATGACAAGACTTACATACCCTAACCATGCATCTTGAGAAATTAAAGAATATCAATAGATAATTAGCAGCAGAGATTTATCATGAAGTTTACTTCCCTTATTGTATATTGTTCACTATTATATACAAACTCAAACCAATGGCTATATCACGTTAAACAACATTGAAATTAACTAGCTAGGGGGTAATAATTAATTAGCTGAATTTGTTAGGTTGATAACCGTTGTACGTAGTCAATATTCTTGGTTAATTAGGCCTAAACAGAGTAATACCTTTTGAACTTTTTTTTAATTCATTGGTGCATAAATAATTAAGCATTTTCAACATGTAATTATCTTTATTTTCAACGAGCTTATAACTCAATCAACAGTTCTCTATATTACTTTATATATTTTAAAAATTCTCAAATCTATATATTTTATTTGTTATAGAATAATATAAATCATATTCTGGAACCTCACTTAATAGCTTAAGTTAATATAGACTTGTACAAGTTTCAAGTCCAAAAAGCTTTCACTTGAAAGGGTATGTTAGAGAATAATATAAATCATATCTTGGAACCTCACCTAATTAATAGCTTAAGCTATTGGGTTGAGATAGTTCTTTAACATGGTATCAGAGCCTTGATAATCACGAATTCGAATCTCAACATCCTTTATTTATTTGATAAAAATTAAATTTGATAAAAATTAAGTACAAAATAATATAAAATTACTATTGAGTTTAATTAATTCTTTAACATTCTTTACACATAGTCACCTACATGAAAGCTAAAATTCAAGGTAGAATTTGGTTACTTTACACAGAAAAACAAAGATAGTGAGAATATAATATGTAAGATTATCTTCTTATATTTTTTTTATTTTAAAAATATAAAAATTTATTTTACAATTATCCTAAAAATATTTATTTTATATTTTCGTTTCTATCCATCCAACTAAATATATTCTTGACTTGACTTTAATGATAATAAAGTGTATATATTGTCAAGTTTTTGGAGATACACGTAAACATAAATGCAGTAAAATATAATCCATCACATCCTAACAAGATTTTGATAGGAATCTGTAAAGTGCCAACGAGTCACCCTTCATTGGTTGCCAGATAATTGTCCTAATCTTTGCAACTCATCACTCTATTTGCTTACTGCTATTTGCTAGCTACTCTCTTCACGTACCCCACTTAAGAATTTTGTGCCCGCGAGCAGCCCCTTTTGTTCATCAAGATAGTGATATGAATGTATAATACCAAAGAAAAGGAAGCAGTAAAAGAAGGAAAATTGCGACAAGACTTGCAAATTTCTGGGCTTGGCTCTTTGAGTACGTAGGGAGAATAAATCAACAGAGAATTGATTGATTGGTGTTTCATATGTAACATATGTGTTAAAATTTGCATTTTCTACCCCTATATATTTCTAATTAATTAACTCTTTGTCATAATTTAATTTTGAAAAATACTTTTGACTAATAACTTAGAGTTAAAATTTACTTCCCATTAATGATCCCATAAAATTAATGAAATCTAAATCTTGCGATCATATTTTAAAATAGATTATATCAAACTCATGCATGAGGTGATTAATTAACCAACCATTTTAATGTGCAACAATATGTATTTTCCCATAAACAAAGAAAAAAAGATTCATTACAGACAATGAAAATTAAGGCATGATTAGTTTAAATGGTATAATTAACACCACCCTTTCGTTCTGTGGTTGGTAAAGGGTTTATGGTTTTCTAATTTGATTTTTGACTGTACTGACGAAAGCCAGTCACTGGCGGCTGAATGCGGGAATATAAGCTGTAAAGATAAAAGAATATTATCATCAGCTTTGATGTAGATAAATACTATATTTTATCAGCAATATGTCACATGAAAAAAAAAACACCAGAAAAACAATTTGGCTTGTCTTATGCTACAACATTTATTGGTAAATGCCATGCGGTACAACAGTCATTTTATGTTGATTCCACAATTTTTTGGGCAACAGACGACCTCTGAGTAAGTGTCCATACATCAACATGATCAATTATTGAATTTTAGTCCCTCTAGCTAGTAATGAAGGACGAGCTAGATCCTCCTCATATTATTCACGATCATAATATGGGATAAGAACCCAGCCAAGCAATCAATGAGGTTGAAAACGATATCTGTAATTATCAAGAAGCATTTCCCACATTTTATTATATATATATATATATATATATATATATATATATATATATATATATATCATTCCTCTATGGTGATTTAAGACCATGGATCTATAATGCGAGAGATGTATTTTACTAAATTTTGTTAATAATTGAGGAGTTGCACGTTGTCAAAGAATCATCTCAATTCAAAAATTTAAGTTGTTAAATGAGGTTTTAAGATATGATTTATATTATTCTCTAACATATCCCCTCAAGTAAACTTAAGCTGTTAGGTGAGGTTTCAGAATATGATTTATATTATTCTCTAACACATCCCCTCAAGTGAAAGCTCTTTGAGCTTGAAACTTGCATATATTCACATTACCTTGTGCTTAATTTTTATCAAATAAATATTAGGGGATGATGAGATTCGAACTTGTGACCGCTTGGTCATTAAAGCTCCGATATTATGTTAAAGAACCATTTCAATCCAAAAACTTAAGTTGTTATGTGAGATTTCAGGATATAATTACATTATTCTCTAACACACGTAATAGTTTCTGGAAATCAATTTAGTACCAAAATTTTAGATATGTTTTCATATGAGTCTCTTAAAAATTATAACTAATCCAAAATCTTCAATAAAAAAATTTATAATATCCCTCTCATAAAATTTTTAACCCTTCTTAAAAAAAAAAAACAAAGCTGGGTTTATCTTCACGATATAAGAAATTATAATTACCATTATAGAATTTATATACATTTACCATGGATTCCCACATATATTTAGTAGAAAACTCTTTGCATTTTCAGCATTATTCATCATTAAATATGGATCAAAATTATTCTTAATGCGTGAGGAGCAAGTGGTAATTAAGATGGTTTGTAATTATATTGGATTTGAATCTAAGAGTAGATTGTGAAAACTGTCATCACCCAATTTTGGGTGATTCCCCAAAATTCGTTTTTTTTCCAAAAAAATAAAAAAAATAAAAATAAAATAAAGGCTGCAAAAATAGGCGAAAATCAAGTTGCAATTTTCGGAAGAATTTCAAGGCCCAATTGTACGCTGTTATGCCCAAAAGTAGAAAAATGCAAATTCAAGGTCAAATTAAATGAGTATTGGACGAATTTGCATGAAAATTAAGTTCAATGGCATAATTAAATTTTTAATGGGCCAATTTGATTTAATCATGGGCCAAATTGAATTTTAATTATGTTCAAGAATTAATTTAGGTCCAATTGAAGGAGTTAATTAAGTGCAAGGACTTAATTATACTTTAAGCGGGTCAAAATTAATTGGAGGGCTTAATTGGTGAAAATTAAGTTTGGGAGCTTAATTTAGACTTAATTGAAAAATCAGAATTTTAAGAGACCCAATTTAATTTTTACCAAATGAATTGATTGAAATTAAGGGGCCAAACACAAAACTTGAGGGACTAATTTTGAAGCCCGAAAAATAATCTGCCTATAAATAGCAACCTTTAACTCAAAACCTGGGGGGGTATTTTTGACAAAAAAAAAAGAAGAACAAACCCTAAAAAACCTAACCCTACAAAACTTGTTCTTCTTCTTCTCCAAGAGCAGCCGCCGCCCCCCACCCGGTTGAAATTTCCTTCTCTCCTTCGGTGAAAAAAACTGACCGGCGTCTTCCCCTCCTCTCAATCGATTTTCACTGCCTCCAGCAGCCTCTCCATCTCTTCCAAAAACAGAGCAAGCCGATCTTCCATCTTTCTCAGCCGCTGCAGCTCTTCCAGCCGGTCTTCTCCCCTGAAACCGGCGCCATCTCCACACAGCTGCTGTACCATTCCAGCCGGCGCTCCTTTTCCTTCCTTCTCCCACAGCCCGGTCTTGCCTCAAACCAGCAGCGCCGATCCACCCTCTCCACTGCCTTCAACCGACCGCTGCTCCTTCTTGCTCCACCAACCCAACAGCGGCGCCGTCTCCATCCATTCTCCCTCCGGTGGTGCCTGCAGAATCTCGTTCCCCTCCATCTCTGCTGAATCGAACACCAGCAGCTACCCGGCCGTCCATAGAAACCCATTCATCCATCCGGCCGACCGAGACAGGAGGAAAAACCCAAAGAAAAAACAGATCTGTAGAGATAAAAAACGGACCCAAAACGGAGAAGAAACCAACTGCCATCTGTTGCGTTTGTGTGTTGTTGTTCTTTGCAGGTGACGGTGGGTGTCACCACCAGCAGAGGAGGGAAGAGGAGAAGAAGTTGAGCTGAACCCACCATTTCTGGCATTTCACGGCGGCGCGTGAACCCACGCGCCGCCAGTGGCGGTGGCGCATTGGAACACGCGCCACAGCTGTTCATGCGCTCCAATTCCTGTGCAGAAGGGTTCCCTTGCAATTTTGGAGTTTTTAAGGACCATTTTGTAAATTTGAAATTATTTGATGTAATTTTTATTTATTTTTGAATATTGTAATTTGTATTGTGGATGTAAAAAAAAAAAGAAAAAGAAAAAAGAAGAAAAAGGAAAAAAGAAAAAGGAAAAAATATAATATAATAAAAAATGTGTGTTTGTGTTTGCATTTTTTTTATCATGTTATTGAATTATAAAAAGAAAAACAAAAAAATATAAAATGCATGTTTGTATTTATTTCAGGAATCCTTTCATGATGAGACGACAAAAGAATAAAGAAGGATTTAATATTTTGGTTGGATCATGGTGTAGAAGTACAAACTTGTACGGAAGTTGTATTTCTAAATTCCGATGAAAAGACAAAATTTTTAAAACTTCTTTAACACATCAAGCCACGAAGCAGCTTACCTCAGGTAGGGTGTGTTAGGGGTGCTAATACCTTCCCTAACCACAATCAGTCCCTTACCCGTGAATCTCTGACAAGACCAGTCAACCCGGGTTTCCTAGTAACCCTCAATTAAATACTAGGTGGCGACTCCCAACAAAATTAATTCCAATAGCAGAGAGCAAAAAACCGCCATCGCCAGGACCGGGCCGACGCCGCGCGCGGGGTGTTTTCCGACGTGCGACAGAATGGCGACTCCACTGGGGAGGTACTGTTTCTAACAACATTGGACTAAGCTTTGTGTATTTGATGTGTTTAAATTTTGCCATTTGTGTCTTGCTTTATTTTATCCTTGCATTTTTAGAATTTTTCATGCATCACCTGTATTTTTTAAAGCACACACAAACCTCTAAGTTAGGAGGGGAGTAGCGGTCTGCCTCATGACTTTCAGTCGGGGTTCAGATTTGTGAAACATCCAACTATGAGCTGAGTGTTTACTCGGTAATGGCGGTCACAGGGTGCCCTGACCATTCCTTGTAAACCCCTATACTGCCTTCACATGAGGTGGTCACTGGGCGGTTCATAGACCCTTTTGAGACCAGGTAGAAAACCTACCCATGTTCATATAATCAATAGAACCTGTCCTTAGGTTGTATGTGCTATCATTTATCTGCATTGGGGCGAACCCTTCTTGAAACATCTTGAATTCAAGACTTGTGGGTGACAGAATGATCGTCACTCTGAAAATTTTCATTGTAGAGTTTGGGCAAGAATCAATATTCTTGTTTCATCATACAAAAGTGACGATCATATGTCACCCCTCGAAGGGCAAGTTCATCATATAGATTGCATGTTCATACATTTTCTCATGCATGCACCAGAATAAAAAGTGGGTCCCCTACAAGTCTACAACACCTAATTTTGAGCGAAAAAAAACATTAGAGATACAGAGTGTGCTCGCCGCAGCACTCATTTTCAAAAAGAGTTGAAGTCTCTGAACAAAAGCTTGACTCGCCTCTGGCTTACTCGAGCAAATACTGAGAAATGATCATAGGGAAGTTCCTTCCAACTGACCTATCATCTTTGTTCAAACCCCAACAACAACTCAGCCCAAAGAAACTGGGGGGCAAACATGGTCAAAAGCCTCAACACAATTCGAAGGGGAATTGCACCTCCGTGGCAAAATGGAGCATGTTCTTGCTCTGCCCAAAAAAAAAAAAAAAAAAGCTATACCCCTGCTTGATCATGCCTACAAAAACTCCTTGATTTTTGTTTTAACCTATTCCAGTTTTTGTCGGTAATTTGGCTCAAAATTCCACAAGACTTTCCCTGTTCACTGAGCCTTTCTTGTTAATAAGATCAGGTGTTTTTCCTGTGTTCATGACATGCCTTCATTTTTTGTTGTTTCGTGCAAATAACACCTTGAACATACTATTTAAACATGAAACCATTGCGCCAAGAATCTTTGGGCGTGTTCCTCCTTTTTCCCAAAACAACAAGCATAACCCCATGTTTTCACAACAATTTTTGGGAAATCAAAGTTTAGTACAAAAAACAGAAATTATGTTGGTGTTTGTTCAAACAAACAAGTTTTGGAAATTCAGGTGATTCCTTAGAGAGGTAACCATACACCTAAAAAAACCCAAAAAAAAACAGAATGAAGTGACTCTAAAAGCTGAGTTTTATTTGCATGACTAATGAGAAATCACTCTGCATACTCGCATGAAAGCAAGGCTTACCGATCCTAAGTGCATGCATTTGAGATGAAGAAAGGCCATCTTTGATAATCCTTTCACAAGGCTAAAATATATCCTTTGAAGTCCCCTTTTGAGCCTAATAAATTTTTCTTGAAAAATAACCTTGGCTAGGATCACACCCCACACTGGGGGCAAGTGCAAAAAATCCTTAATGATTGAAAGTGCCCAAATAACTCTAGGGGGCATAAAAAGTCTTCAACGATGAAAGTGCCCAAACAATACTGGGGGGCATAAAAGAAAATTCTCAATCATCGAAGATGCCCATACAAAGATGGGGGGCATGAAAAAAATTCAAATGATCCAAAAATTTTGAGCAAAAAAAAAGCAAATGCAATGATGCTCAAAATCAAATGAAGAAAAAATGAGAAAGAGCCCAAGCCCAACATTGGGGGGCACCGTGGACCATTTTACAAATCAATTCCAAGGTCCAGAAATCTATGAACAAAAGAGTTTGGGATACAAGCACTAGTGATCCTTAGTCTTAAAGTCCCTTAAACACCTTTTGAGCCTATGAATATCCTTTTCTTCATAGCCAATAGCCCAAGCCTACATTACGTGCTTAATCAAGCCCTTTCTGATCAAAGGCAAGCAATCTGGATCGGTAGGCAGTGCTTTCTCATGTGAAACAAAATCATTATTCATGCAAATAAAATGAATGCTTTAAAGACGGTTCTCAATAACCCTTAAATTGAAATTTAAACCTTTTGTGACCCACCAGATGTCACTTTGTGTTTTTCACATTTTCGTCGAAAGACGGTTCTCAATAATCCTCAAATTGATATTTCAACCTTTTGCGACCAACCAGATGTCACCCTGTGTTCTTCACATTTTCGTCGAAAGACGGTTCTCAATAACCCTTAAATTGAAATTTCAACCTTTTGTGACCAACTAGATGTCACTTCTTCATATTTTCATCGAAAGACGGTTCTCAATAATCCTCAAATTGATATTTCAACCTTTTGCGACCAACCAGATGTCACCCTGTGTTCTTCACATTTTCGTCGAAAGACGTTTCTCAATAACCCTTAAATTGAAATTTCAACCTTTTGTGACCAACCAAATGTCACTTCATATTTTTCATCAAAATAAAAACAGAAGGTTTCCATCATTTCTGAAAACCTCTCCATAGGAATCACTTGAATTTTGTCAGAATGAGTTCTGCTTTGAATCGATGTCAAAATGATTTCTGTGTCTGGAATAACTTTGAAATTCCAAAAATTCTGCATGAAAACAACTCCTTGTAAATAACCAAACCTTCTTTCACATAGCCTCATCCCCAAACCCGAATTGAATACTGGGGGGCATGATCAAGCTGGAGGGCAATTCACCAAAACATATAGGGTTGGCTCCATGATTCCCCTTCCAAGAAAATAGAAAATGTTGGGTTGAGCTAGAGCTCTTCAGATAAAGGTTTGAGGGATAAGATGTATGTTGATGTCATATCCTGCCCGAGGGTCAAGATCACAATATGGGACTCGAGTAAGCAAGAGTGAAAAGAGCCATCAAAGCTTACTATCAGAGACTCAAACTTTTGTGAAAATCAGAACTCCATAAAGAAAGGAGGACACCATGAAGAAAAGGGGACCTGCATTTCTCAGGTAAGTATACATGCATATTGATCATGATGCATAACCTTCATCTTGACAGATTAGTGTCTCACAATCACCCATTTTTTAGTGGGCTTTCGAGCCCTCACCTCTTAGGTAGTGTGTTCTCTAACCCTACCTTCTCTTTTGAGTGGGCTTTCGAGCCCTCACACCTTAGGTAGTGTTTTTTCTAACTCTACCTCCTTTTTTGAATGGGCTTTCGAGCCCTCACCTCTTAGGTAGTGTGTTCTCTAACCCTACCTCCTCTTTTAAGTGGGCTTTCGAGCCCCACTTCCTTTTTCGAATGGGCTTTTGAGCCCTCACCTCTTAGGTAGTGTGTTCTCTAACCCTACCTCCTCTTTTGAGTGGGCTTTCGAGCCCTCACACCTTAGGTAGTGTTTTTTCTAACCCTACCTCCTTTTTGAGTGGGCCTTCGAGCCCTCACACCTTAGGTAGTGTGCTTTCTAGCCCTATCCACTTCTTTTTTTAGTGGGCCTTCAAGCCCTCACATCTTAGGTAGCGTGTCCTCTAACCCTACCTCCTCTTTCGAGTGGGCTTTCGAGCCCTACTCCCTTTTAATGTGCCTTCGAGCCATCGGACCTTAGGTAGTGTGTTTTCTAACCGTACCTCCTTTTTAGTGGGCTTTCGAGCCCTCACATCTTAGGTAGTGTGTTTTCCAACCATACCTCCTCTTTTGAGTGGGCTTTCGAGCCATCACACCTTAGGTAGCGTGTTTTCCAACCCTACTTCCTTTTTCGAGTGGGCTTTCGAGCCCTCACATCTTAGGTAGTGTGTTTCCCAACCATACCTCCTTTTAGTGCGCCTTAGAGCCCTTACCTCTTAGGTAGTGTGTTTTGCAACCCTGCCTCTTCTTTAATGTGCCTTCGAGCCACCACACCTTAGGTAGCGTGTTTTCTAACCATACCTCTTTTTTAGTGTGCCTTAGAGCCCTTACCTCTTAGGTAGCGTGTTTTCTAACCTTGCCTCCATTTTAAAATGGGCCTTCGTGCCATCACACCTTAGGTAGTGTGTTCTCTAACCCTACCTCCTCTTTTGAGTGGGCTTTCGAGCCCTACTTCCTTTTGAGTGCGCCTTAGAGCCTTCAAACACCTTAGGTAGCGTGTTTTCCAAACCTGCCTTCTTTTTAGTGCCTCTTCGAGCCACCAACCACCTTAGGTAGTGTGTTTTCTAACCATACCTCCTTTTGAGTGCGCCTTAGAGCCTTCAACCATCTTAGGTAATGCGTTTTCCAACTCTACCCCTTTTTAGTGCGCCTTAGAGCCATCAACCACTTTAGGTACCGTGTTTTCCAACCTTACCTCCTTTTTAGTGCGCTTTAGAGCCATTAACCACCTTAGGTAGTGTGTTTCCCAACCATACCTCCTTTTAGTGCGCCTTAGAGCCCTTACCTCTTAGGTAGTGTGTTTTCCAACCCTGCCTCTTCTTTAATGTGCCTTCGAGCCACCACACCTTAGGTAGCGTGTTTTCTAACCATACCTCCTTTTAGTGTGCCTTAGAGCCCTTACCTCTTAGGTAGTGTGTTTTCCAACCCTGCCTCTTCTTTAGTGCGCCTTAGAGCCTCACCTCCTAGGTAGTGCGTTGTCCAACCCTGCCTCTTTTTAAGAGCTCCTTTGAGTCCTAACCTTTTAGGTAGTGTGTCTTTCTAACCCTACCTCTTTTCGAGTGCACTTTCTAACCCTCAAGAGGATTCATTATTCCTCAACGAGATGAGTCAATCATATCTCATCCTTTTTTCTTCTTTACAACGCTTACTATCTAAAGTCTTTTACAAGACTTTCTACCGTAAGCATTGTAAAGAGGGGGGCAACTGTCATCACCCAATTTTGGGTGATTCCCCAAAATTCGTTTTTTTTCCAAAAAAATAAAAAAAATAAAAATAAAATAAAGGCTGCAAAAATAGGCGAAAATCAAGTTGCAATTTTCGGAAGAATTTCAAGGCCCAATTGTACGCTGTTATGCCCAAAAGTAGAAAAATGCAAATTCAAGGTCAAATTAAATGAGTATTGGACGAATTTGCATGAAAATTAAGTTCAATGGCATAATTAAATTTTTAATGGGCCAATTTGATTTAATCATGGGCCAAATTGAATTTTAATTATGTTCAAGAATTAATTTAGGTCCAATTGAAGGAGTTAATTAAGTGCAAGGACTTAATTATACTTTAAGCGGGTCAAAATTAATTGGAGGGCTTAATTGGTGAAAATTAAGTTTGGGAGCTTAATTTAGACTTAATTGAAAAATCAGAATTTTAAGAGACCCAATTTAATTTTTACCAAATGAATTGATTGAAATTAAGGGGCCAAACACAAAACTTGAGGGACTAATTTTGAAGCCCGAAAAATAATCTGCCTATAAATAGCAACCTTTAACTCAAAACCTGGGGGGGTATTTTTGACAAAAAAAAAAAGAAGAACAAACCCTAAAAAACCTAACCCTACAAAACTTGTTCTTCTTCTTCTCCAAGAGCAGCCGCCGCCCCCCACCCGGTTGAAATTTCCTTCTCTCCTTCGGTGAAAAAAACTGACCGGCGTCTTCCCCTCCTCTCAATCGATTTTCACTGCCTCCAGCAGCCTCTCCATCTCTTCCAAAAACAGAGCAAGCCGATCTTCCATCTCTCTCAGCCGCTGCAGCTCTTCCAGCCGGTCTTCTCCCCTGAAACCGGCGCCATCTCCACACAGCTGCTGTACCATTCCAGCCGGCGCTCCTTTTCCTTCCTTCTCCCACAGCCCGGTCTTGCCTCAAACCAGCAGCGCCGATCCACCCTCTCCACTGCCTTCAACCGACCGCTGCTCCTTCTTGCTCCACCAACCCAACAGCGGCGCCGTCTCCATCCATTCTCCCTCCGGTGGTGCCTGCAGAATCTCGTTCCCCTCCATCTCTGCTGAATCGAACACCAGCAGCTACCCGGCCGTCCATAGAAACCCATTCATCCATCCGGCCGACCGAGACAGGAGGAAAAACCCAAAGAAAAAACAGATCTGTAGAGATAAAAAACGGACCCAAAACGGAGAAGAAACCAACTGCCATCTGTTGCGTTTGTGTGTTGTTGTTCTTTGCAGGTGACGGTGGGTGTCACCACCAGCAGAGGAGGGAAGAGGAGAAGAAGTTGAGCTGAACCCACCATTTCTGGCATTTCACGGCGGCGCGTGAACCCACGCGCCGCCAGTGGCGGTGGCGCATTGGAACACGCGCCACAGCTGTTCATGCGCTCCAATTCCTGTGCAGAAGGGTTCCCTTGCAATTTTGGAGTTTTTAAGGACCATTTTGTAAATTTGAAATTATTTGATGTAATTTTTATTTATTTTTGAATATTGTAATTTGTATTGTGGATGTAAAAAAAAAAAGAAAAAGAAAAAAGAAGAAAAAGGAAAAAAGAAAAAGAAAAAGGAAAAAATATAATATAATAAAAAATGTGTGTTTGTGTTTGCATTTTTTTTATCATGTTATTGAATTATAAAAAGAAAAACAAAAAAATATAAAATGCATGTTTGTATTTATTTCAGGAATCCTTTCATGATGAGACGACAAAAGAATAAAGAAGGATTTAATATTTTGGTTGGATCATGGTGTAGAAGTACAAACTTGTACGGAAGTTGTATTTCTAAATTCCGATGAAAAGACAAAATTTTTAAAACTTCTTTAACACATCAAGCCACGAAGCAGCTTACCTCAGGTAGGGTGTGTTAGGGGTGCTAATACCTTCCCTAACCACAATCAGTCCCTTACCCGTGAATCTCTGACAAGACCAGTCAACCCGGGTTTCCTAGTAACCCTCAATTAAATACTAGGTGGCGACTCCCAACAAAATTAATTCCAATAGCAGAGAGGGAAAAACCGCCATCGCCAGGACGGGCCGACGCCGGGCGCGGGGTGTTTTCCGACGTGCGACAAAAACAATTAATAAAAAAGGCTTAAAACATAAAATTATATTAATATGAATTCTATACTTTTCTAAGATTATCAAATAACCATCAAATTTAATCATTTAAGCTATTAGACAAAAGCTTGATATGGAATTACATCTTATGTAACAAAGAAGGATTAATTCCAAAAAAAATCAATTATTAAAAAAAAATCCAAATTTCTCCATATTGTTCTATCACATCCTTTGGCCCAATTTTTAATTTCTTGTGGCTCAAATCAATCTCCCACTTATTTAATAATATCGAAAACCATGATAAAAAAAAAGTTAAGATATAACTACACTATCTAATCAAATAATAATTGAATCTGGCCCACCAAAGTCTTAAAAAAATAATCAAAATCCTCTTTATTCTTAGAAACATTTCAAAGAAGTCCTAATTAATGAAATGGCCATCCCAAAATAGAAATTACACCTTTTAGTCTTGTCGCACATCCCCACACGATGTCTATTGGCGAATTTGGTTCGTTTGATTGATGATTTGAGAGTTGCAATCTAGTATTTGGTTCAGGATCACTAGGAAACCCGAATATACTGATCTTGTCAGATATTCATGAGTAAAGGACTGGTTGTGGCTAGGAAGGTATTAGCACCTATAGTGCACCTTACATGAGATAAGCTACTTCGTGATTTGATGTAATAAAGAAATTTTAAAGATTTTGTCTTTTCATCGGATATTAAAAATACGATTTACGTATAAGTTCTTAATCCTTTACCGTGAGCAAATCAAAACATTAATTTTTTTTTTATTTTTTGTGATTTTATCATTAAAAAAACAAAATCCCACACATCACTTTTCACTATTTCTACTCACACATCCCTAATTACATGTTACAAATCATCTAAATTCAAAATAAAACAAACATTACATTAAACAATTTGGAATTTACAAAGCAAACCCAAAAAAAAAAATCAGAACAGTGTTGAGGACATCAGTGCAACTTCTAGGATTGAGGAACAGTGCTAAGTAATCTTTTGAACGATGGGAACAGTGGCGACACATCTTCTCCACGCACCACCGCCACTAGCAGCGCGGGGGTTCACGCGCCGCCGCAAGCAACGCCTAGGAAATGGGTGGTTCTAGCCCGGCTTCCTCCCTTCTTCCTTCCATTGTCGGCGGTGACAAGCAACGTCACCTGCAAAGCAAAGAAAATGCAATAAACAGACGATTTTGTTCGGTTTTAAATATGTTCAAAGCCTTCTGTTCTCTTTTCCTCCCGGTTCATTTTTTCTTCTGCCAATGGCAGATCTGGTTGTTGTTGTTGTCTGTGGCCGCTGAAGCTGCGGTAGAGATGGGAGGTGGATGTCTGGTCAGGGGATGAGAAATGACGTTTGCGGTTGAAGAGGGAGACTGTGGGTCTATGGCCGGTTGAGGAGGGAAGATCTGTTGGCTGTGGGCTAAAAGGCAATCGCTATAGTTGAGGAGACCGAAGGAGAAACAAACGTTACTGATGGGGAAAAGAGAAGTTGTTGTATGGGGAAGGCTTTGTGGAGCTGTTCTGGGGTTATGAAGGGGTGCTGGAAACGACGTTCACGGTGGCTTAGGGAAAACAACTGAGAGGGGGAGGCTAGCTTCGATTGTGAGGCAGATCGGAGGAAGAGAGGGAGTAGCGGCCGGCTGTGTATGGGTCTAGGGGGCCACGATTTTGTTTCTGTGTCTGGGGTGCTTGGCAGGTTTGTGTTAATGAATGGAGGGGAGTTGGATCTCGGCCAAGGAAAGGGCAAGGCTTTGGTTGTCTTTGTTTTGGCCCTCTAGGGGAGCCACCAACTGGCTTGAAAGAGATGGTTTTAGGGTTTTTTTTTTTGCATGGTAATTGCCCCCCCTCTCTTTTTGAATTTTTCTCTCCCTGTTCCGGTTTTTTTCTCTATTATATTTGATTTTTTTTCAAAAACGAGCAATATTCTTGTCGCCTCGATAAGAAAAACCAATAATTTTAAAAATAACACGTTAAAAGCTGAACGCGTTCAAAAGACCTTTGAGATTTAAATTCTTTTGAGAAGCTGTTGAAAATGCTAAAAATAATGCAAATATATTAAAAAATATATTTTTTGAATTTTCATTGTTTTTTGTTATTTTTTAATATTTGAAAATTTTATCAAAAAGATGGGTCAAAAATTGAGTAGCAACAGGTTTTTCCAAAAGCCAAAGTCTAGATTCTTCACGCGTCTTAATAAAACTCAATAGGAATAATACTAATATCTTACGGTGAGAGTTTAAAATCAATTCTCTATTACAATTAGATTTAATTATAGTATTTAATTTAAATTCAACTAATAAATAAATTTAAATAATTTAATTTTTTATATTACTCTTATTACCATTATCTTATTTCTTTTAAAAAAAATTTAGAAAAGGACTAAAGAAATGTTTTAGAAAAGTTAGTTTTAATATTAATTTTTTTTCTTTTTGAAATTATAAATAAGAAGAGTTGACCTCTTATTTCTTTAATTTTATAGTATTTAAAAAAATTGAATTCCATTTGAAATTTAATTTATAACATCTAAAAGATTCAAAACATAATATTTCATTAAAATCTTTAAATTGGATTCAATTTAGATGGTTTCAAAAATATGTTGTAAGAAATTATAACTTCATATGGCCTAAAGGGGGCACTCGATTATGATTTATAGTCATGTTACCAACTCAATTACCTAACTAAATTATAGTCTACGTACGTGTACTCAATGAACACAAAGTAGGGAGATACATTAGGAAGTTGCAATATTTAATCAAGAAATTAATGCTGTATCGTAATGGTAAAGGGAACAATAATGGTAAGACCAAGAATTTCAGGGGCTGGATTAGCTCAAAGTGCTTTGTGTTTTTGAGATACGAGCAAGAGATAAGATAACAAGTTGGGGTTAATTTGAAATGGGGTGTAAGGCAATTGGTCTTATATATTAAATCATATATATTAAATCAAGTCATTACTATCAAATATATATATATATATATATATATATATATATATATATATATATATATATATCAAGTCAAAAGAATCAGTAATTACCATAATTAACTTGTAATTAATAATTAGTTAATCATAGCAAGTGATTAATTGTTGATTGGATCAATAAACTTAAACGTCACCCTGATGACGAAAGCAGCCAAACTGGCTGATCTTATTGTCATTAGAATATTAGCTTTAATTAGTAGTTTAAGAAATTGTATACCAAGCATTCACTAGAAATGGTTGGTTGATTAATTTATTAATTACATGGATTAGCATATTGTCCATTATAATAATTCAAGTGGGAGAGTGAGTGGCCTAATAAGACAGACATGTTAGCATTACAAGATTAATTTTCTAATTAGCTTGTCATTAATGTCTAGCTTTGTCCAAATACAATTCACATCATTATTCAAAATTAAAGACATGGGAATCGACCTTTTTTCAAGCGAGTTCATGGCGTGTGCCTTGAGTCTATCTGTGAGTTTATTTATTCTTTATCTCTTTATATAATATAGTGATAATGGCAGGTGAGTTTAGTTTGATAGCCATTTAATACGGATTATAATTGAACAAAAAAAAAAAAGAGGATTCTAATTGCTCAAGTGAAGAGTTGCTTTGGCATTATTTTATATAATTTGAAATTATATTTCATTAATATTTTTAAAAATTATAAATATTAATCGTTCAAGAGTAATATAAAATTATTCATTAAAATTATTTAATAATTTAATCTTTTAAGTTGATGTGATTTATTGGCATGATATGAATCTTTGTGATAGGCAGAAATATTTTTTTCTAATTAAATTAATAAAATAAAATAAAAAATAGTTATAGACATATACACGTTTTAAATTTATAAAACTTTCATCTTAAGTGAAGTTCGATTGTAATCATCTAAATCTCCTTGATTGGTCCATATTATATATATATAAAAGTTTATTTAATTTGATAAGATCTTTTATATTTAAATGCTATTAACACTTTTTGTGGAAATATCTTAATTTTTTATCCAAGAAAATGCAATAAGATCTCTTCATATATAATTGAATGTACTCATATAATTAAAACACAAGTCATTCTTTATTAGGTAAATGATCAAATTATTTATTTGTGAATCTATTTTTTATATTTTTATAAAAAAAACAAAGACCCGACAGATCTCTCAAAGGTAGAGGGGTATTAACTGCTCAATGCATTCCCAGTAATTGTTTTTTAATCGAATTTTTTATATTTTAATTTTAAAATGACTTGATGGGAAAATAAGGTGTCCAGTTAATTGGCCCACAGCAATAAACAAGAAGGTTCTTTTCTTATTAACATTCTTCAAGATGCATGGCCTCGATCCTGATATTCTTAGGCATCATTTATTTTTATATATATATATATATATATATATATATATATATATATATATAAATGATGCCTAAGAATATCAGGATCGAGGCCATGCATCTTGAAGAAAAAAGCTGGAGGATGGGGACTGGAAAGTCGCCTAGACGTCCTCACATGTAAGTGAAGAATTAAGGCATCCCTACCATTTAAGAGTAGGTATTCCTGTCCATAATTAGCTAGCTGTTTGGTTGCGAACATAATGCTCACTATCTAAATTGAGGACGCTTCTGCTGTGTTTCCTGAATGGATTACTAGTTCAAAATGATTGCTAGTTTGGCATCACAAACAAATTAGCTTTTGTACCTACAATTTTTTTTTTTTGTTAAAACGGTTGAGTGAGTACCCTTCTCATGTGTGATGGATGAAAAAAAAATCAATTCTAGACTTGCTAATGCGTCTTATAGCAGGGAAAATAATATATAAATATCGATTCGGTATAACCCGGTTAATTTGACAAGTTTAATAATTATCTGGACAATCAGAGAAAACATAATTTGACTCAATAAAATTTCAAGATGATATATTCTTTAAAAATCAATGTTTAAAGAATGAAATATATATATATAAAAACTAAATTAAAAAGAAAAAGGAAAAAAAAGTACTATTATAAACAAATAAATAAAAACTTAAGCAAGAATTGATTATATATAACACCCACTTAAAGAAATAAACAACAAGGCAAAAACAAATAAAGTAATAAATATATTGTGATTAAGAATTATAAAGGAAAGCAATAAAGGAAAGAGATAAATTATATGAAAAAATGTGAATAAAATTACATTTATAGAGTTGTCCATAATATCAAGTTTCCTAAAAATAAATAACAAAAAACAAAACTGTACAATTGTGTCAAGAAAAGAATGGCAATTAATTGTTTTGCCACCCAATGCTTTGGTCCAAGTGCACAGAACACCCCATTGTCATATTTCATCAATCACTCACGTTGTTGGCTTATAAGAACATGAAGTGATTGATGTGTTATGACTTCATACTTGGACAATGAATTAGTTGCCTAAGTTTCAATGAAATTCAAAGTACCATATAGACATATAATCAATGACACTGAAAATCCATCACTTCTTTTCTTGCATTCTTCAAAATTTGACCGAACCCAACAAAGAAATTACTCATCCTGTTCACCATTGCTAGGGTTCATCTCAGTAGACAGATTGAGCCATAGCAGAAGCTTCATCTTTTCAGACATTAAACATGGCATGGCATAGATTTGGGGATATATAGGTGGTGGGCCTCTGTGGACTGCATGCCGCCCTGCAATAGAAACTGTTACAACTTTTGCTACCTCTGAGAGCCCCCCCTAATATCCTTTTCTATCCTGTTGGCTAAAGCAGCAGGGTGATCCGTACGAATTAAATGGAAGGAAAAGCAAAGTCAAAACCCTAACAACCCTAGTTACTTAGATATACCTTCTGCTTATATTCCCTTTCCTCTCCAGTTCCCTTCCTTTCCATACATGGGGAGTAAAAGTTGCCTGTGTGAATGAAAAAACGCTTTTTTTTTTAATGATAATAGAGGATTATATTAAAATAACCATTTAGAGGATGGCCAAAGTGAAGAAGGAGAAATTATTTGTTAAAAACCTAAAGATTGCAAAAAAAAAATGTAAAAGTTGGAAAAAAAACCCAAATTGCTGTTAATCCTTTGATTATTGGTGTTTGTATGACTTTAATCCTTTGATTATTGGTGTTTGTACACTTCCGGACACTGTCTGAATTTCTGATGAAGTTATTACCTGTATAGCTAAAGTTTGAGTCGTAATTTTTCAACCAGACAGACAATCAATGGAATGTTAGAATAAAATATGCTTCCTATTCTAGTTGAATTTTCTTTAAAATCAGATTATTCCTGGTTAGCTAAATACTTCAAGTAACAGAAGATTCCATGTTTTTCTCTGAAATTTACTCTTAGCCATTGTATGTCATTGGACAAGAAGCTCATCGAAAAGTCTTTAGGACACATCAAGAGATACCCCACCAAGAGATGAATTTTATTTTTAACCAAAAAATCCCAAGAAAACTTGTGTCCGATAACACTCATGAATTTCAAATAAAGATGAGAAGTCAAGTATATTAATAAGTTTTTATTTTTTTTGCATTGGGTTTTAGATTTTATTATTTTTAGATCTTTTATCTCTTTAATCTTTAATCATGTTGAAATTAATTAAAAAAAATCTTGAAGAAATCACGAGATTAACAAAGCTATAAAATGTTTAATTAACAAAGCAAGCATACTTTTTTCAAGTATTAAACCAGCAGTTGTGAGATGAACGTTAAGATTATAAAATTAGTTTAATAAAAAAAAAAGTAATGTAAAGAAACAATAAAGTAAATAGCATACTAAAACTTTTATTGCTAGATGGGGGTAAAAAAACAATTACGATTAGAAGCTCATGCTCTCCGAAACAGCTGGCTTTTTTAGGATCTTATGGGGGGGGGGGGGGGGGGGGGGAGAAATTTTTAATGTATACCACCCAGGATGATGACATTGACAAGTTCACATGAGCCCAACCAAATAATACATGAGGTCCCTACATATAAACACAGCCCTCCACTTCTTTCTCTTTCACACTCTCTCTCCCTCCCTCTCTCTCTCTCAAGAAAGATATTAGCAAAGATTTAGAATTTATTCAGGAGGAAGAAAGGCAAATTTGCCTAACTTGAGAAGCTTCCAGGGAAATGCCCTTGTAAGAAAATCACACACATATTCCCACCCTTGCAACTCTTATACTTGATTTTTGTTTTTCACATTCTAAGGTCAACAACTAGAGGAACTTGCACTCTTTGAAACGTATGTGAAGGTGTTTGTTGTCTAGTTTTGGTTTCTCTTGAAGTCTTGTAACTTGGTCAAAGAATATTGCACCGACTGTCATTGAAATGGGAGTTATTGCCTATCTGTTTTTTTTTCCTTGGTCTTTGAGATTATGGAAGGAGAATAATCTTTAACCCTAAAAAAGTGATAGACTTTACTAGTACTTGTTTGTTTTGATAACCAATTTGCCTTGAAACACCCCCCCCCCTCTTTCTTCTCGTTTTCTTCATAGAAGAAAGCTATTGCTAGTTTTTGCTACCCTCTGATTTTTACTTCTTCTTAGCTAGCTAATATTAGATCTTTCCGAAGGAAAAGACAAGAGTTTTTTTTTTTTATTAGGAAAAACATGGAGTTTGGGTCAGGTTTTAGTGAAGAAGATCAAATAAGTAGAGGAAAAGGACTCCCTTTTTCTTCATACTCATCTTCTTCATCTCCTTCATCTTCTTCTTCTCATCAAAAAACCCAACTTGTGGTCCCTTTAGGCCAAATCTTTGAGAACCACCAAATGGGTTCTTGGTTAGGCAACAAGTATGACCAAGAAGATCAAGATACATCAAGATTTGATGAGAGTGGAGCTTCCACCGCCGCAAAACTTGACCTTATGGATGTCAATGATGATGAAGAAGGGGGCCGAGGAGAATCTAGCTGTGTGGTGATAGAAAAGGAGCACATGTTCGATAAGGTCGTAACTCCAAGTGATGTAGGAAAGCTAAATCGCCTTGTGATCCCAAAACAGCACGCAGAGAAGTACTTTCCCTTAGATTCATCATCGAATGAGAAGGGGCTTTTATTGAATTTTGAGGATAGGAATGGTAAAGCTTGGACATTTAGGTATTCGTACTGGAATAGTAGCCAGAGCTATGTTATGACTAAAGGTTGGAGCCGTTTTGTGAAGGAGAAGAAGCTTGATGCTGGTGATATTGTGTCGTTTCAAAGAGGGGTAGGTGAATTGGGTAAAGATCGTTTGTACATTGACTGGAGGCGCCGGCCGGATGCACCGGACCACGCCTCTCACCACCAACTCTACCACCACAACCTCCCTTTCTCATCAATCCCTTGGAGCCCTTTACTCATGCGCCCGCCAACAGCACCAATTTTGCCAAGGGACCACCTCCACTTGTCTAATCCTAATAGAAATGCCTATTACAATGTTGGTGGTAGTTATTATGGTCATGGATATGGTAATTATAACAATGTGGTAAACCCTTGTTCATCTTCTGGGTCAGTTTTTTACATGAGATCATCAGCAGGAGAAGCAGTTGAACCAACCCCACAACAAGTTGGAATGGGGATGGTGCAATGGCAGCTAGGAGGAGGTGGGGTTGTCGAGCCAGTGGTGTATGAGTCGGTGCCGGTAGTCCAAGGGAAAGCAGCGGCAAAGAAACTGAGGTTGTTTGGTGTAAACATGGATTGCCCCATTACTGATCAATCTGATAACTATGATCGCAAATTGTCCTCAACGACAACAGCAGCAGCAACATTACCTCATAATGCTACTATTGCATTGCAGCCTACTCCTCAACTTGCTTCACAGTCTCTGCAACATCCCCTCCACCAATTGAGACTCTATAGAGGCACCCCACTACCAGAACTGCCACCCTCCAATACTCAATTTCTCCACAAAGGGAAGTCATCGTCATCCTCCTCCTCCATGTCCTTGGATTTAGATATCTGAGATTATTGACTCCTCATGAGGTCCAAAATTCTAAACTTTGCCATCAATAAGCACAACAACAAGGTCCACACCAAGACAGCTAGCTAATTTGATCACTTCCTTTACATTAGATTTCTTCATTTCTTTTCATGCTCAACAAGACCCCATAAATCACAAATGTTGATTCTTCACCAGTCATTCCTTGATGATGATGAATAAAACAGGAATGAAAAGGATCTTATCAATGAATTAATATTGCTGCCCGCAAAGTACACAAGGGAATTGTTCAAAGCAACAAGGGTTTTTCAAAGGATTTATTAGCCAGCTGCCAGAAAGCAAAAGAAACTTTGAGAGAGCAATCTATCTCTAGCATCTGCCACCAATGTTTCAAGTACTATCTTTCTTTTTCACTTTGTGTAAATATATGTAGTACATGTCAATAGATATAGGCTTATATCAGAGACATAGATCCATCCTTGTTGCCCAAGATTCCATGATTTCTTTTCTTTTTTGTAGGGCCTGGTTTCGTTTTCCTCAATATGTATCAACTCCATGGTTTCCCACTTATTTTATTAGATTCCAACATCTTATATTCTCTTTGGGCACTAACTATCCTCTCTGGAGTCTCTCTTTCTTCACTGATAGCTGAAGTATTTAGTAGTATAACAAACTTTCCTGACTCTTGTGTGTAGACTGAGTACTGTATGATTATTAGCAACCTGATATAATTTGTAGCAGCTTGTTTTCTTCTCCCTCTCTCTCGTTTTTACCTCGGTAGGTTGTTGTTCTTGTCGCTGGTTCACTGGACAAGGCCGCAGGTTTTGCAGACAAAGTTGCAGAACTTTATAAGGTAGTGTTTTCCCCTATTTCTTGCCCTCTTTAATGATTTATCTTTAATTCTTGCTTCCACGTTTAGTCTCTTCTTTTAAAACCTTTTTTTTTCCTTGGAGAAAGTTCTTTAAAAGCCAATCAATCCTCATTATTTCCCTCTTGGTCAGTCTAAAACAGATAGCTTAAACACTGGTTTTCTTGTTTGAGATTAGTAGTAATCATGTAATTAGTTGATTAGAATATAATTAAAAAGGCTAAGAGAGAGACATTACTACTATATTAAGTGGAACTTGCTGCTAGTTGCTGGTTGCAAGTTGCTACTTACTCTTAAACAATTAGTATTTTGTTCAAATTTACTGCTATACCTTTTGCCTTCACTTCACTATTTCATTGCACACTCTTATGGCCATATAATTTCCAATCGTTAAGTTAATCGGCAATGAAGTTTAATTATAATGTAAGCATGCCTTCACAAACTTGTCCCTCTCAATGATGCAAATTAAACATGCATGATAAATTCGAGTATCATCACTGTAATTACTCTCTTTTATGTCATTTTCACTCCAAATAAATACTTCTTGCACTTGAACAACATGCTCAATATATATTGATTACAATTCAGCTCAGATTATATATTTTGTTAAATTCATTCTTAAAACTCTAATTAATTATCACTAGCTTTAGTCTCATGCATTATTCCCATCCTTATCACAACTTGATAGTCTTCATGATTCAAAAGACCAAACTAATTTCATTTCCAGTTACATCATCATAATTGGAATCCCATTAGAGATACCTTTGATAATAGCTCTTTTCAGTTATGTCTTTGGTGTAGATGAAAGCGAGGGATGACTGATTTGCTACGAGTTAAAATTCATAAAAACTAAATATGAGAATACATTCAAGATATTTAATTTTATTTATCCTAGTCCTTAAAAAAATACTAGCTATACAACCCTATTTTTATTAGTTTTAGGACTAAACTGAATAAAAAAATAAATTTTCAAAACTAAATAAGAAATAAATAAATAAAAGTTATTGTTTCAGTCTCCCTGAATTAGAAATAACTCGTTCTCGAATACAAATTGTTATTATTGTCATTAAGAACATCATTAACGACATCATTACTAATATTAATATCATTGTTTGTGATATTATTTAACGGCATAATTATCATCAAAATAAATATTATAATTAAAGGAGAATATGAATCTACATCTATCTAACCATAAATAGGATCGTCATAAACCACACCTGTGTTCTAACTTAGTATCCAGTTCATTTGAGTCTTTTAAAGTTTTTAACTTGCTACTTACTTTTATAATGTTTAGGTTTTATGGAAATAAGCCTCTGGTTATTATGAAACCTTCAAATTACCTTTGGTATTTAAAGCACCATGATGAGTGCACAAAAATAGCTTTTCTAACAATTATGAAAAAATTTTCTCTATGAAGAATCTATATTTTAAGTATACCTAAAACAAAGGAAGTGTGCTTTCATCTTCTTATTCATCCTTTTTCATTCACAACTCTTAAGCTTGTCTTGTCTCTTTTGGGTTTGCTTCAATTGTTCCTTCCATGAAAAGCATAAATCCTTGGTCTAGTGTTGATCAATTTCATCTTCATTTTTTCTAGGATCTTCTTGAATTCAAACATATGTTCTACCTCTTCCAACCAATCAATCATCAAACATTGAAAGTTTTATCCAAAACTTAAGTTTTCATGAAACTCATTCCGATCAAGAGATTGTCTTTTCTATTTTCATCTCTAGAACGGGTTCTCAAATTGATCTATGAATTCATGATCCCTCAAGTTTTTTATTGTCGACAACTAATGAGTTAATTTTATTATTTGTCTTTGTATGTCTTTTATCACTAGTTTTTAAACATCTATTTTCTAATGACAAACATTTTTATCCCCTCTTGTATGAGCATATCATATTCTGCAATCTTTTTTGACCCTTGTTACTCAACAACATACAACACTAATTACGAGAAATTATTGGCTTTGATATCAGCTGACATAGATAAAAACAAAGGATAACCGAGTTTATTATAAGTCAAACCCTCCCAAGAAAAACTAAAAATATTATAACTATGGAAAGACATTTAAAATATTTAATTTTATTCATTCAAGTCTCTGGAAAAATAAAAGTTAGACAATTCTCTTTATACTAGTTTTAGGCCTAAATTTAGCAAGAAAAAAGTAAAATTATTAAATTAAATAATTTCCTAAACTAGAATAAGAGAAACAAATTCCTAAATAAACAAGAAAAAAATAAATAAATAAGAAAAGGCTCCTGCATCATGCCCTTACTGAAGATGAAAAAGACAAGTGTAGTTTACTTATTAATAACTAGACAGAGTGCGAATTAATTTGAGAACAAGAATTGCAAATAAAGACATAATTAAGTTCTGTCATAATAAACCATTGGTCATGCTACTTAAATATATGATGCTGAATATGGATGGTGCATTAATGACTCAGTATTTTGAAAAAATTTTAAGGATAATTCATGTAGAAGCAGGAGCTGACAACTATTTAATTTCTTTCTGAAATACTATCGTCACACTATCACCTTTCCCTTTGGACTTTTTTTCTCTCTGATCTCTCTATTTAAGACGACATCAAGTTTGGATTCAATCAACTCCTAGAAATGTAAAGTTTATATAATCATTTTGTGAGAGGAAACAATGCAGTAATTTAGCCACCGTTTGTTCTATGTATTAGCTTGTCGTTCATCTGCAGTGGAGAGAGCATGTTCGCCAGTTTTCATTCAAATTTGTTAATCTCACTCACGAATTTTAGGGTAAGAAATTTTTTATCCAATCACAACTTGAATTTAACATTCAAGTATTCTATACTTTACTGTCCTTGATAGTAGTCCACCCCCATGTATTAGATATGGAGGAGAAGTAATTACCATGAATCCTGATCAATGAGATTAAGCATGAATTCATGGGCTATCTATATATTTCCTTCTCTAGTGCCCATATCTTCAGCTATAGCTATCATTCAAGTAATCATTATAAGAGCTAGCTTGGATAAGGCGATGCACCATTGTCATGACCCCTTTTAAAATCGCAAGTTAGGTTGCAGTATTGGAGCAATTAAGGAGAGGTTTGCGGCAGATGAAGTTTCATATCACTCTCTTTGTTGTTGAAAAATCTTGATGGGTTTCTAATGAAGTTCATATAAGATGTGTCCTCTTTGGAGCCATAAATATTGATATTTGCGTACTCTAGTGATGTAGTGAGACTTAGCTCTGCATGATGCTTGAAATATATATTATCACAGAGGACTTGAACTGTACGTACATATCAAATCTTTTTGTTTGAGATGACCACTTCTGTGGGGTGCTTGTCCATAATTAAGCTACAAATTGCAAACAGAAATAGTTATATTATGCTCATGCTCCTAGATTTATGAAGTCTCGAAGGTAAACAAATCTATATACGATACTTTTTGTACGCTACATTGTGATCATACATGCCAGTGGTTTCTGCTAACATAAAATCTACGAATTTGCTTCCAAATTTCCAGTTTGCAAAATGCCTTTGAATTCTGGGGTACTGGGTCGATCAGTTGCATGCCAAATTGATCGCTGTTGTTGATATTGAAATGCCATTAATGGAAGGCCTGAGCATTCTAACTTTATACGTGTAATGGGCAGTAGAAACTCCCTCTCTCTCTCTCTCTCTCTCTCTCTCTCTCTCTCTCTATATATATATATATATATATATATGTACTCAGAACATATGTCAAGAGTACAAGTTATTGCGGGGGGGAAGTAAAAAATAATCTTGGTCGTCATGGATTACAAGGGAAAGAGGCGCATTTCTCAATTTTAATCCCATAGATCATATATGTGATTGTTGCTGGCTCAAGTAATAAATCATGAAATATATTGTATCCCTAATGGACAGCACTTTGTTAATTTTCCTCCCTATCTACCTCTTCAGTCCGAGTGATAAGTTCATAGCCTTGAGAAGCTCTTGCTTAAGTTTTTTTTTTTTTTTTAATAATCATTGATGGATTTATTGTTGTTAGTTATTTAGTAAATGACTAAACAATTGAACGTAAGAGTTGATATAGAAAGAACATTAATCCAAAGAAAAATAAAATACCGATCGAGATTTATATTCTCTTAATTACTTTGACTTAATATTATTAGATCATGTACTAATACAAGTTGAACTTATCTCTAAATCATAAGTGAAACACTTCTTGCTAACCTATAATCAAGAAAAAAGATGAAATAAAGTTATAAAAAAGTATTTATCTGTATTAGTTTAATTAAAAACTAATCCATTTCTAGCTGGCCAAATACTTCAAGCGATGCTAAATTAGAAGATAGGAGTTGCCAAAGCTCTTGCTTAAGTAGTAATTAATTATATATGTAAAATCATTTGTTATTGAAATTAAGGATTAGTGATCTCTGTGCTCGATTAAGAGTTACATGATACTTGAAGTTAAACCACAATCTTTAATCTCATAATCCACCAGGGAAATAGGTTTCCTATGAATTCAAGAAAACATGACATAGCTAGTGTATATTTAATTTTAACAATTAAAACATTTTCAAATTAGTTTTGTGCTGCAGAAACAAATCTTGAGCTTTTCTTTTTGTTTTTTGATCTGATTTTAACATGACATAGCTAGTATCTCTATCCAGTCTTGTGCACTCACGAGAGGCAAGACCCAGATATCATCTCATGAGCAAATAATTGAAGGATAGATCATGGTGTATTTGATGAGACCAGCAGGTACAGAACTGCATGCCCTTTGGCACAATTACCCCATTGATCATATCAGTTCAACTTTACATTAAAAAAACTGTCAACGTCTCATTAACTTTGACAGTGACATTACTAGGTCTTGGTATGGTTTTTAGGGGAATAAATCATTACCAAGCAGCACATGCAAGTTCAGAAATATGGTACACAAGAGATATCAAATCAAAGAATACTGTAGGGGAGGGTGTTTTTTTAAAAATACTTTTTTTATTAAAAATATATAAAAATAATTTTTTTAATAATCTTCTAATTTTTAATATCAAAACATAAAAAAATATGTAAAAAATATTAATTAACGTGAAAATAATTTAAAAAACACACTAAAAAAATAAAAGTTACCACATTAATGTTACGGCAGATTAAATTTTAATATAAAAAATATTAAAAAGAAATAATTAGTTAATAATCTATGTGTCATCACATTATTAGGATTCCCACTAGGATCATGGAAAAATTGCAACTCAAAATTACAAGTACTATATCTTAATTAATTAAGGCAAGCAATAATTGATGTAAAAAACCATCACATTCTTGGGAATCCCACTAGGATCATGGAAAAATTGCAATTCAAAATTACAAGTACTATATCTTAATTAAAGTAAGCAATAATTGATGTAAAAAAATCATCACATTCTTAGGAATCCCAATCATGGAAAAATTGCAATTCAAAATAACAAGTACTATATCTTAATTAAGGCAGGCAATAATTGGTTTCAAAAGGTTTAAAGGGACAAGACAAAAGGGTACAACTACTTGATCCTATATATATCTTCATCCCCTTAGTTAACATTAACACTTTAAGGTTACAAAAATGATGTTCTAACTTAATGTGGAGATAGAACTTTATGTATTGTCCTTAGCCAACTATCAATGAGGAGGAACACGTTGAGAATTAAGTTAAGGAAGTAGGTTGTTTAGAGGCCTAACTATTTAATTTTTAGAACATTTTTTAGGGTAAAAAAGTGTAATCACTTATTTATCATGCTTTAAACGAAATACTTTAGGTTTTTGATGATGAGGAACTCGAACACACTCTTTGAATATGTTGCATAAATCATGGATGGGTGGATTTGATCGAGAAGACAATCTCTTGACCTTTAAGCGAGTGTTTTGATGAAATTAAAGAGACGATATGATAGATTTTATAATTTATAATGTTATGCGTGTATAGTTTACCAAATATATTAGATTTGTTGATGAGTGTAATTTGGTGTATACACTTTGCTTGATAATGATGCATGGAAATTAGACTGCTAGTTTTGAAGAATTGAAACTTTGAAATCAAGGAAATTAGACTGCTAGTTTTGAAGAATTGCATGACAAGAATATGAAACGAGGTAATTGTTATTTTTAAAAATTGTTTTTTGTTTGAAAATAAATTAAAATAATATTTTTTTATTTTTAAAAAATTATTTTTAACATGAAGAAATCAAAATGATTTAGAAATATAAAAAAATTAATTTAAAATAAAAAAATTAATTTTTAAAAAAAACTTTTTTTAAAATAATAATAATAAAAATAAAAATAAAAACCGTAATCCGAAGTCAGAGAAGATGAGTGAACATGGCTGTGCCGTTTTTGCTACAATAAGCTTAGTTGTTGATGGATTTCTAGGCTTTAGAAAGGCAAGCCACTGAAATACTTAACAGTCTTACACATAGACTCGTCATGCACTACATGTAGATAAAAGATGCACAGGATAGGGTCCAGAGCTCTGCTGGCCATAGCATCTAGAATCTCTAAATGGTTTGTAGGAAACCAACCAGAAAGAGACCTCTCAGTGTTTTGATTAGCATGGAGTATAATGCATAGCTAGGTAGGGCTGCCCTAGAACCAGTGGTCAAGTACTTACACTAGACCACAGAGCCACCACAGCAGAGAGGAAACAACCCTATCGATATATATTTTGGACAGTCTCTTGCTATTTTTATGCCATCAATTTCATCAAGTTAGAAAACTGTTCTCTGATCCATAGCAGCATTTTGTACACTTTTTACAATCACTTGGTTGGAAATTGGGATTGAATGACTTAGCATAGTTTAATGCTAAATTAACCAAAGACCTTATAGCCCCACTCTTGTTTAATTTTTAGCTAGTTAATTCCTAAATGGATTACAAACAACGACTTGTCCTATCACTAAAACCTAATCTAGAGCTTAATATTTCCAGAGCAACATTAAAATGCTTGCTTAATCACTGTTTTTGGTGCGTGATTATGTAAGGTAATCGTCTGTTTTGAAGGGGTTTAAACAAGTTGAAAACTAGTTAAGTAGCCACCAATGGCAACTGTGTGTACACAGGAAGGTTGTTGATTAATAAAGCAAAGAAACTAAACTAGCTAGATGCCAAGTTCTCCAACACATAAACCTGAGGATATATATATATATATATAAAAATAGAGAGAGAGAGAGAGAGAGAGGCGTCCCCACTCTAGCTAGAAAGAGATTGTGTAGTAGGGTTAGGGTTCAGAGGCGTAATCAATGACGAAAATAAAGAAAGAAATAGTAGAGAAAAGTAGTTTTCAGTGGTTTTTAATCCATGGTCTCCGTATATTTCTCCCTTTCTATAAGTTTTTTCTCCTTCATCTCTTGCATATATTCTTCTAGAGAGACGAGTGAGGACGTGCACTCTCCTCGGTGCTCCCACTCCCTAGAATTGCATGGACCACGTTCGATAATATTTATTTATTTTATTCTTTTTTGCTTGTAATGCATATAAATATTCCCCGTGATTGTATAGCATACCATACCATACCCATCTTTTCTTTTGACTCTATTATGGATGCTAAAGAGTAAATTACTTTTTACTGTGTTAAGAGTTGCTTAAGGCCATACAAGGGTTTGCCCTTCACCTTATTATTTTGGATTCAATCCAAAAAAATCTCAAATGTTTCATAATAATCTTTGTTAGTTTCTCTCTCGAGCCTCTCTTTTTTCGTTGGGTTCAATCCAGAAATAATAATTTATTACGAGTACTCGATTTAGGGCATAAAAGGGCTTGCTATTCACATTATTATTGTGGAAAAAATCATGAGAAAAAACAAATTCACAAGAGATACTAGTCAGTTCTTATTGCATGAACAGTATTGAAAATACATCATCGTTGGAAAAAAATTATGAATGGTAAAGAGGAAAAGACCCTCTAACTTTCTTTACTTTTTATTTATATTTCTATGCTGTAAAGTGTTAAAGAAGAACAGGAAAGGATTAAAGAGTGATAGAAAGAAGAAAGAAAGAGGAGCATGTCACGCTTTCTTTCCCCATTCTACACTGAATATTCCATGTCCCTTAAAAGCTAAAATGGACAACATATAGAATCTGGACTGTCTTGATTATGAACATGTCAAGAAATGAATGGCTAGGATCGAATATATATATATATATATATATATATATATATATATATATATATATATATATATATATATAAGGGATTACACAGTACTTTTTACCTTTTGGTTTCGTTATGGGATCATATGAAGAAGAGAAATGGGAACTTAAAGGCAAAGAGATTAAGCAGCAGAAAAAGAAGAGAAGCAGAAGTAGAAGAGAGCAGGTAGCACAGAGAGAAAAGAAAAGAAAGTAAAGCTATATATATATATATATATATATATAGATTCAGTGCTTGCAGCTATATACGGCTTTCATATTATAATTATGGCATAGCATTAACAATATTGTCAGTCTGCTGCAAAGGGTGGCAGCAGATCCCAGAAAACAACCACAATTATATAGGGCGGTGTTGACAGCAACATCTCATTATAGATTCACACGCCCCCTCCAAAACAGCCGTAAAGATAAAGGAAAATCCATTTATATCATGTATATATATGTGTGTAAAAATGTCATTTTCGAAGATAGCTCAGATTAGCTTTTGCTCACCGAGTTTAAATCTTGATCATGTATAAAACCTAAATTAATTAACATATTCTAAATTTATTTTTTGTAAAGATCTTTTATCAGATTTAAACTTGAGCTTGGTCCAGTGAGTTGCCCGTTGACTACCAAACTAGATCCCATCGAGTTTCTTTATTTTAACAGGGTTGTGGTTGACAACTTATTGACCCACGAGTTAACTCATTATCATACCATGGACAAGTTCATGTGCCGAGCTGGGCTCAGAAGTATGAAATGAATAGCAAAATTAATTATTACTTGGAAGGAGTAGACTGAAAAGATGCGTATAAAAATGCATTCTGTGATGTGAGATGAATGAAGGAAAGAGGAGATGATAATAATTATGGGGTTGGTTGGGATGGGTGGCTAAATTTTTCTCAGAAATCTCTGACCCACCGTGATGGGATAGGGATAATATTTTTTTGTCCTACACATGCATGGATCTCCCTCGTTCAATGCCGCGTGCTAAGATTTTGCTCTAGGTTATCAGTTTTTTTTTCTTTTATGTTTTTAAATTATTTTAATATATAAATATTAAAAATAAATTTTAAATGAGATAACTTCACCATTTTTCAGGCTCAGCTGCCCACTCCCCTAACGTTTCCTGCTTCGTCTCTTCCTTCACCCCATTTTGTTTTCTTTCTTTTGTCTTCACTCTCTTTGGCTAGAGTTACAGAGTCCCTCTCTTCTGTCTACTGTATACTCTTTCTTCTCTTTTCCATTGTTGATTTACCCCTGCTACCAGCTCTTCCTGCTTGCTTTCCTACTGTTTCCTTTATCTTACCCCACCAGCTTTGTGATGATAACTATAGAATATATTACTTGGTTTCATGAAATAATGATTAAAAAGTATATGACCATGTGAACCATATGGAGAAAGAGAGAGCGAGAGAGTAAAGGTTTTTTTCTCTTCTCATGTTTGGCAGCATCGATCCTTGAATGATTATACAGTTTCTAATTTCTTTTAGGTACAAACATTATAATTAGGATAAATTAAGTAGGGATAACAATGGATGTTCACCTGTCGAATTTAGATATTCATACTTTATTTATTGGACATGATGTTAATATTAGTGTGTATATATATATTTTACGAGATTTAAAAAATATAAATGTTTTATATATCTATATGCAATACTAATGTTATATTTAAGTCGAGTTTATCTCATAGTAAAAGTCAGTTTTGTCGGATTTGGCTGAATTACCATCTCTGAAACTAAATACTGATACTTGCAAATTCTGGAGTTGTGGTACATGCATGGTAACAAATTGATAAGGTAAAGGTCCCCCCTTACAGTGACTTGTCACATTTGTCCTTGTGGCTGAGCGACTTCAGGGGTTGTCCTAGTACTTTTCAAATTCCAAGTGGGTATGCAAAATGTAAGCCTGGCTAAAACAATTGATATTGTGGTACCACTCCACAGTAAATGAGAGATAAATGACCTTGCTTGCTCCTACCTCTCCAATCTCTGGCCATGGAGTTTCCATATTTATATAAAGAAAATACGAGCATGGACTGTGATGAAAAGCACAATGAGCAATACATGGTTAGAAGGAATACACCATTTATGAAAAGCATTTGCACATCGCTTTGACATGAGAGCAAATATTATTCTTCTGAACTTTTTTGCGGGTTCATTTTCAGCTGTGTTGATAAACCATGCTGATGTGCACAAATTGGAGGCTTCAGGCCCATGTTTCAGTGGCAGTACGCATACAATGTCAGTCAGCTTTTCAGTGCGTGCTTAGGATGGATTGAATCCTGGCACTCCCATGTGATCGATATTATGTGGTGGTGAAACTGAAGAGTCAGTGTGGCAATGCCACTCCAGATGCTATGAATCCACTACTTTCTGCTTTCCTAAAGTACTGTTGGTATCCAATGTGATATCACTCCTCTGCCATGAGTCACATACATGTGGAAATAGGTTAAGCTACTTGTGCAACCAGCCAGGCAGTGCTGGGATTCAGCTATTTCATAGCAGAAGGTAAAAACAAGAAATAATGGGATACGCCATGGTGGTATCTCTCAAGCCCATGTAGGAACAGAGCTAGGCCATTGAGATAGAAAAATAAGGGCTATCATCGAGAGGATCCATACAAAAAGCCCTGGTGGATGCATCTTTAACTCTAAAGCCGTGTAATTTGGGCTCTTTTAAGTAAAAGCTGCACGGCAAATATGGTGCCAGACCCATAGCCAGAAACTGTTGCCGGGTCACAAATTCACAAAGGGATGGGAGCAAGTCAAAATGCAGAACTCAATCAGTTCACCAAAAACAGACTTCCAAAACGAAGCACAACAACAAATTAAACTGCTACTAACTAAACACTATGTCAAGGGCTTTTGATGCTAGGTTCTGTAGCCTAGTGATATTTTTTCCCCTTCAAAGGGTGAGCTTGAAGCATTTGATTGTTTGGACAAGAGCATTTACTCAACTCAAGGGAGAGCAGAAGGTTGCATCAAAAGACCTCAGGTAATTACTATGTCTTTCTTTCATCTCACTGTCATCTTTACTTATTACATCCCAGTTTTCATACCCAAGACACAAGCTTTATACTTCATGGAACAAAGAGATGCTTCAGCCTCAAGCCACGAGTTCTTGTACAAAAAAACTTGAGGGTTCTCTTCTTCCTCAAGTTGTTGATGTCCTTCCAGAGCCTCCTCAATGACCAGAATCAACAACAAAGAATGCAAAGATTTGGCTGCTTAATGTATTCACTTTTCTTAAATCATTCATTCCATGCCTTTAAAGAATCCAAGAATCTATCCCTGAATTCAGTAGAACAACTCTTCTGCTTTGCATGCTTTATTCTGATGGCCAAGCTCATGGGAAACTATCACAGCTTTTGCCCTTTTCGCTTGAAGTTCCATGTTCCAGCACTGCTGAAAACATTATTCAGGTTCTCAGCAAGTAATAATGAATGGCCAGATGAGATATCAAAAGCAACACTGGAAAAACCAAAACACGAAAGGAGAAAAAAAATCATCCTTCAACTATAACCCAGAAGGACACAAGTAATTTTTCATGGAGGAAGAAGACATCAATTAATATGAATAAGAAAGGCTTTGTGGAACAATCATATCGGTCGTGGGTGATGAAGGTATCAAACAAAATTCCTTCTCAAGAAAAATGAAACAGTGAACTTGATTGTTACTAATAGCACAAACCATTGCCTACTTGACTATAGCAAGACAGACTTGATAATTCCACAATAAGCATTATAAAAAATTTATAAGTATTCAAAAACCCATTAGCAGCCTGAATATGCTAAATGGAAGTCGAGAAAGAATTTACAGTAGAAAGTGAAGTTTTTCCATCACCTCGAATCAGATCCACTAATTTTAGAAACCGAAAAATCCATACCTTGTTTAGATCAGCTGATTTCACAACACAATATGAAGCGCGAGGATGACTTGATTCAGAAGTCAGAGTATGCTCTCAAACCCTGTTTCTGATACACGCATTAAGATTACAGACAACACGCTTCATTATATCATGTTCATGCTCATTCAGAGAATCTAAATCATATGAGCAGTTTTGCATAAGCAATTCTGACACTTGATTTATTGTCTTAACCACTATTTGAATATCCAATTTTGGAGGTGTGCACAAAGGCTTAGTTACAAGCCCATATGTTTCACTTAAAGCAGAAGAAACACCATCTCTACAGGAAGATGAACTGGTGACATGTTCGCTTGCACGCAAAGACACACTAGTTGAGCCATTAGATACTGCATCCTCGATAACCTTCCCAGATCCTCCAACTTTTTTCCCAGTCAGCAGCTGGCCGTTAGAGATGAAGTAATCTTCTGGAATGGATGGTTGAACCAAACAAGATGAGCTGAGCATGGAGCTAGTACTAGAGTTGGTGAGTGGCTCATATTCCTTATTGCGGACATGATTGTCGATAGAGCAATGTGTCTCAGTAATACTGCTCCGATCCGAAGAAGATGATCCAGCTGTACCAGGTTTTTGTAGTGTATATTCTCTGGAGAATAAACTAACCGCAGAAGATTCAGTCTTCTGGAAAGTCAAACTATCACCTCCTTCACATTCAGTTCCACGGTAATTTACTTTCTGTTTGCCACAGCTAGGGACAAAATGAGGCGCGAGAGGATTTAAATTGCTGCAAGCTCCTCGAGCACTTTTAAGCTGTTGAAAATTATCAGGTCTAGAAACTTCACAGGTTGATTGATTAGCACTAAGTTTTCCTTTCCAACAAGGAGAATCCAAATCAGAATCATTCTCGTTAATTATTTCAGAAGAGTTTCCAATAGGATCAATTTCTTTAACACCAAGGGATTTTGAAGCCAACTCAATAGGATGACTAGGACAAGTGATTTGCAGCTCAGACACTGTCATTGACAAGGGCTCCATAACCTCTTGGGTGGCAGGTTTGCTCATTTTTGCTTTGCTTTTATCTGTCAGGACTTCATCATGGAAAACCTCCTTCCTTTTATCCACAGCAGCATCTACTAGACTGGCTAGACTATACCAAAAAATGCCACTCTTGCTGACTCCACCATGTCCATCAGAATCTAGGTTCTGTGACAAGGCATGATTAAAGGGCGAATAACTTGAACCAGCTCCCGATGATTCAGAGTCTAGAGCTTGCAAAGAATTGCTATCTGATGAAGGGGAAGAATGCCCTCTGGCTGCACAAACATTGAGTTGCTGTGAGAATCTTCTTTCAAAAGAAGCAATGTCGGAACTATTGGAGCTCCAAGATATTGCTGGAGCTCCACTTTGAAGATCTTGAACTATGGCAGAAGAGTGCAAGTCTGATAAAGTTGAAAATTTAGAAGAGATTGGCCTAGACATCACAGCGGAAAACGAGACATGTTGAGAGTCAAGTTGCCTAGTACTTATGGGTCTGACATGTTTGCTTGCAAGCAAAGACACACTAGTTGAGCCATTAGGTACTGCATCCTCGATAACCTTCCCAGATCCTCCAACCTTTTGCCTAGTCAGAAGCTGGCCATTGGAAGTGAAGTAATCTTCCAGAATGGATGGTTGAACCACGCAAGATGAGCTGAGCATGGAGCTAGTACTAGAGTTGGTGAGTGGCTCATATTCCTTATTGCGGACATGATTGTCAATAGAGCAATGTGTCTCAGTAATACTGCTCCGATCCAAAGAAGATGATTCAGCTGTACCAGGTTTTTGTAGTGTATGTTCTCTGGAGAATAAACTAACCGCAGAAGATTCAGTCTTCTGGAAAGTCAAACTATCATCTCCTTCACATTCAGTTCCACGGTAATTTACTTTCTGTTGGCCACAGCTAGGGACAAAATGAGGCGCGAGAGGATTTAAATTGCTGCAAGCTCCTCGAGCACTTTTAAGCTGTTGAAAATCATCAGGTCTAGAAACTTCACAGGTTGATTGATTAGCACTAAGTTTTCCTTTCCAACAAGGAGAATCCAAATCAGAATCATTCTCGTTAATTATTTCAGAAGAGTTTCCAATAGGATCACTTTCTTTAACACCAAGGGATTTTGAAGCCAACTCAATAGGACGACTAGGACAAGTGATTTGCAGCTCAGACACTGCCATTGACAAGGGCTCCATAACCTCTTGGGTGGCAGGTTTGTTCATTTTTCCTTTGCTTTTATCTGTCAGGACTTCATCATGGAAAACTTCCTTCCTTTTATCCACAGCAGCATCTACTAGACTGGCTAGACTATACCAAAAAATGCCACTCTTGCTGACTCCACCATGTCCACCAGAATCTAGGGTCTGTGACAAGGCATGATTAAAGGGAGAATATCTTGAACCAGTTCCCGATGATTCAGAGTCTAGAGCCCGCAAAGAATTGCTATCTGATGAAGGGGAAGAATTCACTTTGGTTGTACAAGCATCGAGTTGCTGCGAAAATCTTCTTTCAAAAGAAGGAATGTTGGAATCATTTGAGCTCCAAGATATGGCTGGAACTCCGCTTTGAGGATCTTGAACTAAGGCAGAAGAGTGCAGATCTGATGAGGTTGAAAACTTGGAAGAGATTGGCCTTGACTTCACTGCTGAAAAAGAGACATATTGAGTGTCAGTTTGCCTAGTACTTTTAGGTCTGACTTCATCATCCTTTCTGGAAATACCACTGAATTTTCTGCACACATGATCAGATGTTTCTGCTCTCAACTTCAATCCTTCAGTAGAAGATCCTGCAGAGAGGATGAATAGCTTGTGACCTAGAGCCATCCTTGAAGATACAGATTTCATCCATTAACATGCATACCACTTTAGTTAATCAATTCAAGGGGTACCAGAATCACCACATCTTATAAAACGTGCCAGAACCTAGTAATAATCAAAATGGCTAAAGGAAACTACTTCATCCATAAAAGAGCAAAACATATTTGAACACATACCCGATAATGATTGAAAAGACTAGATCAAATTGCTTCACTAAAAAGAACAAAATATATTTAAGCACACAAACTCGAGAGCAACTTGATAGAAAATCTACGATAACAAGAAACGATAATTCCAGGAAAATGAACAATAAAGAATGCAGAATCAGCAAATGGATCAATCGCAAAAACATGAAACAGATCATGTGGATTCATTTCAAAGTTAAAAGGTTTTAATTTCCTCTGAAAATAAACTTAGTTTTGTTTGTCAAGAAAGATGGTCTAATTGTGCCATGCAAATATGAAATGTTGGCATGTCAGATCCTAACTGTCAACAATAAACATTCCATGATTATCCAAAGCACCTGCCTCTGCTTTTGGTAGTAACTGATGATGATGTGCACTTTACATCTCATCAGAAACAAACACCATGCAGATGCTAATCTCGTCAATATAAATGTTCAGCAAACTAGTTATTCCCTGATGCAGGCTAGTGATGCCCAAATGCCAAACATTGTTACGCCTTCGGTACTGCTATCTCATTGATTTTGAAACCCCAACAGAATTTCTCAAGCGAAAGGTAACTCTTATGTTCATCATATACACTTCTAGATAGTGGGTATATCCATACACGCCCCCTCTAGTCATTTAAATGAACAATCAATCAGTAAATACTTTTCGCATTTTTTAAGCCATTTTGGGACGTACCAACAACATATAAGGTTTTCCTAAGGATGGAAGTTATTCAAGTCATCAACAGAAACAAGAAGTCTGAGTTCATGGCCTAAAATTAAACATCAAGAGTGCTAAGTTTATGCCAGAATTAATAGGTTTTCTTGATAAATTATGCATAACAAGTCATATTCTGTTTTTTTAAAGAATCTCCTACGCTATGCATAACAAGTGATATATCAAAATTAAGGAGCTTTAAAGGGAACAAATTACACCACCAATTCTCTAACAAGATTCTACGTAGGCGAAAGCATGAAACTTAAAGCACACCTTGTTTGGTGGGGTCATCATTAGACATTGAAAAGCCATCATGCTTATCCTTCCAGTGAAGAATTTCTTGGTGATCACCACTGTTGTGAGCCTTATAGCCAAGCTCAGCGGACTTACTTACAAGGAGAGCATCCAAGTCTGACTTTGACTCATTAAATAAACCAAAATCAGCTGAACCTTGATAAACCCGAGATGGGTTTAGAGAATAATAAGAAAAGGAGTCACCTTCTACACTGAAACTTGAAAAAGACTGAGCAAGCCTTGAACTTGAAGGGCTCGAGCTTGTATCTTGAAGTGAAGAATTAAGGGCAGAGCTTGAGTTCTTGGGTGTCTTCAGGATAAAAGGCTTAGCTAATGGTGATAAACGAGAAACAGACCCTCTTTTAGTGTCACTGGCCATTATTTTTCTTCTCTTTTCTTCTACAAGTTGATGATTATCAAAACCCCAACAAAGACTCAGACTTTGACAGAACCCACAAAAGGGTGCAACGAGAATGCGAATTCAAGAAAAAGAGTCCAGTCTTTTATGAACAAAAACAACAAGAAAACAATGGAAAGTGATGTTGTGTTGGGGCTTGATGGTTTGGTCGTTTGGTTGTGGTGGGTTTCCGTGTCTCTTCCTTTTTCTCTTCTTTTGAGAGATTATAGGAGTTGGAGAGACAAATGGGAACTGGACTTTTGTCTCTTGTGTAATTTCCTTTGGTGGCCCAAGAGTTTCGGGTATTCAGTTTATACACCACTCAATTTTGATCGAAGTTCAATTTGGCACCCAGTTTAAGAAAAGAAGATAATTATAACTTAATCATGTAATTTAACAAAACTAATTAATTATTCCATGCGGTTTAAAAAACTATATATTTATTCCTTGTATTTTTATTTTCTTAAAACTTAGCCTTTTCTCTTTCGTTAATATCATTGTTATTTTTCAATTAATTTTGTTTTCTTTCTTAATTGAGAAATAGAGAATAAACAAGATTAAGATGGAAAATTTTGATTAGTAGAGGATGAAATTTCAAAGAAAAAACTACTAAATTTTGAATAATGATTTTTTTATAAAGTATTAATTAATATTTTATGATAATCAATAATATTAAATATTATTTGAATTAATATGTTCAAGTCTGCTCCCAATCTAACCAGGTCAATGTCTATATATTCTAATAAAAAAAAAAACTCAATCTAAATTAGGCTGTAAATTGATAGGTCATCAAGTCAATTTTTCAATTGAGAAGTGAGGTTGAATAAGTAGAGTTTTTAAATCCAACTCAAAACTTAGATCACCATATTATTTCATGTTGATCCCAATTTTTTTATAAATCAAAATAATATTGTTATTGTTAAAAGAAAATATAAATAGCCAACAGTTTATAACCAGGTTTTTGACCAGGTCAATTCGAGTTTTTGATCAGGTTACCTGAGTTTTTCTAACTCTTTTATTTTTTTTCAAACCCAGCTTAGTTTCGACTCTAAATCAGTCAGGTCATGAGTCAATCCATGTAAACCGAGATCTAGTTTTAAAACTATATTAATAAGAATAGGAAGAATGATAAGAAATACCAAATTAAAGGGTAATGGTTTTAGGCACCGTTTGAGAGTGTGATTGGACTTTACTTTTTAAAAAAAATTAAAAAAAATTTAATTAATATTTTTAATTTTTTTATCGTTTTGATGTGTTGATATCAAAAATATAAAAAAATTATTTTTATATATTTTCATATAAAATACACTTTAAAAATACATTTTACCACAATCACAAACACTCATTTACAATTCCTATGGTGTGTCCCTTCTCCTTAGAAATTAGAAAGATAGTTAAAAGATATTGGAACCATCTTGCCAATTGAGAGATAACATTTATTTTGAAAAAAAAATATTATTTTTTTTTTGTTTCATATTATTTTTTTATATTTTGATATCGTTCCGATAAGATGGTGTTAAAAATAAAAAAAATTTAAAAAAATATTATTTCAATATATTTTTAAGTACCAATCATAATATATTATGAAGTAATCAACACCACAATAATAAACATGAATTTAACTATATCATGCCATCCCTACCTGTATTGATACAATATTCTATGCCAATCCAATGATCAAAACTATTTGAGTATGACTACTTCCAAGGGAAGGGGAACCAGTCAGTCTCCCAAGAACAACACACATGGAAAAGGGAGAGGGAAATCGCTTGGAAAAGTTGATGATTATTTTGACAACAAGTGAGGAACTCCACCATAAAGTAACTTCGGCGATTGGTCAATGAAATGTCTCCAGTCAGTTTCTTGAATCCTTAGTGGTGAAGTATTCTAGATTCATTTCAATTAATTATTTTGGTACAAACTATCTTCTTCTTCTTCTTCTTCTTCTTCCTTTGGATGAATCAGCACACACACTATCTTTGTTTGCCCTTATCAAGAACATTATTCCATCCATGTCCTCTTTGTTTGCGTGTCCATCCAATTATTATGGTGTGCCTCCATCATGTCCATGAACATTCAACACAGAAGGAAAGGAAACTAAACGAAGGGGTGACATTAGGGATTTTTCTTTAGCAGAGAGGTCAAATATATAATTTTTTTTAAAAAAAAAATAACATGAGTACAAGTACTTGAAAATAATATAAACTAGATAGCAAATTATTTGACATGGACACCTTTTTATACAGTGATAAATAGCCCAGGGCCATGAAAACAAGCCCTCGGAGCTACATTTTCCGTTGAATATATATATCCCCACGCCTGCAATCAGAACATAGAAGAAAAGCAACACACAAGCTTTTCCATAGCTCGCATAGAGGATTATCAATTCATGATTACATTCCATCCCCATAAAAATAAAATTCCTTCTACATTTTATACATAGATCACATGCATATATAACAGGATGATCAATTTGCGATGCTACACACCTTGGAACTTGAAGATTCATCATATATAGCTAGCTAGCTAGCTACATGAGACAGCAGGCATTAACATTGTCATCATTGAACATGTTGCTGACCTTGTCATCTCCCCGGTGGCTCACCGGAATGGTCCCGTGCCTGTCTGCAAGATTGTAGCCATGCTTGTAATAGTTGTAACTCTCTTTGAACTCACTTGCTGTGTCCTTGAAATAGTTATTTGCTGATGTAAAGTACAGCGGTAGATCCGGATATGGCCAGAATTCCGCCCTCTTTCCTGCCCTTCTCGCTGCCTTTAGGACCTTGTTGCGATCAACATACCCCACCACCGTCACCTTTTCCATCTCTAGGTCAACCTCCACTGAATCGATACCTAATAACACATAGATAGCATTTACATATGTTTCCAATTAATTTCACATGCATGTTGATAATATATGTTTCCAAAAAAACACAGCTTTAATAAGTATGTAATTAATTAAATACACCTTTTTTTGTATTTTCTTCATGTATAGAAAAAAAATATTTAATAGTAAAAAAGACCTACGGATTTAAGGTATCCTTAAGAGAGAAAAAAGATGGGAGATTAGGTGTAAAATAAATAGAAAAGAATCCTCTAGTTTAGAACCTTATCCTCTTAAAGAAAGTGATTTTTTCCAAAAGAATAAATTAAGAAATAAGAAAAAAAAATATGAAAATACTTAGTCATTATGTTGTTTAAAGATTTTAATAAATAAAAGAATTAATCTTTTTATTTCTTAATATTTTCATTATTTTGAAAATAATTAGTCATTTTTTTATTTTCTTAAAAAAACAGTGGCTGAGAGTCTGGCTATAGATTTCAAAATAAAGTTTCATTTCTCAATCATTGAAAAATTCTCATTTTTTTCTATAAATATTATTTTTGTATTTCCTTAAATTTTCTATTATTTTATTTTCTAAAAATTAATCGGCGAGAATTTTTTAAAAACTACAGGTAAAAAAAACCCCCTCTTTTTCCCCTGATTAGTAAGCCATTCCAAATTAATTACACAAAAGATACCTCTAAGCTTATAAATGGCATTTTTGACAACCCTTTCACAGCCAGCGCAGCACATCCTGACCTTGAGCTCAACAGTCTGCAAAAGCAACAAAAGAACACGGTTTAAACATGGTTTTGAGAGATTCTATATATTTAATAAAGCTATATATATATTCTTCTTATTATTCCTTTGTTCCTTTTGATCTTTCGAACCATTCAAATGGATTGAGCGAAGGGTTTAAACTCTGCTCTTACCACTCAAGGATTTCCCGTGTAGATGATAGCAGGAAATTTTCTTCAAAAAAAATAAACCGAAAGTATATATTATAAGAAAAACCTGATTTCTTTAATATATATATATATATATATATATATATATATAGCGCAGAGGGGAATTCCAACTTACAATATCTTTTTTCGTATGAAATAATATATGTATTTTGTAGTTACCATCATTTAATAAAAAACATTTTTTTAACAATTATTAGCCATTGTATTGTCAACCAGAGGCATATTGCAAATAGAACAAACTACAGGTTTTATTTTATTTTTACTTTTTTGAGGTCTATGCTCCTCCACCTTACAACGAAAGGAAAAAAAAAGCTCTCAACTAATAGGCAGAGATAGAACCCTGGTATTTTCTCTTGCATGGCAATTTGAACATGAAAACTAAGGTGAAAGCTCAAGCAGCAGACAAGAGATACCTTAATAAGTCGAAGAAAAAAACATAGTTGTAGGAGATGAAAGCGAACCTGCAAAGAAAGTGGTCTTCCCTTCCGCATGTTGTGTCTGATATTTTTTATCCTTACGTGGTCTTCTTGAAAGTAAAAGTAGGAGTGAGTGATGGAAGATATGATAGTCTTAAATGCTCTCTCTAAGAAGGTAGCCATGGAAGTTAATAGGGTTCCCTTAAGTGTATAGAGCAAAGGAAATTAAAGGAGAGAGTTAGAGTTAAACTTAGCTAGAAAAGACAAGCCAGACCCAAGAAGATATTCCTTTGTGGGCATCCTTCAAAGTTCAAAGAACCATTTGGAAATGTGGCCTCTTCCATTAAAATTAAAACAACTCTTAAAGAGAAGGGCTTAATGGTATCTAAAACCCATAAAATTTTAATTATGTACTAAGCTTGATATATATGTGGGTCTAGAGAACATGGTTTCTGATGAGCCAAAGAGGAATATCAATGAGTCATGTGTGATATGGATTGGATTGGAAAAGCTAGGTTTTGATGCAAAGTGATGATCAACATATATTCTAAAATCTTCCTTTCTCCACCATCTTTTTTTTATTATTATTAATATGGGTGTTCGGGTTAACTTATACGCACTTTAACTAAAGATTCTACGAATCTTGAAGTTAATGATTATGTAAATTTTTAATAATCTTGAGATTTGTGGGACTCGAACTAATAATTTATAGAAAACAAACCCAAAACCTGATCAGTTAATCTATACCCATCAAAATTCCTTTTCCACCATCTTTGAAATCACTAGACATGACATGCACCATTATCTCTCCGGCCACAAGGCCTTACAAAGTTATATTCCCACATGTACAGTAATTTTATTGTTATTTGTTAGGTATTCTTTAAGGTATAGAATGTTTAGGGTTTTTTTTGTATATATTAAACGAATCTTTTGAGCTAATTAATATATGATTTTGATGAGTACCTAATTATTATATATCAGTTATCTAGCTAGGAGCATCATGGACTAATTAAATTAATAATAAAGAATATATGTGCACTATATATATTCCTATCAAAACCATCGAATATCCTAACCAACTAAGGTATTATTCCAGCAACCACACCAATACTATATGAAATAGAGGTAGCCAGAGAGAGGAGATCGATGGAGAAACAGGAAGATTGTTTAATTTTTGTTTGATAAAAGAATAAGAAGATACATGTGTTTGAATGAAAACCTAGTTCCTTAATTCCCCTTATATAGTCATCGTGCTTGTCTACATACAATCAAATATTTGATCAATAACAAGTATATTTAAACTATAGATATAAAACCCGATTATAGAATTCAACTTAATAACTTATTAATTTAAAGTGTAAGTTGGAGTTGGATTTTATTTTGAATTGATTTTTTTTATTAAGAACATATCATTTAATTTTTCTTCTAAAAAGAGAAAAGCATAGTGTGGGTTGATTTATTTACTTATGAGTCCATGCACAACTCGAGTCTTGGATTAAGTTAATTTTTTAATCGGGTTTTATAATTATAATTTTATTTATAATTAAAAAAAATATCACTATGAAATTAAAAAAACATCATAATACATGAAACTTGCATTTTGTACTATTGCTAACCACAATTTACGTGTAGGAGGGCCAACAGAACATAACATCATACATGTATGATTAAACTGCTTTTAATTGAAATTAGATGCTAGTGGAAGGATTGATTTTGATTTGATTTGATTGATTTTAATTAGAATAGAGAGTTCAATTAATGTTTAACCACAGGTACAGCAAGTTACAGGGACCAGATGTGAATTTTTTAGACAGATTTTTCTAGTAAAATTAATGTATTAATTAATTAGCAAATTCTCAGAATACCGATCGAGTGCATATTGGAATCCGACTGTTCGATTTAAAAGAACACCGAGTGGACATTTATTGGAATTATTCTCACTTCTGCAATCGATCCTTCACCTCCTTTCCCTGATGGAATTTCACTTGATATTTATTTCAAAAGAGAAAATTCTTGTTCCTTGAACAATGATTTAATTAAAAGACAAAAAGCATAATCGAATGTATGTCTTTTAAATAATTTTTTTTATCTCCGTACCTTAATGTAGGCATGATAACATGATACCTAGCTAGCTACTTGCAAGTGTATTCCTAGGCAGGCAGCGAACAATATGCTTTTTTTTTAAGTTGGTTAATTCCTTGATTTATTTATTTTATTAATTAGAAAATAATTAGTAGTATTTACCTCAATTATTTTATAGAATGAAACTAAGAGAAAAATAATTAATTATTTATCAGATTCATACTTTGTATCGAATCTTAGTTGATTTGTAAATTATTTTTCATGTCAAATCTTCGACAAACATACAAATTAATTATGGCAATGCTAATAGCATCGGTGTAGCATTGTTGAGGTACATTTATTGCATTTTAAAAATACCACTAACAATTAATTTTTGCCTTAATTAAGAAAATAAAATCGTCATTTATTAGTATTGATGGATGTATAAACCATGCATGACGCTATAAAATATGCCTCCTCCATCTCCTAAAGTCTTAATCGTGGTATTTGTAAAGTATATATTATTTTATTACACAATACTATGATTTGCTGATTTAAAACCTAATTGAGGTTAAGTTTTATTTCCAATCAAACTTTTTTTAATTAAAATAACGTTTTTAAATTTTTAAAATAATCCATAATCTAAATTTTAACATTGATCGAACCTGGGTTGGTTTTTAACCATGGTAACGGTACTAATTTTTCTAGAGTCTTTAATTATGACACTATAAGTACTATAACAAAATCTTAATAAGATGAATCCAAAAACATCAAGGAAAGTTACCAATTGTAATAGAAATGAGCCACACTTATCGATATAATTTTTATATCCAACTCGATGGTTGACCCGGTACAATGATTAGGTCACAAGTCAGTTGGGTTGACCCGAGTCAACCAAAAAAAATTACAATGCAACACTTATAAAAAAACTCCTAACTAGTTACAATGCAACATTTATATAAATCAAATTTAAATTTTAAACCAACAACATAAATTGAATTCAATATCCAAAATACAAACTAAATATAAATTATGAAATATTTAAAACAAAGCATCCATAAACGTAAATTATAAATCAACAACACATTCACTTTTGTTGAATGAACATATCAAGTTCTTTGGTGTTTATAGGAGTAAAATTTGAATCAAATGTCAATAAAATAGAGCCAATCTTGTCAACACCTAATAAAACATCATTATGCTTCTTTGTAACTTCATCATTACAATCATCTTCAATCTCATTAATATTTATGAAATCTACATTTAAAACACAATTAATGAATAAATATTATGTGTTAAACAGTACTTTGTTTTGAATAATATTTCTCACTAAAGGATCAATCATTAATTAACATTATCTAAAGTATCTTGTATGGTCATTTTTTATAGAGCATGGTAAAAACTTTATACTTCTTCAGTTGTCAAAATTGACGAGTCATCCTCTCTTTGTTATGCACTAAATAATTTGAAATTTGCTTGCATTTCTCTAGCTCTCTCTTTTTTTCAATATTTTAGTGAAGATCCAAAAGCATTTGATGTCGAACATCAGGAGGAAATTTGTGACATTGTTCAATTTCTCCTTTAGCTCCAACTAAATATTGCTTAAATTGATTAATGTCACCACCCGTGAAAACTTTGGCATATCAATTTAGTTTTTTTACATATAATATTAAGTTTAGGAGCTTCTCTACAATGACCTCATGCCAAATATATCCTAACTCTGCTACCACTTGACATGAAAATTAAAGGTTGAGATGATTAAGTCATTGAAGGATCACTATTTGGAGTACTACCATCACGAGAAGACATTTTAAGTACCTATATTCACCTAGTTAACAATAAAATAAGCAAATACATTTAAAGTATTTGCTAAAAATTTCCATGCATATTAAATATCTTTATGGACTCTCAAAAAATTAAAATAATATAATTGTAAAAGAAAAGGTGTATTTATGGTGTGCGAACTTCAAGTATTTGCTAAGAAGTTGGTTTCCATGCAATTTCATGACTTTAGTTGTCTGAAGTACTTGAATAATAACAACAATAACAACAACTGGTTGCTATTCTCACATGATATTCACAAATAATATGTAACAATCAAAATACTTTCTGTTTGAAAAATTTTCTAACCACACCAATGCTTGAAGATGACCTTCATGGAGATGAAATATTTTAAAATTTTGAGTATTTATATGGTAAATTTTTGCATCACATATGAGTTTAAGCCAACATAAATCAATAAAGAAGAATGGAATCTAGATAGTAAATCTAATATATAAACGAACTAATCTAAATCTTTAGATCAAATTTTATTTAAATTATTTAAATAAAGGAAAACATATTTAGATATAAGATCTATATTTAAAAACCAATGGAGAAATCACTAGTTTCAACCTTGCAATGAAGATTGCCAAGTCTTAATCATATTTGTGAAATAAAAACCATTAATTTGAAATCAATGGTTAGGATTTCCTTATAAAATTAAATAACTTGTATCTAAATAACTAGTATTGCTAAGCTTATATTGCAATTTACACAAAAATAAATAGGTCTTGGGGTCCACAACATTTTTGTAAAGGATATTTGAATCCAATTACCTTCAATCATTGATATCTTATATTGTTAAAATTATGAAACTACTACAAATATTGATAGAAAATTTTGTCATATTTGGTCATATTAAAATTGTGAAACTACTACCAAGAAGATGCACCTGTGTCGACTCATGATGTTGCCTATTTGAGTGTGGTTCCACAACGTAGAGGTGATGTCCCTTCACAGCGGGATTCATACACCCGCAAGTACGAGACGCATTGGAAGGACGACATTTCAATGTAAGTTTATTTTGCCTTAAGTTGGTTTGTGTTTAACAATTTATGAACAAATAATATTTCATTAAATTTATCGATTTTCAGGTTCACAAATATTGAAGTTACTCGAGTAATAACATCGGCATTTAAATCGTTGATGGAAATTCTATTATTTAAATGGAGCCAGGCTTCCAAACTTCCTGATTGGAAATCTCATGTCGATGTATGGTTTACAAGATTTAAAGTTAATGTTAACTTAAAATTTAACTACTTTTTATGTTAATTCCTTTACTTTATTGAAATTATTGATTTATTTTTTTATAAATTTTTAATGTAAAGCTAAATTGGAGTAGGATAGAGCAAATGACAATGTTGCGAGGAGAGTTTGAAAGAATTACGTTGCACTTAGGTAACATCGGAGGAGGGTTTGGGAGAATTACGTTGCAATTAGGTAACATCGAAAGCTATACAATAATTTTTTTATATTTTAAATATTAAAATTTTATTTGTCATCAACTCATATAGAATACATTTTTATCATGTAAGTAACATGATTTTTGGTGTGAGGCATAAAACAATCAAAAAAATATGCTAGAGAAAACACTTTACCAAGCTAGAATGACGTGGAGGTTTGGAAAGATTTCAGATCGCCATACATCCTGGAGAATATATGAGTGGAATATATTCAGCACGTGACATCCTAACATTTCACATGACGCTCACATTCCAGCGTGGGGAACTGGAGCCAGCAAATTTACAGTTCAGTTACCACACACATTGACGACTTCGTTCCGTTCGTTTCGCATGCGAAGCAAATGGTAAGATTAATTTTAATCACATCTATCTTTAATTAATTAGTTGTTATTTATAAATATATTCAACTGGCAACATTTATTTTCTTACAGGCTACGACTCTTGGACGTGAGTCAAGCTCGCTCGATGGAGCTTTTTATGGAGAAGCACGTGTAGAGTGAAGACCACCAAAAAGGAATGCAATAGTTTGTCGACAACCGCGCTCAACATGTTATGGTATGTTCATTCAACCATTTTCTTTCGTAAGTTATTATTTTCTAGAATTGAATTTGATGATTTCATTTTTCTTATTTCCAAGAGACACATAATAGCCGGTTAAGAGAGAGATACGGGGACGATCCTTCGACCCACTCGAATTTATGGATGGAGGCAGGATCGTCTAGTGGATCTGATAGAAATCAAGTGTATAGACTTTCCAACACTATTGTTAAGAACTTACGGATGGACCATAGTATCTTAATCGTTGGGAGCTCGCAATCGATATCGAGCACGGAGTCTCAGGAGTTCGCGACCTTGCAAGAACATATGATCCATCTCAATGAAAAATATGAACGACTCTCTACGGATTATGAAGAACTTTGTTGAATGATCATAGATATGAAATCACAAATAGGTGTTGCATGTGCATCTCCTTTTTGGCCCTATGATCCTGGAAACGACAAGTCTCATCCTCTTCCTCCTCAAGTTCCACCTTTGTTCTAGTTTAATTTTATTTGAGCATATAAATTTGTAATGAATATTTGGCTTGTAATTAAGATAATTTATTTTTACATACTTAAATTCTATATAATTTTATTTTTTTGTTCAATTGATGTTTTTAAAAAAATATAATTTTTAATTATTACGGACGGAGTTACCGACGGACTCAATTCGTCGGTATATTATAGAGAGTTGGAAAGCATTTACTACATATGTCACTTCAACTATTACATCACATATTCCGTCAGTACATTACATTGTATAATAAAATTACTCCAAATGCCACTGCCAATCACCGACGGAATAATTCCATCGGTATATCCAAGCAAGTAATTTTTTGTGTGCACATTTTCCATTTGTAAAACCATCGGGTTTTTTTTTACTGACAGAAATACCTACAGAAAAGAAATTATTAGCGAGAGGTTTATTGATAAACGTTTTTCGTCTGTGAATCAGTCGGTAAAATACACGTTGACGAAATGGTAGAGTAAATACCGACAGAACATTTCATCGGTAAAACTATTAAATGTAATAGTGATATTACTCGTGTGTTCAAATTAGCAAATCAGCAATGCTAACTTCTTAGTACAGCTGCAAATACAATTGTCATAACCCAATTCTGGGTTATTCCCCAAAATTCATTTTTTTCAAAATAAAAATTAAAAAATAATAATAAAGGTTGGCAACGTGGAGAAAGCATGTTGGAAAGTCAAGTTGCAATTTTTGGAGGAGATTTAAGACCTATTGGCGCCCCATTGTGCTCAAAATTGGAGAAAAATGCAAATTCAAGGTCAAAATAAATGATTATTGGACGAATTTGCATAAAAAATTAAGACCAATTACATAATTAAATTTTTAATAGGCCAATTTGATTTAATCATGGGCCAAATTAAATTTTAATTATGTTTAAGAATTAATTGAGGTCCAAATGAAGGATTTAATTAAGTATAAGGACTTAATTATACTTTAAATGGGCCAAATTAATTTTATTTGGGGCTTAATTGGTGAAAAATTAAATTTAGGAGCCTAATTTGGGCTTAATTGAGAAGATTGGAAATTTAAGAGACCAAATTTAATTTTTACCAAGTTAATTGGTTGAAATTAGGGGCCAAATTGCAAGAAAATTGAAGTTTTGGGGCCAATTAGAGGTTAAATTGATAAAATCCAAAGCCAAAGACCAAAATGCAAGAGGCGCCAAGCTATAGGGGTCTAATTGACAAGAGTTGGGGGTCAAATTGAAGAAATTGAAAGATGGAGGACTCAATTGAAAATCGGCAAAAATCCCTAATTTTCTATCCAAAACGGCGCTGTTTTTGGTGTTTAAGAAAAAACAAAGAGGGGGAAGGGACCAGGCGACGCGTCGCCTGGTCACTGTTCATCTTCTTCCCTACAAAACTGCCCGAGTAGCAGCTTTCCAGGCGCATTTTCTACCTCGTTTGGCCTCCAAATCTGACAACGTGTGCACCAAAATGTCCACCTGAAACCCCTTTATCCTCGAGAATGGTCCGGTCGGGTCAAAAAAATTTGAAACGGCTCCGTTTATTGGCCCAAAGTGGCCACCTCGTTCAGTCTGCAGCCTTGGATTGCCAAATTTGGCAATTCGAGGTGCACACTTTGAACCAACGGCTTGGATTCCTCGAGTCGAATCAAGGGCTGAGACTTTTTCCCCGTTGAAGACAAGATTACCCTCTTTCCAGCCCTATAAATAGGAGCCAATTTCATGCTCAGAAGAGGGAAAAAAATCGAGCTCAAAGTTGGCCGAAAACTAGCCCTCTGTATCCATTTTTCTGCAAACAATCATCTCTCTCCACCGTGGCCTTCAGCCACCATCACCTTCATCACCATCCTTCCCACGAAACACCACATCCCATCCATCACCCAGCAACCTCACCACAGTCACAGTACCTCTCTCTCTACCTCTCTTCTCTGCAAAACTTTTTTCCTCTCCACCACCGCAACTCCAGCAGCAGCAGTAGCGGCAACCACCCTTTCCAGCGGCTTCCACTCCTACCAGCAGCAGCCAGAGTAGCATCTCCTTCCTCAGTCACACCAACAGCTCCAGCTGTGAGCTTTCCTTCTCCTCTGCAGGAATCTGCTCCTTCTTCTTCCAACCGTGAACAGTGCAAGCCGCCGGCCTCACCACCTTCAGTTACACCGTGCACCACCAGCTAGGTCGTCGACTCTCTCCACGCCAGGTAACTCGCCCCTCCCCTGCTACGCCTTCCTTTTCCTTTCACCATGGTTGCATGCAGAATTCTTTTCTGCATGCAACGGCTAATTAATTAGCCACTTGCTTGGGCCGGGTCGGGCCGGTTCTAGCCCAGCCCAAGGGGTCGGGCCGGTTCTGGCCCCGCCCGAAAAAAAGAGAAGTATCCGTTGGGCCGAGACCGGCCCAACCCAAGGGTCCTGGACCGGACCAACTGTTTGGGCCGGACTGGCCCACATATTTAATAAATTTAATTAATTATTATGTATTAAAAAAAATAAAATAAAAATTCAAAAAAATTCAAAACAATCTCAAAAATCATTTCAAAAAAAATTGTGATTTTCTTAAATATTTTTCTACCAATTTTGCTTAATATTGGGTTGTATACTTACATGATAAGATACAAGTCCGGTATTAAAATACCCGGTTTTCTCTGAAATATTAAAAAAAAAATTTATTGCATACAGCCAAGTCCTAAAGAATTTTCCAAGCATGTTTTCTTTTCAAAATAAAAAAAATTGCATCTTTCTCACGTTTTAAAAATAAAAAAATGGATATCATAACGAGTTTATGATTATCTGTTAGGGTTTTGGCCAAAATATCAAAAACCTTAATTTCAACCTTTTTTTAGGGTCCAGATGTAGACTTTAATATTTGTGGGGTGTAAAATTACACGATAAAGTACACTCTCGGGTATTAAAGATACAAGGTGTAAATAAAAGCAATTTTAAAATTCAGACTTTAGAATGGTTAGGATTTAACCCAAATAAGGTAGAGACTCCCTCACGAAGGGAGATCTGCCTTGAACCTTAGAAAAGACCAACGAATAGAAACTCGACCTAGAAAAAATAATCAAACAACAATGCAGCTTACCTTAGGTAGGGTGCACTGGGGGTGATGCGTCTTCCCCTTGTACAACCAGTCCCTTACTCAGACTCTCGCAGACCATAGGTTCCTAGTGACCATAATACTAGGTGGCGACTCCAAAGAACCAAGCAAAACCACAGACAATAAATAATCGCCAGCTGACGCCGCGCGGATTTTGACGTGCGACAACAATCATGAATCTAACGACCATATGTTAATACGTTAAATTAAAGAGAGGAAAAAAAACCAGGTATGACTTGCCTTGAAGTCTTTACATGTGGCTTATACTCCTTCTGCTCTTCTTTGCAACTGGTATGGTTAAAAAGGTATTGGGGCAGAAAGGAGAGATTAGGTTTTCTGTCTTTGGTGTTGCTTCATTTTACAATAAGTGGCTTTTAATTCACCACTCTGAAACGGTGATGTTTTCCTTAGAAAAAATAGTCGAGTCTCATCCAGGTTTACCCGGTTCTATCGAGTTTTACCAGGCCAAATTCCTAGCTGGTTTTTGCTTCAACCCAACCTAAGTCCCAGGTTAACCCATCAGGTCGGGTTTTAAAATTATGTTTGTCGCTCAAAGATAGTACATTACTTGTTTTTAGCGACAAATGTCTTTACTTGGTAACCTTACGTGGTATTGTTGAATTCGTTTTGTCGAAAGCTTTATAATGATACTAATGGTGACACAATTGAAGTTTTAGTATGTCTTTAATTTTTTTTTTTCATTTTTTTCTCTCTTCTTTTTCTTTATAAATTACAATTATATAAAAAAAAAGAAAAATAAATCTAGAAACACATTAAAGATCTATACATATTTTTTTAAAAAAAAATCAACCTTAACCCCATCACGAGTTGTATCAAGATCTATACATTCATAAGAACACAACTAGACTAGGTCGTATAGAATAGTGTAATTTTAAAACTCTATAATGTCTTGATTGAGTAATAATACTTGGAATTTAGATTATTTCAAGAATCTAAAAGACTTATTTGTCTTTATGTTTTAAAAGTAATTAAAAAATTTAAAAAAAAATTATTTTAAATTTATATTTTTTTTAATATTTTCAGATCATTTTCATGTGCTGATGTTAAAAATAAATTTTAAAAAATAAAAAATATATATTATTTTAATCTATTTTAAAAAACAATCATAATCTAACTCCTAAACACCATCAAAGACATCATCATCATCTCCAGAATCGTGTCTTGAAGACGACTTTTCAATGGATACAATGATAGAGCAATTTAGCTGATTTCAAATTGTTTTGGAACAATCTAAAAGCACGAAGAGATGACCATATCAAGCAAAGAATCTTCACGAGGACAGAGAGCTCTTGTACTGTCCTTTTCATTAGGAAAACCAAACACATTATCACGAAAATCTGAAAGGAAAGGTGAAATCATTATCCTACCAAACATGAGTTTAGTAGTGATTGATATTACGGGTGTATAATCTATTTTTAAGTATTATTTAATTAAAAATATAATAAAATTTAAAATCAATACATTAAAATTATCAAAAATATTTAAAAATCATCCATTTAATAATTTTTAAAATAAAAAAATAATTTAAAAACAAAAATTACCATTAAAAACCAATATGTATCTATGATCTCGAAAATTATAATTATTAAACTTAACTCAAGAGTTGATCTAATACAAGAATTTAAACACGAGATAAATGAAATTTTAACTGAATTCAATTAAAAAAAATTATTTTGAAAATTAAAATGATTTTAAAAAAAAAATTGACAATCTCATTTTTAACCCAGCTGATTTTAATAACAGTGTCAAAAACTTTCCATTTTGAAAGGAACTTGCATGATACCATTTGGCTTCTTATTATTAAGCATGATCAAGGAAAAGTTATATTATTGATTCATACACAAACTCTTGGACGCATTTCAATTCAGTCCCTAAACTCCTAATTGAATATTTCAAGTCCTCAAACCATGTCCACTTCATCATCCAAGTGATTTTCTTTCAATTAATTGTTCCTAATGTGCTATAACCATCCATCGAGCTTGATTATGAAACACAAAGTGAGAAACATGTCCACCCCACGTCATTATACCTTTAACATTATGGTAAAAACAATATTAATTAAGAAGACTGTGAACATGGAACATAGACATGGAGAAGTTGCAGCGGTGCAACCAATTATAATTTTTTTTAGTATTTTTATATAGTTTTGATACGATAATATTTAAAATAAATTAAAAAATATCAAAAATAAATTTAAAGTTACACTTATCTTTTGGTTTGTTCATATGGTTTGTTCATAGGTTGATTCAGTCTCCATCACTCTACCTCAGTCCCTCTCTCTTTTGAAGAAGTCAAAACAAAGCCCAATCGTAAAGAAAAACTCACCCATTGTTTTAGAACTCATCAGAAGAATGGACAGGGCATGGTTAATTTCCTGTCTTCCAAAATGCGAAGAGACATTATATATATATATATATATATATATATATATATATATATATATGAACATAAAAATCACGAACTAAAAGAGGGATAATTCCAATTTCTACCACATATATAAAAGAAATCCTTTCACTCAATCAATTTCAAAGAAAATCTAATTGATTAATCTATAAAGATAACACAATGGATTAAGAAAAAGATTACAAAATCAAACCCAACTAATCTGAAACTGTGGAGAGCTCGAACAATTTACAGAGCAAAACAACGAGGATGAGCAGTGGGAGAGGAACATAATATATGAAAAATCTCTGATAAACTCTCCAACAATTTACAGAGCAAAACAAATCCCTCAAGAATTTAAGCTTCAGTAAAGAGGTTGGTGGGAGAGGAGAAAACTCCCTGTTAACAATATATTTATAGTATTCAGTGAAGTCTAGTTAGGAGGTCTAAGTAGAGGAGGATGAGCAGAGGAAGCAAAGGGAAGGTTATGGAGGATGAGAAAACGAACCCTTCTTGGAAAAGGTGCCTCGTTAAACAAATGCTCCAAAACACTTGTCAGCAACGCCGTGTACTCCTCCATCAGCTCCGCCATTATCGCCACCAGTATCATCTCTTCTTTCTCTCTTCTCCTGTCTCTTGCCAAAGAATTGCCAAATGGGTTTATCTCCGTCTAGACTCTTCAGTAGTTTAGTTTAGTGCTCTGAATGGTTTCTGGTTTTCTCTGGGAATATTTAAAGGAAGAAATTAAATTTAATTTAATTCTTTTTGGAGTTTGGCTTTGTTATTATTATAATTATTAAAAAAAGATTTGGTACTACGCAAAAAGCCATGATTACCACGGCGGCAGCAGGAAAGCAAAGCAATTCTCTTTGGACAGTGGGCTGTTTCTGACACGTGGACGTGATTGCAGCATGACAATATGAGCTTGCTTAGGTTATAGTTTCTTTAGATTTATGACGATCTACACCATCCAGCAAGCCCTGCTGTTGTTTTCAAAAGGGTAAAGAATTAAAGAAGAAGCTCTGTATATTTTTATTTTTAATTAAATCTTATAAATATCATTCAACAATGTTCGTATAACTCTGACCAGACGAATCCAGCTTACCTAATATCTAAATCGACCTGGTTAAAGAAACATTAAAAAAAAAGGTTGACTCAGAATAAATTGAAGTTGATATAAAGATATTTTCGATCTAAATCTTTCTTCATCAAAACCTGATCATCATATTAATAAATTTTTTTAAAACAAAAATTAATCTTTCTTCATCAAAATATTACTGTTTAGGTTGAAAGATATGATTTATATTATTCTTCTACATACCCTTTCAAGTGAAAACCCTTTAAACTTGAAACTTACATAGACTCATGCTACCTTATACTTGATTTTTATCAAATAATTATGGATTATGAGATTCGAACTCGTGACCGTTTAGTCATCAAGACTCTGATACCATATTAAATAATCATCTCAACCCAATAGCATATTAAGTCTCAACCCAATAGATAAACTATTGAGCTGAGATGATTATTTGATATGGTATCAGACTTTAATGGCCAAGCGGTCACGAAGCTATTGGGTTGAGATGGTTATTTGACATGGCATCAGAGTTTTGATGATCAAGCAGTCATGAATGAATTTGAATCTTACCATTTCTATTTATTTGATAAAAATTAAGCACAATGTAATATAAATCTGTATAAATTTTAAATTCAAAGAATTTTTATTTAAAAAAATATATTAAAAATAATATAAATTATATTTCAAAAACTCATTAATCATTCAAATAGGGACATCCAATCCAAGTTAGATAGATCTTTTCCACGTCAGATTAAATAACTTGAAGAGTAATGGAGACGAAGAAACACTTGAAGAGTCGGATTATTAGTGAAATAACCACAGAAATCACCAAACAATGATCCACCAGTGAAAGAAAACAGATAAAGATAGATGTTAGTCTCCTCTATCCTATCCAGGTGAAGTGGCAAATCATGAGGCAGAAACAAACAAGAATTTCGTTCTAACTTATTTTCATATTATCATGCCATTAAAATATGTCAAAAACAGGAAGCATCACTAGGTTTTGATCTCTTCCCATACTGCTCCCACTGTTAGCCCATTGTTTTGTCCTACTAGCCCACCTTTTGGAATGGATGGTGGTATCCTAATGCCCCGGCAAAACTACAAGCTCAACATGTCTTTTCATCAATAAATAGAATATTTTATTTAAAAATATATTACAATACTTTTTTATTTTTTATTTAGTATATCAAAATTATATTAAAAAAAGGTTGAAAATAATATTAATTTAATTTTTTATAAAGATAAATATATTTTTATAAAGTAAGCTACCATACTCCAAACAAGATCTAATTATATTTGATAAAGAATGCATAATGTTTTTCAAAAATATATTTTCATTAAATATAACTCAAAATAATTTTTTCTAATTCTTTTTAATTTTTAATATTAATACATCAAAATCTTTTAAGAGTATCTAAAAAGTGTTAATTTAATGCCTTTTCATATGAAAAACAATTTAAAAGCATATTGAAACACAAAAACACGCACTAAATAATTACTTGTTTAGAAATTGTTGTTCAACCAATTAATTCCGTTTCGATAGATATTTTATTTTTTCAATTCGAATGAAATGTTTCAGTTTCGAAATATTTTGGCATACCGTTTCGGGGTTTCAATATATATATATATATATATATATATTTCAAATTCAAGATAAATTAATTATAAATTTATAAATTATGCAATACAAACATAATGTTAAACAAATATAATTTTAAAATTTAAAATATTTCTAAATAATCAATATTAAATGGATCTTTAACTTAAAGTAATTCAACTTAAACAAAATATCAAAATATTATGAAAATAAAATGTTTTAACACATATTTTAAATATAAAGCTAAGTCAATGTTATCAAGGATAATGGGATCTAAAGCATTCCTTATTTTGCTTAAATTCCTACAAAGTATAAACTTGAAAAAAAAACAACATGAATATAAACCATATATATCAGTGATAAATCTAATTTAAAAAAATTAATATCATTGTTATTGAAAATAGTAATGAAAAAGAGCTTTTTATACTTAGGTGATTTAATTAATTAAATTGAACCAAGTTCAATTTGATTCATGATTTTTCAAGATCGTAATCGAACATGTGGAATGAAACAAAAACATTCTAGCTGAAATTTAGTTGACAAATCCAGAATGGACCGAGATTTAAAATGAGATGAAAATTGTTCTGTTTTGTTTTGTTTTTTTAATTGGTATGAAATGTTTCGGGTATTCCAGATGAAACAGAACGGAATTGACAATACTTCAACTTGATCTTTAAGTGATTTTTAAATTATTTTTTAATTTTTTAATGTTTTTTTTATAGTTTTGATATTCTAATATCAAAAATAAAAAAATATTATTTAGTATATTTTAAATTAAAAAACACTTTTTATATTGAGATTATTAAAGAAAAAAAGCTTGTTTAATATTAATTTTTTAATTTATAGAAAAAAAACTGTTATATTTATATATCTTTCACACACTAAAATACAAAAAAAAATGTTAGTTATTAATGAAAAAGCCGAGTCTAAAACCAAGAAGCTAGGTTTTTGACATCTGGGTGAGGGGCATAAGCCACTCCAAACATTGAAGCCGCTATGGTCGGAAACAGAGCCTGTGGCGGCAACAGCGAAGGAGGTGCCTAGTTGTCCATTCAAGTCAAGTTCTAGTGTTTTTTTTCCCCCCTTCGATTCTAGTTTTTTGAGTTTTTTTTTTTTAATTTTTTTAACATGATTATGAAAAATAATGTTTGATTTTAAATTATAATTTATGACAAACGTTCGTTAGAATAGAAGCATGTTGGACACAAATAACTTTCAATAGCACTACATAAGTCATATAAGTTAGAAATAATATATTAAAAATTCATTTTTAATTGAATCAAAACCTTGATTCAAATATTTAATAAACTTTTTATTTAACTTAACATATTTAATTATTATTTTTAATTAAAATGTAAAAAAATAAAAATAACTTAAGTAAGCTAGTTTGATATTGTAATAGTTTTCCAGTTATAAATTTAAAAAATTATAAATTAGAATTTTTTTTTTAATTAGAATTTATTAGAGGGTTTTCAATGAAATCGTCCCAACAATAAATACTTTGCATTAGCAAATATCTTGCCCGATCAAATCTGCATTATCATGTATTTCATCTTCATGGTATGGCAATGGCAGGCATGCCATTTGGTATGATTCTTATGACCATGCTACAGGGAAGATTATTGTAATTTGTAGAACCTTAAACATAATCACCTATGTTTATTCTTAATTGAAAAAATAAAATCATGAAATATAATGTCAATTAAGGACATCATGGCCATTTTAGCATAAAAATCTTCGAAGTCTAATCCATTTAGAGAAAAAATAATTATAATGTGTTACGCTAGGAATTGGAATAATAATTTTTTTAGACATTATATATATATTTTCTAGTAAAAAAGAAATTTTAAACCAATATCAAGAGTGACCAAATATATTCTAATTAGTTTATGATATTCGAAAACTACCTGTATGATTAATAAAAATAAATCTTAAAAAGAATAGTTTAACTAGTCAAGCATTAGAATTATTCCTCAGAGATCACTAATTTGAATCCCACAAATTCAGGACCACTAGAGGCTTATATGATCGTTAATTTCAGAACATATAAAATTAAATGCGCTACACACAAGTTAGCTCGAGCACCTACATTAATCTAAAAAACAAAAAATAATTTAATTAAAAAAAACTTCAAAACAATATTTTTATTAAAATTAAGATCTCATTCTAATTTAATTAAAAAAAACTTCAAAACAATATTTTTATTAAAATTAAGATCTCATTCTATAGTATACCATGTCATTGTTTCTCAGGGTTGCTGAATGAAAAGGTTGTATTGTTGGCACTATGTGTTGATCTTGAAAATTACATTAATTATTAATTAACAAAAAGTAATAAAATAAATAAATAGAGGTCAGCATCCTGATCTCCGATCGAGGAACTGAGAAGCTAGATGGGAGAGAACGAAGGCACCATCTACTATCAGAGTTATTTATTGTACAGAAAAACTAATACAAGTTTACATGAACAAGAGGTCATAGTATACACACACTAGTAGCAAGCAGTGACCTACGTTATATATGCCTTTTAAGTGTTTAAATGCCATCTACAAAACTATGCTGCTCCTCGTTGAAAGAAAACATGCACTACAAATTATCACCTGCACCATCCTGTATCCAGAGCAACTTCAGAGACTCGAGGGATCTCCACATCCCAGCAAAAGCTATGAACAAGATCAGGAGGAGGAAAATGCTGACATAAATTGATAATGATTTGTGTCCATGATGTGCAGGAGGTGCAGCTGGAAAAGCTGGCGATGCTATCTGGCTGCTCCCGGAGTCAGCTTCCCTTTTCACTCGTAACCTCAGATTTGAAGAAGACTCTTCAGCAATTTCCTTGTTGGTCTCGGAAATTGCAAGTGGGCTTTCATTCTGCAGATCATCAACTGCAGAGGCCTGTTTTTCAGCATCTCCAGTGGCCTGCATCAAATGATTGTATGAACAAAACATAATTGATGTCTGCATTTCAACAGAAATTCCACATTGTCTAGATTGATGAAACTTACCTCGGTTACAGCTGATTGCACCTCATCTTCATCTTCATCATCTGTAGAGGCCTGTTTTTCAGCATCCCCAGTGGCCTGCATCAAATGATTGTATGAACTAAACATAATTGATGGATGCATTTCAACAGAAATTCCTCGTTGTCTAGATTGATGAAACTTACCTCGGTTACAGCTGATTGCACCTCATCTTCATACTCTGTAGAGGCCTGTTTTTCAGCATCTCCAGTGGCCTGCATCAAATGATTGTATGAACTAAAAATAATTGATGGATGCATTTCAACAGAAACTCTACACTGTCTAGATTGATGAAACTTACCTCGGTTACAGCTGATTGCACCTCATCTTCATAATCTGTAGAGGCCTGTTTTTCAGCATCTCCAGTGGCCTGCATCAAATGATTGTATGAACTAAAAATAATTGATGGATGCATTACAACAGAAACTCTACATTGTCTAGATTGATGAAACTTACCTTGGTTACAGCTGATTGCACCTCATCTTCATCATCAACGTGGGTTGCATCATTAACCTTGAAATTTCCAACTGATTCAACTGAACGTTCTACCAGCAAACGGATTCTTCTTGGGGCACTGCCCTGGGCAACCAAGTTGTCTGAATGTCGCCGGACTTGAGGCTGGCGGGTCCTAATCTTGATTCCAGTTCCACTAACACCACTGCCATAGTCTACAGAGGTCATTTGGCTGGTTGGTTCTTCCATACTATTATATACATCAAAGGATGAGATTGCAGAATTGGCAGATGGAGCATCTTGTCCAACAAAGTTATTTCCAAAATGTCCAATATTTCCCCTTCCAATTTCTCCATCAGAAAAGGATGTGGGTGATTGGCAAGTACCAAGTGCAGTTTGCATTTGTAATAGCTCATAGCTATCAAATTGATCACCAGGCCACACCGGGGCTCCCATGTGTGAAGCATGCTGGTGGTACAGAAAAATTACAAAAGGATTTTAGAACTTCAGATTTTTTTTTCAAACACGTACGAATCAACTGTGTCAAAATGCTCAACCATTTAAGAAAATGCAAGATGCAACATTTAAGAGATATGACAGCTAAAAGATTCAACAAACACTGGTTTAAAAGCTACCAAAAGACCAAAGTTTTACCAGTTCTTGAGCCATCCCATTGTATATACCATGGTCCTTAACATGAAAGTTTCCTGGTGGTACCTGGCCAAACAACTGAGTCTCACTTCCAACACCCAAGGTGTTCTGACTGCTTGTTTCTTCACCAGAATAGTCATCATGGTTGTTTATGTAATCATCTAACAATTCAGTGAGGGATACATCCTGTTCACTGGTGCCATCCAGACAGGAAAATCCATTTTGATTGTTGCCAAAGTCACTGGCATAAGGTGAATCCATGTAGTATCCCAGGTCCGCTGGAATCTGTGATCGCATTGGGGAGAAAACTTTACAATCAGGTTCACCAGACATGGGCTCATATAAGGGTGAATTTTCATCCAGTGGTAGATATGCCTGGGAAAAAAAAATCAAATTTCTCATAATGTTTATCTTGAGTGGAGTACAAGAGGCCAAAATACAGAATCCGGTTCTCACCTCCACAGCTGTTGCTTCTGGCACTTGATCTTCAACATCTGAAGTTGCAAGACTATTACTGCAGCTATCAATAGGCACCACAGCATTAGAAGTCGTGTTGTCAGACTCATTCGACCACATCTTTATATCTTCAGGTTGCTTTCCTGAACTCATTTCCGATGTAGCTGTTTCTTGAACAAGATCGGATGATGCATCATCAGGAGAGGACTTGGCAGCCGTAGGAGAGTATTCAGCCTGTTCTATTTCATCATACTTTACAATGCTGGGCCTCTCTTCTGGCTTCCTGAACAAGCGGAAAAGGACGAATGCACCCTGTCCAGATCAAGAGAGAAAATCGGTGAGTTGAAGAGATTTACAGCATCAATGAGAATCAGCAGTATTCATTTTAACAAAAGTAGCGCTGTATAGATACAGCACAAACGGACATTTGGTAACTTAAAAATTATTAATACAAAAGTCCTTAAGTTTAGCTGCCAACATTATGTGCACATTTCCATAAAAAATACCAAGATTGAATGCATGGTTAATTTGAAAATCATAATACAAACATGTAATGTACACAGCACGCAGACAAAATTCCCCCACTTGCTCCATAGAATGTGATTAAAACTAAGCATTGCAACCAACTATAGAAAGTCAAAATGAACAAATTAATAACAAGAATGAGATCAAGAAAGCAAAGCAACCTGGCCAGGGCCGGTACCATCAAGATCCTTTTCAGTGGGACGATACTCATGCATGACCCAGTTTGTACGCTCTCCATTTGGAGCACGACCACGGTAGAAAACCAGTGTTTTCTTCATACCAATCAAGGTAGTATTACCAGCAGATTTTCGAGACTTTATTGTTCGATCCTTCCCTGTAGCCTTCCAATAACCAGCATCCGTTGCTCTATTCGAACGATGACCGTTAGGATACTTCCTATCTCGTGGGCAGAAGAAGAACCACTCTGGATCTTCAGTCTTTATCACAGATAGCCCTACAACGCCACATTCAAATTAACTCAAAATTTAGCTAAAAATAGCAGAACAGTAAATTATAGTACACTAAATCATAGAGAGGATACTAAAATACTCTGATTCCAAAAAAAAAAAATCTTTACCGAAAATTCAAGTAAATCTACATGTAGCCCTGAAACCCCACATTCCATATGACTCCAAATTCAGCTAAAGTAGCAGACTTGTGCACTATATAGAACACTAATTAAAGCAATCAAACTAAAATACACTGATTCCAATAAAATAATAATCTTTACAAGTAAATTAAGGAATCTTAATGAATAAGGAAATACCCAGATAAGCAAAAAGAGGAATTTATTCACAGGGAATAAAGAAATTCAGCAACCAACCAAAAAAATATCAAAGATACAAAATCTTTAAAATCAAAGAAAACCCACGTAAAAAAATAAAAAAAAGAAAGGACTTTTCATTTGTTTTACCAGGCAAATCCCAAGGCTCCCATTTACAAATATCAATTTCAGGGATGACTTCAACTTCAGAATCACGACCGTTGATTTTAAGTCTCAAGTAGTGGTTTATCAATTCTTCATCAGTTGGCCTGAATCTAAACCCTAAAGGTAGCGAGTCCACAGGCACCATAGCCACCATGTTGTCTTCTTTTTCCTTGTTCTAACCAAAACCCAACAAAGAGATCCTATCAAGTTTGGTACTGCAAAATCTCTCAATCTCTCTCTCTCTATCTGTGATCAGCTGATATGATCAGCCTATAACACGTGTGCTTCTTCTTCTCTTCTTCTCGTTATTTAACCTCCTCAGTTTTACTGCTCGCAAACTGGCATCAGGACAAGACAACAAAGCCAAGTGTCACGTAAGAAAAGTTGTGGTTGTGAAGTAGTGAGGGTGAAAGCGAACACGGTAATAATAATGGAAGATTAAATCAGTCCTCCAACTTTTATATATCTTTCAAAATAGGTCTTGAAGTGAATCCAATATCTAGAGCTTTGTTTGAAATTGTGGTGCAGCGTAGTTGAAGATACTCTTATTAGGCTGATTTTCATTATTTAAACTTACTTTCTATATCAAATTGTGGTAAAAACTTGGGTTTAAAAAAAAGCTATAGTTTATAGCTTTTTTTTATTCATTTTTTTTTTAAATCATAATCTCAAAAGTTACCTACACACTAAATCAGTAGATGCAATTAGAGATTGAGTTGTTATTCGTTTATCAACGATTGAGGGGTGAAATTGCAATAGTTTATAATTAGGAGTAAAGATCTGAAGTCCTATCATAATTAGGGACTAATAGATATTTTTGTTATACTCTAGTAGCAAAGAACAACAATGGATTAGTCTGTTGGTGAAATTGCTAGGTGTGGACTATGAACCTTCCGAGCCCCCATTGCTGTGATGGCTCTCGAGTCCACGGTGTACAGGAAACCGCGTGATGGCCAACCTCTGGTTTCGTTTGGTGGAGGAGTGCACAATGGTGGGGAGTAAACAACTGCTCTCTTCCCTTTTCCTTGATTGCAAGGAATATTTGTCACTTTTTTCCCTTTTTCTAAATACTATTTTCATTGATTCACGATCATCACTTCTCTAATCTTCTTTCCAGTTGCCCCTCTTGCCCCTCCTTAAATTTGATTGCAAGCTTCCAACACATTACAAGAAATCATAGTTATTCGATACAATTGATTTGGTTTAAAATTGATTTGAATTAAGTTTGTTTTTGAACCGTAAAAGGAATTAATATGGGTAAATTCATGTGACATGATGGATTACCAAGCGATACGAATCCGGATAAAATATGTCAATGAATTTTTCTTTTTATTTTTATTAAAAATAATTTAATTCCAGTCTATTTAAATAAATTGTTCGAAGTAATGTTATTAAAATGGTATAAAGAAAAAGTTTAATCCTTGACACATAAAATGTCATGACTTGAATCCGAAACAGTAAAGTGGAAAGCAACCCACCAAACGCTGCCACCAAACCTCAAGAATAGGAGATGCCAATAATGGAAGTGCCGAATGCCACGTCTCGAAGGGCATCCGACCTCTCAACATCAAGGAGCTCTCAAAGTATCCTCGGAGAGCCCTGTCCCTTTTTATGTCAGGAACCTCCTTTTGCCCATGCGAGACTGGAATCAGTAGCAGAGCTCATCAAAGAGGGCCAAAGCCGGTGTTTAGTTTTACAGGCAGTAGGTGATTCACCTTGAGGGGATCTTTTTATGATAAATTTTATGATGCAAGTGAGGCCTCGACCCTCTCTGGCTCCCCAAGACTCCCATGATTTCAATGAAGTTATTCTTAGTAGGAGCTCGAGACGGAGGCTCAACCATATTTTTCAAACTCAAACCTTGTCAAAGGACTAGATTCGAGAGATACTTTTCCTTAACTATGCAAAAGTAACACATCAAATATCTTGTATATGATATTTTAATGCAAGGAAATATCGAAATTTGATTCTCTCTCTCCTCGAGTGAAGTTGAAGAAGTGATAAAAGATGCATGTAGTAAAGTAGCCATGTTGAACATTTTCTTGGCAGGCACATGCCTATACCTACTGCTATATTAACCATTGTTCTCACTTCTCACTTCTCACATAGAGTGAGTCAACAACAGGCCCGGACCCCAATAAAGAGCCAACAGTCTTTTGAATTTTGAGACTGGGGACATTCAATTGGACCCCGCATGCTTTTCCACGGAGCTTGTTCCTTGCCTGCAGGCCAGAACATCTGGAAAAGCGACCCTCTTCAGTCATAATAATAGTCTTTGAAAGAAATCATGATGATTTGAGGAAGCCCAATGATTTTGATCAGCTTCAAATCTTGATTGAAGAGAGCCCACTGGGCCAATGACAATTTTCTCTTTGATCATCCCTCAACAATTTCTCCACCAAGGCAACTCCTTTTTTTCATGCCCTAAGAGGGGAAGTATAATTGAATAAAATTCCAACGCATTAGGGAAATGAAAGTTTCCCAAACTTAATGTGTATTGTCATGTGCGAGCACACTCAGCAAGAATCAACAACCATCCCCAAACAAGACATGCTATATATATATAAGTTGAATACTTTATGTGTACTTCCCCAACAAATTAAGACCTCTCTCGTGAGTTGTATCTTCATCCTATACATATTTACTACGAAGCGGGATGGTAACCATGATTCTCATTGGCATCTGCCCTTTGAACTGCTCTCCTAAAACTCCACTCATGGCAGAATTCCAGGGCTAGCCGAAGCGCAGTTCCAAGTCCGAGAACAACAATGACCCCTGTATAATGTGTATAGTTTCAACATCAACATGCATAATGTTCTTCATTTTGGAATAATACAGTTTGGATATGAACAAGTCAGTCAACTGTTTAAACTAATATTGACGTGCTTACCAATTATTATGTTAACAGGTAAGGCAGAAACACCAAGGGTGATGGATATCAGCACATCCAACAAGAGACCACCAATAAGGATTGAGAACGCCACCCAAAGAGGACTAAAACAGCCCTGTTTCAAAGATGAACGCACTCAAACTCATCACATTGAACATCATATCCAAAAAAGTACACGTACTTGCAGTAGATTGACCACAGTAATTGGCTTACCCTATCTCGGTCTCGTGGTCTAAAGTTTGGGTCAATTCTCCAAACCCAGTAGTTTGCCTGCTTCATAAAATACACGCAACAAAAAATTCAGATTATAAACAGAATATCAACATTTAAACACTACTTGGTCTCTCATACAAACACTTTGTCATCAAACCATAATGCTGAAACAACTATCTATAAATCATGCTTCCTTGCATAGCGTAATCCCTTATAAGGATTTTTCAAAGCATAACATTTGGGTATTTTTGTTGGAAAAAAATTCCCAGCACTGTCATTTTGATTTTAGAAGCTGATATGACAAGCTAACTTAGGCAGGCCCCAAAATAGATGCATGAGCTTGCATGGCATTCCAAAATCCAATGCATGGGTCGAATTTAGACCAGATGAAAATGAAAAGGGATATCTTAAGCATACTGTGATTTTTTGCACTCAGGTATAGAATACCTACAATTGGCTGAGATTCTGGAGGTGACACATTTACAGCTACAGCCCTGCAATAAAAGATTTAAATCATATAAAAACAATTCATAAACTTCTCTGTGCCAACTTCATAGCATAAACAGACATGTTGAAGGACTTACTGGCATATCTCACATTTGTTGGACCCTCTTGTGCTAAACCAAGTATCAATACATGTGCGATGGGCTTTTGCAAGACCGCCTTTACATTTGCATCCAAGATCTATGAGAACTTCTTCCTTCTCCTGCTGACAAACTCTGAGGAATAACAAAGTAACCTACTTATTGCGCGTGTGTAGCTCCATTAGGTCAATAAAGATTGAGATTTCTGTATCTAATGTTGCACAACACTCAATCTATACCAGGGCAGCACTAGGACTGCTGAAAAAAGTGCATATAAAAGCACACTAAACTATGAACATGAAACGAGAAAATCCACAAGTTTATGACATGAAACAGACTCATCATTTTCATAGCCAATTAAGGCCACAAACCAATCAAATCAAGCAAGACCAAAAATGGGAAAACCGAGAAACCACAGTGCAGATAATTAATAACTAGGCAAGATTAATTAGAAGTATGAGTGGGTAAACCTGCATTGTTCGTGCGAACTTGAAGTCCTTGACAACGACCCTTTTCTGGGAAAATCCACACTATGCAACTCTTCCTTGCTGGCAGCCACAGGAGACTCGCCATTAGAAACCACAATGGCAATCACTGGTGAATAATCAGAATTCCCTGACAAGACCCCGTTACCGCCTTCTTGCGGTAACACCTTACTGTTATCCTGCTTCTCCAGGTCAACCTCAGTGAGGGGCACATCTCCACCAGCTCTGGTGGTGCCATCTCTACCAGACCCATCATTCTGCATCTGATTCTATTAAAAACAAACAAAGATTCAATAAAACTTCAATAACTAAAATAAACCCCATAAACCACTTTACTCTCAACAAGATCAAAAGGGCTCATCTGTATAGGCATCATCACTGCACCCCAATTAGAATCAAACAAAAATATTGAATCTTTGGCGCAAAAACAGATCAGAAATAAAAAAGCTGGCAACAAAGTAATAACCCAATAAAGAAATTCTACTGAAAAGCTAAACCCAGGTACGATTACAATAAAAGCAAAGCAATTTGAATAGGCAAAAGCTTTCCACATAGAGAAACAAAAAGAAATAGTAAAAAGGAAAACCCTTTTACCTGGAAAATGTTTTTGCTTAAAGCACAGCAACAAAAGTAATATTTACTTTGTTGTTGAGACCAAAACTTCACTGCTTCGGCGCAACAAGTACATGGAAATGAGGAGGAGAAAATGAGACATCACCACAGGGTGGCTTCAGATTTTTATTTTATTTTTATTTTATTTGTTTTCTTTTTTTATAATAATAATAATTATTATAATAATAATACAATACCGTGAACTTCAATTGGCCTCTCATTTACATAAATGTTGCACTTCAACCCTATAGTTTACATTTTCTCAATGTTACCCTTCGAGTTTCCTAAGATTCTAATTTTACCATTAATCATTAAATAGCCCACTTTTTGAATTTGAGCTTTAAGTTTTCTTTGTTTCAAGTTTTCAAGTGTTTTGTTACATTAAAAGGTTCAAGAGAGGAAAAAAAAACATTTCTCGATTATAGTTGTTAAATTCAGTCAGGCCTCATAAATTAATTTAGTAAACTTAAGATTCAAAACCTAACTTGGATTGAATTTTTGATTGAATTATCAAAGCATTAATTCTAAATTTTTTTCTGATCAATTCTAAATTAGATCTGATAATTATTTTTTTAAGAGCATAAAAACCTTTAAATAAAAAAACAAAAAAAAAAACAAGATCACATGACCTAGTTCAAGGGGGAAACTAAGAAGAAGAATTAAAATGAGAGAAAAAAAAGAATTTAGCTTTTTATTAGTTATTTAGTAATGATAAGAAAATCTCAACTTTTGTAAAAACTATAGGGGTAAAATTAAGAAATATTAGATGGTGGGATAGAAGTGAAACATTGAATAATATATAAGGATGAAAATATAATTTACCCTAATCATTAGTTGAGTATATATAGTAAGAGTATGTAAATACATTATCCACCCACCAACCTAAGAATCGTCGACGTTGCAACTACCACAGTCAATAAATATTCCTTACTGCGGTAAAACCAAATTCTAGTCCCCACTGGATTTCAAAGTTCAACCCAGTGCCACCCGCGGTGAAAATGTAATTTCTCGTTAATGTATACATTTGAATGATCGTGAACAGCGACATGAAAAGTAAACCAAACAAGAGATTATAAAGTAAATATTTTATATTTATATTTAATTAATTTAATTTAATTTAAATATAAAATTTTAAAAAAAATTTAATAAAGAACGATGACAAAAAATTCAGAGATAGCCCTTGTTGTTTTTAAAATTAGTAAAAAATAATATAGAAAATAAAATAAAAAATAGAATTTAATTTCTAATTAAATAAAATTGAAAAAATTATTTTTCATTATTTTTTAATCAATCTGTTAGTCGATTTTAAAGGGAAAAAAAATAAAAAATATTGACCGTAAATTCAAGGTGATTTTTTAATATTTGTTTATTCCTAATATACCTTTTTATAAACTATTCGTAATTATTTTGAAAGCTGTATTTTTTATTCCATCAAGGCATCAATCTCTATCGTCTGACCTAACAGAACTTAAAAGGGACGGTAAGCATACATCAACAGCACTGTATCCTGCACACTAATCAATCTGATAGCATAGTTTTTGGCCTTTTTGTAAAAATTATGAATACAGTATATTTTATTTAAAAATATATTAAAATAATTAATAGATTTATTTTGTTTCTAAACATGATAATATTTGTGAAATTTTATAATGCTATACTATAATTATCAAATCGGTAGGATCTGGCCGAGTCAATAAGTTGATTTGTCAATTAGAAGTCTAGTCCAAATCGGGTTTGTTTTCAAACGAGGTTAGGAATTAATTCAGTCAAATTTGAGTGACCTGACAGATTAAATCATGATTCGGGTAAGACTTAACCAAATCAACTCCAATAATTTTTTAATGTTTTTTTTAAATGATGTCGTTTCGAGATAGATTTAGGTTGGCTTTGACAACTCATGACCTAAGCCTTAGAGTCCAATACTTACTCAATATAAAACATAAACATAAAAAAAAATCACATTGGATCCAATAAAAAATGAAAGGAATCTTTTCACATACTTAAAAATTATTTTTTAATTCTCTTTCTCCTTTTCGTGTCGATTTCTTTTTTTTGTGTGTAAATAGTAATAATTATAACTTGAATATTATAAACTTTTATTATTATCTTAGATACGACATACAAAGAAATAAAGCTAATATGAAAAAAATTAGTCTCAATGAGAAAAAATTAACTCAAGATAACCATCAAAATAAATAAAAAAAATAAAAAAAAAAGTTAAAATGGAGTCAGTCACTTTAAAGTTATCTTTGGTACAATAGTAATGAAGGATAAAGTTTACCCCTCTACTTTTTAATCATGTTTGTTCCTCTTTTGAAGAGGGGTTAATTATTAAAAATTTAAAAGCATTGTTTTGAACACATGTACTGGACAGACAATCAGTTGACTCGGAGTCCGGTTCAATAAATAAATAAATAAAATATAAATTGATCTAGTTAAAAATATAAATTTATTTAATATTCTTGATAATTTAATTAAAACTCAACCATTAATTTAATAATAATTTTTAAAAAAATTAGAATGATTAGCTTCGGGTGGAGTTTTAAAATTATAATTAGAAAAGGCATCAAATATTATATTTTTCTTAAAAAAAAAAAGCATATCAAATTAATTTTTAATTATAGCTTATCATTTATTAGTGATAACTTTTTTTTTTAATTTTCATTAACATTTAATACTTTAATTACGAATGTTCTTAAAAATTTCACTTTTAATAACATGATCCATTAATTCAATTTTTCTCTCAAACTTCGTACAAAAGAAAATCCCCCGACATCATGAATAAAGAGAAATCAAAGAATCAAGTTAGGGATTTGATCTTCAAGTATTTACACCAAGGAAAAAAATCCAACACAAGAAAAGAGATTAATTAAATAACAATTACTTCTTCTTCTTTTCTTTTCTTTTCTTTTTCCTGATAGTAATTAAAAATATTATGTTAGATAACTAGCAGGTTCACCTGGAACCCAAAAACAACAATTACTTCTTGTTTATTGTGACTTTTACAATTAATCAGAATTATAGTTATAAAACTTGAATTAGTCACAGGTTGACCAGTAATTCAAAAACTCAAGACTTGCACTAGTTTTGATTTAAAAAAATAATAAAAAATTAATTTACAACTTGATTAATCCAACCAGAACCTAAATAAAATATGTTGACTTTTTTTTAAAATAAAATTAGTCATGTTATCGTTTTAATCCTTTATTTATTATTATTATGTTAAAAAAAAATCGGCTTATGTTTATTTGAACTTGAATAGGCTATTTAACATGTAACTTAGAAGAATTTTAAGTGCCTGTTTGGTAACATGGTTACAGGTGAGGTTCACCCGCAACCATACTTTTTAACGTTTGGTAATGTTCCTACCACAATTTTTTACTATGGATCCCACCATTAAAATGTGGTACAACCTCAGGTTACAAGAAGCAGGTCTTTGCTGCTTCTTGTGATGGCTCCACTGTTCATCCATTTTCTTTAATGAACAGTGGAGAATGCTCAACTGTTTCGGTCGGACCGGTCTGGTTCAAAGTTAAAAATGTATTGAACTGGGTCCGACCCAATAAAATAATTTTTTTTTATTTTTTATTTTGTTTTATTCGAAAAATTAGTATTAAACATTATTCAATGACTACATAAATTAGACGGAGATCGCTTGATGACGCCGCATTTATAGAATTTGATCGCAATCTCAATTTTATTCCTGATTATATTTTATCTGATGTTGTTGCGCTCTTAAGAAATTTATGAAAACTATAGTCCTTATCGGATATATTTCATACGTGATGGAATTGTGGATAATTTAATGGAACAATAAAAAATATTTTATATAAAGTATTATTTATTTCATGATGTAATAGCAAAAGTTAAATCTACAATATTTAAATTAAAAACCGTCAATATTAATATATATATATATATATATATATATATATATATATTTAAATTATTTTATAACCTTAATTTCAAAAGCATTCTTAACCAAACATATTAAACTACTTTTTGTTCAACATCAATTTCAATCACCGTTTTAACCAAACATCTACTTTTTCAAACTAACCTCAACTAAAATTATCTTTTATAAAATAATTTTTTTCAAACTACAATTACAATAGCTACCGCAATATCAAACACACTTACTTGGTTTGATTTTAAAAATATTATAAGAATAGAGCCTTGTGATTAACAAAAGAATTAAAATTGGAAAGGAAAACCAATTGCCAAGTAATCCTCTCTCTTTTTTCATCTTTAATAAATCAGATCCTTGTATTGTCATCTAAGTTATTCCCACCCTTTAATTTATTCTAACAAACAGTTGGTCCCTCACACTTCCTCTTAAATTCAATGCAACCCCTCTAGCTCCAACTCCAAATTCCATAACTTGAACTTCCCTGCATTGTCTTGCATTCCTAGCTAGCCCCAACCTTTTCAGCCTCCAAATCATGGCTCCTCCTGAACATAAGCCAACCTCTGAGGGGGACAAGAATAAACTTCTCGACCGCGAAGTTAGAGACATGGTGGATGTCATAACGAACCGCATTGCTGGTCTCCACAGCCAGGAAAGCTCGGCTGATGAGGATGATCATGGCATTAGAATCATTACTCTTGCTGGAACCAACACGGGAGCTACAATGCGAAGTGAGTTGGATGATCAGAAAGGTAAAAAGTTGCCTGATGGGGAGTCGTTTGGTGAGCCTGAGGCATCAGGTACTTATGTTAACAGCAATTTCCAAGCTCTTAACAATTCTATCATGTTTGGTAGCCACTACAACACTAATGATCCTGGTGTTCATATGGACATTTCGGATACTTTTGAACCTCATGGACTCAAGCCTGGTAAGCATGGAAAGAAGGGGAAGAAGAAAGACAAGGGATTGAAGGAGGAAAATCATTCTGACCATTCAGATTGATCGATCAGGTCAGTAAGGAAGGAAAATTGAAGCAGGAGGTGCAAAAGGAATGAAGCTGTGCTTTAGTAATGCTCTATATTCAAAAGGTTTAGGTTTGCATGTTGAAATAACTTGCTACAGGTTTGATTTTCAGTATTTCAGCAGGATCGGAATAAAGTTTCAAAAATCATGTATGGTGTGATTTACATTTGAATGATGGCGTGCCTGTAATAACTTAGCTATTAAATGTTGAGCATAGAATGGCTAAATATTTCTTTTACTGTCAATGGAAGTATTGGAATTGATTTTAAGTTGATATTTATAGTAATTGCTCGTCTCCGAAAACCGAAATGTATGAACCGTTTCCCTTTTTTCTCTTCACAAAATCCAAGTCCTTAACTGGAGAATAACTGGTTGCTATACACTGCATCAGAAAAGCCTAGTCCAAACGAGATCTAATCCTAGCTTAGCAATTCTCTAAGCTAAAATCTTGTTCTTCTTATCCCATTCGGGAGGCGATCGATGGCTTTATATCAATCTAGTTGTGCTTCAGCATTTGAGTGGAGTCTCTTTGTCCCAACAAATTTGTAGGTCATGATCCATGATGATTAAGCACAGATGCCTAGCACAAAAAGAGGGACTCCACACCAGGAATGCCATCCATTAAGTAATATTCCAATATCCTGCACAGCATTCTTCTCCAAAATGAGACTTGGGTGTCAGAATGGTTGTGTTAACATGTTGTACATGCCTAGCCACCTACAATATCTGAATTTTTGGCTTAATGATACAATAGTATTTGTAAATTTGATCATAGAGCTCCACCGAAGACGAAACTTGCAGACAACTTTGCTACCATAACTAGTACTTTCTATCCCTTTTTTATCCCCTCCATCCATTTCTTCTTTGAGGCAGGGAGTAGAGATGAAGCTGAAAGTATTTTCTTCGAATTTTATTCGTATGTTGTGAAAATTGAAGGAAAGTACAATTAGTACCGAACATGGATTTTCTTGGAAAGTGGAAAGCACCATATAACTGGCCTCAATGACACCTTGAATCAAAAGAGACAGTGATGACTTGTACGGGGGGTTCTTGTTCCTTGACCTCTTCAGCTTCTTGAGCTACTCTTGTTGCATGATTCTGCATTTCTTTGTTCTTACCCCATAGAAGAATGTATAAGCCAATGATTACAAAGATGGATCCCAGCAAACTGCTCATTGAAATCCCATTTGTGAAAAAAAATAGAGGTAGTATAGGGTGCTATTCATTAGTCAGATATTAATAGAAACAGAATGGTCTAAAAGATTACCTGCCAAGATAGAGTTCCTCATGGAGGACAGGGACATCAAGCATGGCTGCCATTATCTGAACTAGGGGACTGAATGCTGCAGTAAAGACGGGACCCCTTTTCTTAACACACCATGACATGCCCACATAGCACAAGCCTGATCCAATCATTCCCTGCATAAACCAGTAGTTCATTTGGTATGAGAGGACAGCATAAACCTGTAGTACCATTGAGATTTGATTCCAGCTATACTTACAGCATACAGGACAGTTATAATTTCTATCTTTCCTTTCAGAACCCATATGGAGAGGCTCCTTTTAGTGGACAAGCATAAAACCGCTGATTGAATTGCACCGAAGAAGGACATAATGGCTGTGCTAGAATATTGACAGGGGTATCTCCTGCCAATATGTGATTGGAGTACAAACCAAGAAGACCACAACAAGGTTCCTGCAAGCAAAGCTATACAACCAAAGGTCCATCTCTCGGCCCTTCTAGCATGGCTCAGCTTTAGACCATGATCCATGGCTCGAGTTACAGCTTGATTGGGTGAATGGTTAAATAGTGGCGCTCCTCGGTAAACAGTCAACAGTATGGCACCTGCAACACACACCAGGGCCCCGAGTGTTTTGGCTTTGCCACTGTTGGATTTTATATGAACAGTCTCCATTCTGCAAGGCAGTAGAAGCAAAGAAAGTTAAAGCTGCGAACCTACGATGTAAGAACACAAGACTTTGCAGAACCATGGAAGTTGAAAGTAAATTGTTGTTCATACTTGAATGGTAGTGCCATTATAAATGTAACAACAGGAACCATGTTGACGAAGGCACATGCAAATGTAGCAGATGTGTATTGAATGCCGATAAGGAAGAAGTATTGTGTCAGTGATGCCCTGCAAGGAATAATTAGTTAGGAGTTTTCCATGATATTAATGGCAAGGACATTGGAAACTTGAAAAGGCTTAAACAATACTCACCCAACAATGGCACTAAGGAACAGGTAACATGAGATCCGAAAGGTGAGCTTTGGTCTGCTACCCCTGCAAGCAAGCTTGATTTATAAGATTTGTTGCTCTAATACCTCAAAATAGTATCAGAATTAATGCTACAAGAAAATCTTCTATCCTTATTCATTAACTTCGCCGAACATTTGATCCTAGCTAGCTACCTACCTACCTACCTACATGCCTGCATAGAACTATTCTGAAGAGGGGCACAAGTTTATACAGTCAAGAAATCAAAATAATACTAGGCAGAATGTTGGCCTAAAGAGCTACTACCTTTCCCAGAAGTAGCCAATTGGACCCAAGAAAAGAGCAGAAATCGAAAGCCGGTAGGTGATAAGGACCAAATGGTTAATCCCCTCATCAAGGACTTTCTTTAGAAGAATATTCACAATGGAAAAGGCAAAATCAACTGTTATCATCGCAATGAAAGGTTTCCATTCATTGCAATCAGCCATTGAATTGAGCACCCTTGAAGGAAGTAGAGTAACACCTCTCTTATCTCTCTCTTTGCTGTATCAGACACCACAACTTATGCACAGATTTATTGCTCTAAATAAATGGACTCAGGAATAAGTGGGAAGAAAGCAAGATTAAATTCTTCAAATCACATCAATGCTTTAAGCAACCAACTTTGACAATAGTTTAATATTTATTCTCTTCTTTACACTTTCTTTTGACTGATACTTTCCAAAAAATGGAGATTACAAGAGAATCATCTAGCATGGCTCATACAAAAACAGTGAAGAATCAATGCGTGATTTCATCCGCGAAAATGGCAGAAGCAGTAGATTATTGGCCAGAAGTTTTCATTTGCATTTTCTTCTAGACTTTATCTACGCGGATGATGTTCTTCGTTTGTTAATTGTTAGCCTTGCCAAATATAGTTTAATGGCATCTTTTGAGTGGAGATCTCCTGCTTATAGCATCGAATACTGCATGATGCATACCCCAACAATATAAAGAAAACAGTAAGCACGAGCTCTATATAATTTTGCCCCCATAGTATTACCTCATAAAAATTCTAATTTAAAATTTTATTATTTAATATTTATTTTAATTAGTTTATCTTTCTAAAAAGTATTCAAGTCCTAAAACAACCTTATAACAATCAAATTTTGTCAAGAAGTTTCAAAAATATAATTTTATAAAAGAGTTGGTTCCGGTCAAGATGTCCGGAAAGCCTCCAAATTAGATCTAGAAAATGTTGTTAGTATTAATTTTATTATTTTTTCTTTTTATTTTAGATTTAGATAGAAAATTACGAGTTTTCTTATCACTAATCACTATGTAACCCAAGACTTTTCTTGAATTTGATCCTATCCCATCTTCCATAAATATTTCTGTAAGAATATTTACATTACACACAACACGACATCTTTTTGAAACAAAATGGCTAGCATGCTCTGCATTCAGGCGTATAGAATTGTATTTCCATGAAAATGCCTAAATTTCATCAATCACACATACAGTACTGCATTTAATTTCTACAAAAATAGCTTGTTTTATTTTTCTAAATTAGGCTGAAATGAAGGCTATCATGCAGCAAATTCTATACAACAAAAGGGTAATTTTGAACCACTGTTTCCTGGCCTCACAAGAAAAACTAATTCTGAGCTCAAACACTGTACAATCCAATGGCTGAGTTATCTCGTCCATTATCGGTGCCCCTTCATGAAATGCCTGAGTCATTTCTTGCACCTTCCTGTTTCCTCGTATTCCATCCTAGATTTGTACTCCAAGCTGAAAGTATTCCCCTCCAATATCTCACTTAAGTCATTCATGGTTTACACCTATACTCAAAATCAGATTTCACTTCAGTCATTCTTTCCGATCTTTCGGTTGCTAGTACTTATTCTTCCACAGCTGGCCAGTAAATATTCAACGCGAATGCGGCACATGTAATCCTGGCAGATTGTACTCTTTTAAGTGCAGGTTAATGTTGGGTCATTCAAGCAATCAAAACACATCAAATTTACATGGTTCGACAACTTGTCTACTCCACGGAGCTACTGGTTTGTATTAATCAAGTTTAGAAACAATACAAACAACAAAACAAGGAGAAGGAGAAAATTCTTCTCTACTCAACTCAACTCTCCCTAGCTCTCTCTCTGTGTTTCTCTCTTTTTCTCTCTTGTTCTCTCTGCACTTCGTCTCTCTATCAGCATCTCTATTTATAGCTGAGACACTCTCCTTTAGTCAAATATGGCAGCCATCATTTTCAATGGTTAGGTAACCTACCATGCCTAACCTTGCAGCCATGTTTGACAGCAGCCATGCTTGACATAGCTGCCACCACCACCATCTTGTGTCCACACATAACAATTTTCCACTTGGACACAAATGGTGCTAGATCTGTCTTTTAATCTCTGAGACCAACTGAAGTTTTACACAGCTTTAGTTTATCAAGAGTAACTCCTTTGGTTAACATGTCAGCTGGATTCTTGCTTCCGCAGATCTTTTCTAGCATCAGTTGCTCCTCGTCTAGCAATTGTCGGATGAAGTGATATTTGATCTGAATATGCTTCGTCTTGGAGTGAAATGCTGGATTCTTGGCAAGGAAGATTGCACTCTGACTATCGCTATACAAAGTACCATTTTCATTCATCTTGCCCAATTCTTTCAGGAAACTCTGTAGCCATACTATCTCTTTTGCAGATTCTGAAACTGCAACATATTCAGCTTCGGTTGTTGAAAGAGCGACGATCTTTTGTAAGGTCGAACTCCAGGAAACAGCAGTCCCTCCTAGAGTATATACATATCCTGTAGTGCTCTTTCCGCTATCAACATCTCCTGCTAGATCAGCGTCTACAAAACCTTCAAGTTTCAAACCACCAGCTGTGAAGGTAAGACATGTCTTTGATGAACCTTTTAAGTATCTCATAATCCATTTCACCGCCTCCCAATGTTGCTTTCCAGGATTGCTCATATATCGGCTTACAACTCCCACTGCATGGGCAATGTCTGGTCTGGTACAGACCATAGCATACATCAAAGAGCCGATAGCTGAGGCGTATGGAATCTTATCCATGTATCCACTTTCTAGCTCAGTTTTTGGTGACTGGTCTTTGCTGAGCTTGAAATGATTCCCCAGAGGTGTACTTACTGGTTTAGCATTATCCATACTAAACCTGCTGAGAACCTTCTTGACATCCTCTGTTTGTGAAAGTTGTAGTATGCCTTTGTCTTTATCTCTAATGATTCTCATGCCAAGTATTTGTTTAGCAGCTCCCAGATCCTTCATTTCAAACTGTTTTGACAATTATTGTTTCAGCTTGTCAATCTCCTCAATGTTGGATCCTGCAATCAACATATCATCCACATATAATAGTAGAATGCTGTAGGAGTTGTCAAAATGTTTGACATAGCAACAATGATCAGCCTGGCATCTTGTGTATCCCGAACTACACATGAAGTTGTCAAACTTCTTGTACCACTGTCTTGGAGCTTGCTTCAAACCGTATAGGCTTTTCTTTAGCTTGTAGACTTGGTTCTCCTTTCCTTGTATTTCAAACTCCTCTGGTTGTTGCATGTAAATGTCTTCCTTCAATTCTCCATGAAGAAAGGCTGTTTTTACATCTAATTGTTCAAGATGTAAATTCTTTGTTGCTACTATCCCCAGAACAACTCTGATTGTTGTGAGCTTCACAATTGGAGAAAATATCTCAGAGTAGTCAATCCCTTTCTTTTGTTGAAACCCTTTTACAACAAGTCTTGCCTTAAACCGTTTGCTTCCGTCATGCTCAGTCTTTACTCTGTAGACCCACTTGTTTTGCAAAGCCTTCTTTCCTTCAAGTAGTGTGGTCAGCTCCCAGGTCTTGTTCTTCAGCAACGAACTCATCTCATCCTTCATGGCTAACTCCCACTTGCTTGAGTTTCCATCTTGTAAGGATTCTTTATAACTTAGCGGCTCACCACCATCTGTCAGTAAAATATAATTCAGTAGAAGTGTGAACCGTTATGGGGGCTTTATAGTCCTTGAAGACCTGCGAACATAAACAATTGGTTCACTTGGCTCTACATCGTCTTGGGTAGTGGTGGGTACAGATGTGCTTGAATCTTCTTGTAAAGACTCTTGAGTTTTGTTCTGCTCGGTAACATCGGGAAGACCTCTAATCTTATGAATTCAGATTTTTGTGGACTTGTATCTGAATCAGTCATATCTGTTTCTGCACTTGATCTGTCTTTGTACAAAACTTTCTCATTGAAGATCACGTTCCTGCTTCTGATAATCTTTCTGCTTCTGATAATCTTTCTGTTCTGATCATCCCAGAACCGAAATCCAAATTCTTCATCTCCATAGCCAATGAAGAAACATTTCTTGGATTTGACATCTAGCTTGTTGCGAGCATCAGAATCTATATGCACATAGGAAACACACCCAAAGACCTTTAAATGAGAGAGTTGTACCTCTTTTCCTCTCCATACTTCCTCGGGCAATCTGAACTCCAAAGGAACTTGATGGTCCACGGTTGATCAAGTAAACTGCAGTATGAACTGCGTCAGTCCAGAATGTTTGAGGTAGCCCTGAATGCAACCTCATGCTTCTAGCTCGTTCATTGATGGTCCGGTTCATTCGTTCAGCAATGCCATTCTGTTGTGGTGTGCCTGGAATGGTTTTTTCCATTCTGATACCATTAACAACACAATACTCCTTGAAACCTCCATCAATGTATTCTCCTCCATTATCAGATCTTAAGCATTTCAACTTCAAACCTGATTCATTCTCAACCATAGCCTTTCACTTCTTGAATGTTTCGAACACATCAGATTTATTTTTTAGAAAGTAGACCCATACCTTTCTGCTGAAATCATCAATGAAAGTTATGTAATACCGAGAACCTCCAAGAGATGCCACTGGAGAAGGTCCCCATAAATCTGTGTGCACCAATTCTAGTTTTCTTGGTCTTAAGGCCCTGCCAACTTTTAAGAAACTGAGCTTCTTCTGTTTTCCAAGAACACAGCTTTCACAAATGTCTAGATCAACATTTTTAAGCTCTGGCAGTTTTCTCTTCGACTGAAGTATCTTCATCCCCTTTTGACTCATATGGCCGAGTCTACAGTGCCATAGCTGTGCTTGATTTTCTGCTTCAGTAGAGGCAATAATGTCTGCAAATTTTGTGGTCATATACAAGGTGCCAGTTTACTTTCCACGAGCCAAAACCATTGCTCCCTTTGATACCTTCCACATACCTCCAGAAAAAAGGATTGAATGACCACTCTCATCAAGTTGTCCGACTGAGATCAACTTCTTCTGTAGTCCAGGAACATGCCTTACATTTTACAAGTTCCATGTAGATCTATTCATTGTCTTGATCTGCACTTCTCATATACCCACAATCTCCATTAGTTGTCCATCGGCCAGATAGACTACACCGTGATCTCCAGCAACATAGTTTTGCATCATCTCATGGTGTGGTGTACAGTGGAATGAAGCACCAGAATCAAGAATCCAATCATCAATTGGACTTTGTACAGCAAAGCGTCTTGCACCTCATCTGTGGTAGCGTTTGCAGAGTCAGCTTCATGTTTTTTCGGTTTTGTGCAATTCCTCATGAAATGACCAGGTTTGCCACAATTCCAACATTCAACCTGCTTTCTGGGTCCGGACTTGCTTTTACTTCTGTATCTTGATTTGGATCTGCCTCTGGATAAGCCTCTATCATGTCTCCTCCCTCGAGTGTTAATGTTGAGAGCTGATCCTGAACTTGAACTTTCACCTGAGTCTTTCCTTCGCACTTCTTCAGCTAAAATCAAGTCTCGGATGTCATCATATTTCAGTTTGGATTTTCCAGCTGAGTTGCTCACGGCTGTCTTCATACCTTCCCAACTGCTTGGAAGTGAAGCTAGTAAAATGAGTGCACGGATCTCATCATCAAACTCAATCTCTACAGATGACAATTGATTTGTGATGGTATTAAAGTTGTTGAGATGTTGTGTGACGGAGGTGCCTTCTGTCATTTTCAAGTTCAACAACTTCTTCATCAAGTGCACTTTATTGTTTGCCGAGGGCTTCTCATACATCCCAGACAAGACTTCCATTAGTCTTGTAGTGGATCTTTCTTTTGTAACATTGTGAGCAACTCTTATTGATAAGGATAACCGGATAATACCCAAAACTTGTCTATCAAGAAGTAGCCAATCTTCTTCTGGTATATTCTCTGGTTTGCTCCCCAACAGAGAAAGATGAAGTTTCTTCCCATATAAATAGTCTTCAATTTGCATTTTCCAATATCCAAAATCTGTTCCATCAAATTTTTCAATTCCTGCAGCCTTTATTTCATCTGCCATTTTTAATGTATCTCCGATTTGAATTTGTCAAATTTGACCTTACAGATGTGTCCGGAACGGCAAAAAATATTGAAAACGACACTGAGATCACCCCAATCGGACTTCAGATGGCTCAGATCTTAACAATCAAAGTTTTGGATCAACAGATGGTGCAGATGAAGCCGCGTGTCAGGCCAGAATAGTGTCTGCGAAGCACTGGATCAAAACCCACTTTGATGACGTGGCCAGATGACGTGTCCTCCAAGTAGGCCAACCGGGACCCCCTTTGCTGACATGGCAAATACACGCGTGATTCTTGCTAACGTGGCAGTGTCTGACGTGTCTGCTGACTAGTCGGATGAGGTGTCAGGCGACTTGCTGGTGTGTCAGGTGACGTGTCAGATGACTGTACAATATTGCTGGCATGGCTGCTGACTGGCTGATGACGTGGCGGGTCAACTCGGTTCAGATGCAGGCATCCGGGCAGAGACGACGCGTGGAGTGCGTGCTACGTGTGGGTGCGCGTAAGCAGTGGCTTCGTCGGCGCGTGTGGGCATGCAGGATGCCGGTTCTTCGCCGGGTTTTCACCAGTGAATTCGTCTTCTCTTGCTCTACAGGATGGTATGTTCAAAAACAAGTTTTGAGAACTTTGATTTTTAAGTTTGGATCAAACACCCTTCTTTTTAAGAACCAGGCTCTGATACCAGTTGTTGGGTCATTCAAGCAATCAAAACACATCAAATTTACGTGGTTCGGTAACTTGCCTACTCCATGGAGCTACTGGTTTGTATTAATCAAGCTTAGAAACAATACAAACAACAAAACAAGGAGGAGGAGAAAATTCTTCTCTACTCAACTCAACTCTCCCTAGCTCTCTCTCTGTGTTTCTCTCTTGTTCTCTCTTGTTCTCTCTGCACTTCGTCTCTCCCTCAGCATCTCTATTTATAGCTAAGACACTCTCTTTTAGTCAAATATGGCAGCCACCATTTTCAATGGTTAGGTAACCCACCATGCCTAACCTTGCAGTCATGCTTGACATGGCTGCCACCACCACCATCTTGTGTCCACACATAACAATTAAAATGGGGGATCTTAAGAGCTAAAAGTTATTGTGATTATTCATCACTAATGGAGAGAACTTTTACCCTCACCAAGCTACTGCTGAGCAGGCAATAGGAGGAGTACTGTTGTGTTGATTCGCTAAGAGATGCTTTAACACTATCAAGATATTGAATGTGTCAACTATCTCCATCTTTGAGCTTTTTGGTTAAGGCCCTAGTACCCCCTGCACCTTCATTTTTTTTTATCAAATCATAATGTAGCATCGAGAACCTTTTCCTGATTCTATATTCCAATTACCGACAACTTTCTGAAGGGAGGGCCAAAGCCATTCATTTGCTTATCGTCATTGTACGGTCGTACTATATGTGTTTCGGTAGCTGATCATAGCATGTCCCAGGTGATCTCTTTCGGGAAAGTAATAGATTGTAATGGACCATACAAGTTAGCCAGGTTAGAATGGATTTGTTGAATATTTAAGATAAGATTCAGAACATATGGTATTACCGGGTGTTAAATATGAAGGCACTTCTTGATGGATGGACATATTTTATACAATTTAGGCCTATGAATGGAAGCATTGGGGCCCAATTTGGTGGACCCTTGTTCCCCGCCACTTCCTCCAGTTCCTGGTTGAAACCTAAACTCGTTGCTAGAGGAAGTGATGCCTGAACTCCTAGGGTCAAGTCTGATTCTACGAGGGTCCATTTGGTTTTGATTATATAGAAGAGGAAGTTGTTAAAAGGAAGTATCTAATAATGATAGCTTCTTCTTCGGGAAAGGACAGAACTTGCTTAAAAAATCTTCAAATTCGTTTTTATATAGATCGTAAAAAAAAAAGTAAAAGAAAGAAAAGATAAATGACTAAGGTTATAAAATGAACATTTTTTCACTCTTATAGTTGATGGATGAATAACTTTTCATGTCATTTTGGATTTCTAAAAATCCACTTAATTACTTACTACATTAATAACAAATTATCACTTTGTTTCCTAAGGGATCTCTTTAGATTAAGGCAAGTACTATGGCCCCAAGGATCCCAACAATTCCATGATGGATCTTATGGGAAAAGTAAAAAGTTTTTTATTAAAGATGACCTTTCAATATGCAAAGACTTGAAGAGCTACTGATGGATTGACATATTTTATATGACTCAAGCCCACAAATAAAAAGGTCAAAGATAGAGTGATGACCTATCATGTATAAGCTTGATATGATAACAAGTCCGGGTGATATGGGTTTAGTTCTTTTGTTAAACCTAATAGCCTTGAATTCAGCTATATGTCGAGCCTAAATACCTATGGGTCTAACAAGATGTCAAACTCAACATCTTTAAATTCAGCTATACGCTGAGCCCAAGCATTTATAGATCTAACGAGATGTCAGACCCAATCCATTTTGGGCTTGGCTACACGCTGAGCCCAAGCATCTAAAAGTCTAGTGAGATGCTACACCCAACACCCTTAGACTTGGCTACGTGCAAAGCCTAGATGTTTATGAGTCTAGCGAGATGTCAGACCCAATTCCCTTTAGGCTTAGCTACATGTTGAGCTCAAGTACCAATGAATTTAGTGAGATGTCAAACCTAATACCTTTAGGCTCAGCTACATACTGAGCCCAAGTGCCTGTAATTTTAACAAAATATCATACCCAAATCTTTCATGCTCACACCGGGCCTAAGTGAATGTGGATTTGACACAACACCAGATCTTAGGATAATCATTTTTCTATACCTCTAGGTGTATGAAAATCCTCTAAGAGTTTGATATATTTCAATTGACATTAATGTTATGAAATGGTTATTCTCATTCACATTGATGTTGTGTGTGAAATAAGACATAAAAGCCTTGTATAGCTCTATTGTTTGTTTGTCGACACTAAAAATATGAAAAGATGATTCATATTAACATTAATGTTGTGTAAAAGATATTTTTATTAGCATTAATATTGATGTAAGAGATTTTCTTCTCACTTAAATATTCAAAAGGAAAAGATTTTCAGCCCATTGAAAAAAGAACATGTTTCGTAGTACAAGGACAATAAAAACCCTTTAAACCACCCAGGTAAGGGGTTTACAATCTTTATTCTCTTATCATATATTGTCGAAGCATCTATCATAAAAGACCAAAACAAATATTCTTATTCTTAGAGTTTAATACCTATTTCTTTATTTATTACAACCCTTTACTATAAAATTATTGACTTAATTATTGAAGGGTTCCAAAAACCCTACAAAAAAAAACTGTTTTGCAGGAATTGACTCCTCAACCACTAATCCCCTGCTCTTTCAATTTTTAAAAGTGAAATATTGACTAAAAAGTGTGATCATCCATTATTCAAACACTCCAACAATATTCATGAGCATATTAGATAAGAAGATCATCACTTCCTTATTTTGTGTTTCCAGAGGACTAGTCTAATTTAAAGATGGCTTTCGTATTCCTTTTCTTTTCCATTTTAGTGTATGAAATCCTCTTCCAATGAAGTATTATCAGGTATCTGATATCTAGTTAATCACATGATTAATTCTTAATTAGAGAATCCTGGTCAGGTAGTTGTATGGAAGTTGTAGTAGCTGCAATTTCATCAACCAACAGCAACAATGACAAAATGGGTAATCAGCCTCAAGGCCGTCAACAACGAATAAAGAGTTTCTCAAAGTTTAATCTGTTCTGTTAATTATCTTTCGTATTTAGTGAGATTACTTGAGCATCCCGCGTAAAACACACATTAAGATAATCTGTCAACGTTGATGATGATTAAGACCCTCAACTACCTAATCCCTTCTGTCCTTTCCCAATGGAGCAAGAGAGAGGATAAAACTGTAGTCATTTCAGATTGCTATAGGATTTCCCTTTCAGACACTATCATAAATAGTAAAATGGTGTTTAATTAACCTCGTCGGGCTCGCACTGTCTCTATCATGTCCCTGCACTGGGACAAAAATGCCATGTCAAGAACAAGGAAACATTTCATACTGCTAGCATATATCTTACCAAGTCCAAATGAAGTAACACCATGTTATTTTATTTTTCTTAATCTGATGTCTTTGGCTTTTAATTGCAGGGCCATTCTAGCTTTCCCTATCATGCTTCTTAGTAACATGGACTCAATCAGATATTTGTCGTTTCGACGATCATCACAAGGAAACAGTCATCTTACATTTCCAGGCTTCAAAAGTGCGAAATGTAACCTTCTTTTTTATTTTATTTTATGGACATAAATTCTAACAGTTGTACTTCACTATGAAGTACTGCAACTTGCAACTGAAACAATATCATCGTAATCTTCACATATTATGGTCTAGATTTATACATTATCGTCGTAATCTTCATACGTTATGGTTGATCAATAACTTACTGTGAGTAAGAAAGCCGGTTCTGGATTTGATGGTTAGGGATTCAAACTTCAGGATATGAACTGTTATTCCATTGTCCATTCGACTTGTAAGTGTTCTAGAGCTTGCTAGCCTTACCATTGCTTGCACAGGATTCCTGTTCCATTTGATAGTAAGAAAATAAATTATAAATTTGAGTGCTTAAGCTGCAGGGCAAGAAGAATAAATTATAAATTTGAGTGCTTAAGCTGCAGGGCAAGAATTTCCAGTCTGATAAGATTGCTTTCTCAGAAAAATATAAAACTGAGTATTTGACATTATCAGCAATGCTATATGCTTTATATTCTTTTATGCTTCAGAGGGAATTTTTTCCTTTTTGTGATTAAAAATAGAGAGAATAACTTCATAGTAGAGGCAGTATAATTCCTCCAATAAATAAAAGTTTGTGAAAGATACTTTGGAATATTACATGTAAAGGGAAAATTACACATACTTATCACTGATCAATCCCTGGAACGAAAAAAATTCTGGAACTTGAAGCCCTAGCTATATACAGGTGGGAGTTTATAGTGCATATCTAAAATAATGATTAGCTGGTAACTGTTGTTGGTTTCAAGTTATAGACACCAACAGAGGAGGGAGAAATGACAATGTGATCCTAACACTGAGGATACAAGAGAAAAGGATCCCAACTGCTGCTATTAGCACCAGTCCAACAACTATTATCACAGTGCAGCTCAGCAGACCAAACACCTTCTGTTGGTCCATCAATTTGAGGTGATGGCATGTTTGTTGTCATCGTTCGACTAATCTTGTTCATAAGCAGCTCAGTGGCGCACGGATACGGATACGTTGAATCAAAACTTGGTTGGGTTGTCGCAGAAAGTGGCCATGCAGAAGTAGCAATTGTAGTACTAGAGGTAAACAAAGCAGCCTGATCGGAAATATGGTTCATCTGTGTGGCCCAGGAGACTTCAGGTTCACTAGGCCATTCCATGTTTACTGTTGCTGTAGTTTGGCATGGTTGACTCCACTGAGCTGCCGCAACATGACCTGCCATCATGTCACCATGATCAAGATCTAAGACAAGGTCACCCTTACCTATTCCTGAACTACCAGGATCCTGAATAGCGTTGACAGTTCCAACTCCGTGAGTAATGGAAGCTATTGATGCCAGCTCTCTCTTAGAATTGTTTTTGTGGGAAATATTCGCAATCATGTCAGGCTGCACACTTGAAGAGCAATTAGCAGATGGAAGCACCCGCAATCCCTTGCCATCAAGCAGCTTGGCTTTGAGTGCACCGAGAATCCCTTCTGCTTCAGTTCCCGTCCCGCAAACGTCCTCAGACGAGAAACGCTCAACTTCTGAAAGATTAGCCCGACCACCAGGCCCAGAATTTGGTGCAGGCTGAGGCAATTCAAAGTTTGTACGAGCATTAGCACCGCGCAATGCCCGAGCTGCGTCATCATATGCTCTTGCAGCATCCTCAGCAGTATCAAAAGCTCCAAGCCAGAGCCGAACCTTTTGCAACGAGTCCTTAATCTCTGCCACCCATCTCCCTGATGGCCTCTGCCTAACCCCAACAAACCTGTGGTGTCCCCTTGTTGATGACTTCCTTCTGCCTCTTAAACCGCCACTTGGTGCCCCCATATTTTCTTCACCTACTACAAACTTGACCCTCTACTTAATCGAACCGTGCCAGGGTCCAAGGAGCTGGTTTTTATAATGCTAAAACCATGCAGGTACCTGCTGATTCCCATGTATGGACAAGTGAGAAAATGATAAGCTCAGCTAGACTGAATATTGCAGGTCATGTTGTTTACATCGAAACAAGAATAACATATTTGCAACATTACTGAATTCGTTGCTTTTAATAACTAGAACAATTCATGCGAGGAACCATTATCCGACATGGTAGTATAATACACAGTAATTAAACTCTGCTTTGCGGGGTTGACTTAGGCAGTGTTTGGGAACGCGGCTGCGGCTTCGTTCCCAAAAAATTTAAATTTTTTTTACTAAAATTTAATATGATTTGTACGTTTTGAATTATTTTGATGTCAAAAATAATTTTTACAAAATAAAAAAACATCATTGGCATGTATTTTGACACGAAAAGTTATTTGAAAAGCACCCGCAATCATGCTGTCAAACACACTCTTAGTACCCGACCTCAGTTTTATAAAAACTAATTTAGACTTCATTAGATGTTTGCTGGTTGCGGTTACTTTTTAAAGTATTTTGTATTTAGAAATACATTAAAATAATTTTTTTATTTTTTAAAAATTATTTTTGATATCAGTACGTTAAAATAATCTAAAAATATCTAAAAATATTAATTTAAAAAAAATAATTTAAATTTTTTCAAAAACTTTTTTGAAACGCAAAACAAACAAACTAATCTTCCACTTCAACTAGCAACTCAATGGTTTAAAAAGATTTTTTTAAAAATAATATTATTTTAATTTAAAAAAATAATCAACCTAACTTAAAAAAGATTTTTTAAAAAAATAATATTGTTTTAATTAAAAAAAAATAAAACTTAAGTTAATTGTACCTATATGTAACCTGAGTTTTAAACTAAATAATAAATTAGAGAAGTATTCCACGTACAGCTAGTAATTTTGGTTGTGTACTTCCGCCTTTCTTTTAAAAGAACATGAGTTTAATATAATTTCTGGCAATTTAAGCTTTGATAATTCAAAAATTAAATTTAATTAGCCATCATTTGGGCTAATGGGTTAATTAGTATTAATTACAAATATTTTTGTATTTTTTTTAATTTCTCACTTCTTTTCTTGTAAAATATAATTATTTATGATGATTCAAATGTTATTGTTTATAATATCATATCAAATATTATTATGTGATAAAGTATATATTTCCTTCACTTGAATAATCACAGGGTACTCGTCAATGAAAAATAAAAGATAATAAGGTCCCAGTGGTTTTAGTTTTTTTATTTATTATTTTAAAAATAATTACAATCCAGTCCCTCAACTTCTATTCTATCAACTTTTTAAATTTTCCAAACTTGCTTGAAGTTGTTTGATTATGAACATGACCCGAACTCAAAATCTGATGTGGAACGGAAATATATTACCACTAATCCCTTCAAACACAACACCTAGATTATAGTCTACATGTATATCTACAGAAAACAAACAAATAGCGTAGAGATAAGACTCGGATTGGGATTGATCTAGTTAAGGAAGGATTATCGAGTTATAGATTTTATTTATCCGAGTCAATTAGAAATTAGATTGAGTTGTTAAATCACTCCAATTTGATTTGTTTAAAAAAATCTAGCTTAGATTAGACTCTGGATCATTAGATAAATCAGTTGAGTTACGCCGAGTTTAATAATATCATAATTGAATTTTTGGTATTAGCATGGATTTGGAAACTAGTTATCTTAGGTAATTTTATGACACAACAAAATTAATTTAAACCCTTTTGCTTTTTGATTTTTTTTTAAAAAACAAAATCTACTAAATTGTCATGGGTCTATGTTCAGGGGTGTTTGGAACAATGATAAATGTTGTTATTTAAAATGATTTTGTTTGAAAATGTATTAAAATATTTTTTATTTACTTTTTTAAAATTTATTTTTAACAATAATTTTAAAATGGTCCAAAAATATGAAAAAAATAATTTAAAGAAAAAAAAATTGACAAAACAGAAGGTGAACCGCTACGCTAAAAATATCCTTAATAGATTGATAAGAAGTTAAAGCTATGTGGTACATTACGAAATTACATAAACACCCACACACATGAACGTTGGAATAACGCTACTTGTTTCGCTATCTGTATACCTACAAATGATATTTCACTTCTCCATTTTCTTTTCTCTAGCCAATAGTCATTACGAGAATGTTTGAGAGTGTGGTAATGTCTGTGTTTGTTTTTTAAATTTACTTGAAAATGCATTGAAATATTGTTTTTTAGTTTTATTTTTGATATTAACATATCAAAATGATTTAAAAACAAAAAAAATAATTTGAAATAATTTTATTTTTTCAAGTTTTTATATAAATCAGGTTGAAACTCAATACCAAACACCCCCAGATAAGTGAATAACTACCCAAAATGCCTCAAATGCTCCTTTCATGCTTTGAAATTATAGCTATAACCAAACCTACCTTTTGTTAAGGTGATTTAGAGCTTGTTTGACAGTGTGGTTGCGAGTACTTTTCAAATAACTTTTCGTGCCAAAATGCATGCCAATGATTTTTTTTATTTTTTAAAAATTATTTTTGACATCAGCACATTAAAACGATCCAAAAAGTACAAACCATATTACATTTTAGCAAAATAAAAAAATCAAATTTTTTGGGAACGCAGGTTAAACCGCGTTCCCAAACGTTATCTTAGAGTTCTTCATAAATGAGTTTTGTTTCAAATTAATTTTTTTTATTAAAATAATATTATTTTAATTTAAAAAATAAATTAATTTGTTGACTCGGGGTTGATTTGTACTTGAGCTAGATCAATTCTCATGCCATATCTTATAACTATACTTGGAATTACTCAACTCTCAAATAAAAGGTAATTGGAAAGATGACAAAATTTGACCATATCATTAAAAAGCCTATGAAATTTATAATTTTTCAATAAAAATAACATAAATAATAAATAGAGTAATGCCTTCTTGGAAACAAAACATAAAACTAATTACATAAAATCTACGAATAACAATTAAGTAAAGCAAATTCACCATGATTAGAATACCATCAAGGATTAGATGTTTAACAACATTCGCAATAGTTTTGAAACCCGGTCCAGCTTGGTAGGTCGATTTGGAACCCGACTAATTCAGAGCTGAAATCGGACCGAGTTGAAAATAATAATAATAAAAAAATTCAGGTGTGACTCGGCAAAATCAGGTCACACATTGAGCAGTTATTTATCAAAATAATATTATAAAAATTGCACTTTAAATTAAAATCTTAAGCCTTTTTGAGGCGTGTATGAAATGGTGGTAAAAATTATTTTAAAATTTTTTATTAAAAAATATTTTTTTTTTATTTTTTAAATTTATTTTTTACACAAACATATCAAAATGATTCAAAAATATAAAAAATTATTTTGAGAAAAAATTAAAAAAAACTCAAAACTTCATGGAATAGTGGTTGCACCACTGCCCCAAACATACACTAAAATTTATTTTTGACATCAACATATCAAAACGATTCAAAAAAGTTAATTTAAAGAAAAAAATCAATTTTTTTAAAAGCGAGGTTCGACCGCACTTCCAAATACAAATCACATTTGAATTTTAAACTGCAAGAATATTTAGCATTGAGATTCAACCTGTTTTTCATTAAAATTAGAATTTTTTTTCTTCAAATTAATATTTTTAGTATTTGTTGATTGTTTTGATATAATAATATCAAAAATAAATTTTAAAATTTTTTAAAATTTATTATTTTAATATATTTTTAAATAAAATATATTTTACAAAACATCTAATATGTAATTACAAACATCTCCACGACATTGACAGCACTTTAACGCTATTCTCTGCCACAATTACCAAAAAAGGTTCTGAATTCCTGATGCAGATTTAGAGCACGTTTGGGAACGCGGTTCAACTCGCGTTCTTAAAAAATTAAAATTTAATATAGTTTGTATATTTTGGATCGTTTTGATGTGTTGATGTTAAAAAGAATTTTTAAAAAATAAAAAAAATCATTAACATGCATTTTAGCACGAAAAGTTATTTGAAAAACACTTACAACCACATTAGCTCTTAGAAACAACGCTACTCTCTCTGTCTCTGCACTCTTTCACCCCTCCTTTTTATCCATCTCAATGCTTTGTTTGTTTGCACAAAAATAATTTTTTTTAAAAATTAATTATTTTTTATATATGATAATATTATAAAAAAATAAATAAATAAATATTTTTCAATTAACTATATCATAAAATATAACTTGAAAAACTACTTACTAATATATATTTATCTAATTTATTGAAAAAATAAAAACTAAATCTCACATGTAAAAAAGTTGAAAGAAAATAAAATTAAAAAAAACATCTAATTTCATAATTATTTTAAATAAAATAATTATAATTAAAAAAAATAAAGACCAAATCTAAGATAAAAAAAAATTAAAAGAGAATGGAATTGAAAATAAAACTCAATTTAATAAATTATTTCAAATAAAATAAATAAAAATTAAAAAATAGAGATAAAATATGATAGATAAAAAATTTTAATTAAAAAAACAAACAATAATAAAAAATAAAGATTAAAACTTATATAAAAATAATATTTTAAAAAATAAAATAAAAATAAAAATATTCAAAATAAAATATATAGTAATGAAAAAATTAAAGATGGAGTTTGATATAATTAATAAATAACAATATATTTTTAAATTTTCATAAATCTTCAAAAAAATATTTTTTATTAAAAATAAACTAAATTTTTATTTAACTAAAAAATATTTTTCTTTAATTAATGTTTTTAATAATAAACAAATATTTTTTTTTAAAAATAACATTCAAAAAAACTACTTTCATTAATGTTGCTCAAGTAACTCAGCAGCATAGCCCCTCTCTCTGCAAGATAGGGAGGAAAAAAAAAAAGAGCCAAACACCACTCTATTTTACACGCCCAAACCCTTCCTTTCCCTTCCCTGCCCTCCCCTCCCTCCTTCCTTCTCTATTTCAGATCCAAATTAATCCTCTAAGTTCCGTTACCACCTCCAGGTAAACAACCATTAAACCCTAACTAATTTTCTCTTAATCTCTATTATCTTTTCGATCTGTAATTTTGAATTTCTGTCGCAATCGCTCATTAATCGTAACATTATCTATTTCGATTATGTTCAGCATTCAGTTTTGATTCAGTGATTGGTAATGTAATTAGCGATGATTACTTTTGATTTTGTTTGAGTGCAGGAGGTAGAGGATTGGTCAATAAAAGGAAGGATGTTTGGCGCTAGCAATCGTAAGTTATTTTTTATGATTTTTAATTTTTTTTCTATAATGCTGAATTCGGATTTCTTTTGAGTTAGAGGAAAGAGGCGAAAAATAATGAAAGAAACACGAAATAGATACGGAATGGAAGTGAACTTAAAGCTGATTATAATTACAGTGCTGCCATTGCATATTTTTGTGATTTTTTGCGTCGCGAATAGATGGATGGATGATTGTTGACGTGCTATTTTCATAATTTTGGCTCATGTTCTGTTGGGAGTGTAATGTATTTGTCAGTGAGATTCCGTATGGGTAATGTGTGTGCTAAAGAGTTGAAATTTGTGTTTTGTAACAGCTTTTGGACAATCATCAAATAGTCCGTTTGGGACAACGCAGCCGGCTTTTGGTCAGACCAGTAATGCAAGTAATAATCCTTTTGCGCCGAAGCCATTTGGTAGTCCAACAACTCCTTTTGGTGCACAAACAGGGAGTTCTATATTTGGTGGCACTTCAACTGGAATGTTTGGCACACCCCAAACTTCTTCATTCTCTGCAACAAATGCTTTTGGTAGCTCAACGCCTGCTTTTGGAACATCTAGTACCCCTGCTTTTGGAGCGTCTAGTACCCCTGCTTTTGGTGCTTCGTCATCATCAGCATTTGGTGGTAAGTTTTTATTTTTATTTCCTTTTCCACCGGTTATCTATTCTTGGGTTATGATTTTGCTATGTAGAGGTAAGATTGTTGTGCTTGTACAGTAAATGCATATGGATTGTTGACTAACTCTGAGATGTCGTAAACTTTTGTCTTGGAAGTCTTATAGCAGACAAGTTTTCAATTCCTTAGAAAAGCAAGTGTTCTAGGAGGTGATTTGGTTGCACAGCGTGTTGGTTATTTTTCTAAAATCTGAATGCTTCTTGTTGTTTCGCCCTAGTTTTTGAGCTCATTGTTTCATTATTGTTTGTTTTCTTCAATGAAATTGGTAGATGTTGAGATTTAATTAATTATGATACATAATGTTTACTATTTCATTTTTTACCTGTGCATTTGTTTTGACTACTCTCCGCTCTCTGTAGCAGACTTATACTCGCTTGTTTTTCTTCTTAACTTGGTGATTTTCTTGCCTTTGTGTTCTTCCTCATCAAGATTTTACTGGCTAACTTCATCTGCCTTCCCTACTAGCATCTGTATATCAAGACAAACACATGCATGTGCTCAAACACTCATGCGCGCACACACTTTAAGTTTGTGTTAGTATCCTTTATCTGATTGGTTTTCTTTCCTGGTTTTACAAATGGACAGCACTTTCTCACTCTTTCTATATATTTATTTGCAGGTTCTTCTGTTTTCGGTCAGAAGCCTTTTGGAGGCTTTGGGTCTACTGCTCAAGCGAGTCCTTTTGGAAGCACAAATCAGCAGTCACAATCAGCTTTTGGGAATAGTTTATTCGGTTCCACACCTTTTGGTGCACCAACTCAGTCTGCATTTGGGGCTACAAGTACTCCAGCCTTTGGCGCTACAAGTACGCCAGCCTTTGGCGCTACAAGCACTCCACCCTTTGGCGCTACAAGCACCCCTCAAGCCTTTGGCGCCACAAGCACCACTCCAGCCTTTGGCTCCACAAGCACCACGCCAGCCTTTGGCTCCACAAGCACCGCCCCAGCCTTTGGCGCCCCAAGCTCCACCCCAGCCTTTGGTGCCCCAAGCACCACCCCAGCCTTTGGCTCAACGGCAACTCCTGGTTTTGGTAGCACAGGAACTACATTTACCAGTTCCCCGTTGTTTGGAACTGGTGGAGCTTTTGGAACTTCCACCACTTCAGGTTTTGGAGCTTCAACTACCACACCTGCCTTTGGGGCACCGACCACTTCTGCTTTTGGGGCTACTTCATCACCATCCTTTACGTTTTCATCCAGTCCAGGTTTTGGCCAATCAGCTTCTGCTTTTGGGAGCAGCCCATTTGGAAGCTCTACATCAACTTTTCCAGCCCAGACTTCTCCCTTTGGTGAGCCTTTTTAAGTTTATTGTTTTGCAATTTGCAACAAGACCTGTCTTGATAATGAGAGTTGTTTTTCTAGAGTAAAAGGAACTTGAATGGCTTACATTGCTTGACTTATATTTTTATGATATGGTATGTAGGAGCCCAGAGTACAACATCACCATTTGGGAACAATGGCTTTGCCCAGTCAGGTTTTGGGGCGCAACGTCCTGGAAGTAGAGCATCACCATATGCAGAAACAGCTGAGGCAGAAGGTGGTGCACAGGCTGGGAAATTATTGTCGATATCAGCCATGACTGCATACAAAGATAAAAGCCATGAGGAGCTAAGGTGGGAGGACTATCAATTGGGAGACAAAGGTAATTTGTTTGTGATTACGTCGGAAAGTTCTGGACATTTTTATTCTCATTGCTAATAACAATGAAAAACACACACCATGCATATTTTCTCCAACAACTAATGCTGTAATAATGAATTACAGGTGGACCACTTCCTGCTGGTCAATCTCCTGGCGGGAGCGGATTTAATGTCTCAGCCTCACAGCCAAATCCTTTTGCTCCTCCAACTGGACTTGGTCAAACGTCTGCAAATATATTTTCTTCAACAACTACAAACCTGTTTGCTCCAAAAACTCAAACATCTACACCTTCATTCAACACAACCTCCTTTGGCCCTTCAACATCTTCCAATCTCTTTCAGTCATCAACAACACCTGCATTCTCAGCTGGTTCATCTCCGTCTCTTTTTGGATCAACAAGTACACCTAGTTTTAGTTCAACACCATCCTTGTTTAGTTCTACTGCAGGCCAAGGAACTGCCTCACCATTTGGTTCTAGTATGTTTAATAACACCCAACCATCTCTCTCATTCCCATCAACCACACCTTCACTGGGACAGGCTACTGCATTTTCACAGCCCAGTCCATTTGGACCAAGTACCACTAGTTCATTGTTCAGTAGCCCTTCCACTGGTGGCCTTTTCTCAAGCACCCCGTCTCTGATAACTCCAAATCTGGGGGGGTTTAATCAAATGACAGTAAGTAACAATTAATGTTGACGAGTACTTTATCATCATATTTAATTTCTTCATTTTATGAGCAGAAATGATGGTATTGAGCATTATCAGTTTTAATACCTCCCAAGCAACTTAAATTCTCAGCTCCATCCCTCATTTATTTCAAGCTCTTTCTGCTTGTGTACATGGGTGGAAGTGGAATGAAAAACAAACATTCCAAATCAGAAATCCTTTTTGGCAATTTGTGTAGCTTGTTATGATTTGTATGCAACGTGTGTATATTTGCGAGTGATTTAAGTTCCAGTGTTGGCACATCTGGTAAACTTTTATGACTAACTATAACTTTATCTGTAGCCATCTCAACCAGCACCTTTTCAAATGTCTCAGCCAGCTCAGAATGCAGGTACTTTTGCCTCGAACTTTAGTCAGACACAAGCAGGTATCTTTGTTTTTCTTTTTCATCAGTTAGTTTTTAAGTATTTAATTTATGGTGCTGACATTAGTTGTGTGCTATTTTTCAGCTGGTATGAGTGGCTTTGCTGGTTTATCAAACAATTTGGGGCAATTGTATGTTTTTGCTTCACTCTCTATAGTAGTTGTCTGTATGCATGTGGCAGTTGCATGTCTTTGCTTCACTTTCTATATTTAGCTGCTGTGTGCATGTTTGTTTGATTTTTCATATCATGTATGCTAGATGTACATGCTTAGAAGACGTGTTCTCCTTCATGCTCTGCAATGCTTATGTTGTTTTTATTAAGACAGGCTTCCTGTCTGTTCTTAACATGTGCACTCAATGTGAATAGTGTTCTGTTACCCCTCTTTCTTATGGTTCGTGAAAAGATTCAAGCTACTGGGTAATTAATCAATTTATGATGCATATAACAATGTTTTTTTGTTTAACAGGTCTACCCCACAAAGTGCTGTTGCTATACAACCAGTTCCTGTTACAAATCCATTTGGAACACTTCCTGCAATGCCTCAAATGTCTATTGGTCGAGCTGGAACTACACCTTCAGTTCAATATGGGATTTCTTCTATGCCTGTAACTATAACCTGTTCTGAACTGAACTTGTTTACTATAGAGTGTTACATTGATTTTTGACTTTTTTTTTTGTTTTCATAATGTAAATCAGCTTTGCCTCATCTTTACTATTATTCTGTGTTATTGCCATTGATTCTTGTGTCTATAAAATGTAATTGGAGAAATAGCGGTGACTTTTGGCTCTTTATTTTCTATCAGGTCATTGAGAAACCCTCTCCTGTTAGAGTATCATCCTTATTGACTTCTCGGCACCTGTCACAGAGGAGGATTAGGTTGCCTGCTAGGAAATATTACCCTAAGCATGATGGTCCGAAGGTGATTAGATTTGCAAAATTTGTTCCTTAAAATGGCTATTGATTGCCTTGTCTATAACTGGATTTATGGAGAGGTTGCACATTGACTTGCTTCTTTGCTCAACTATTGCATTCAGGTTCCATTTTTCAGTGATGAAGAAGAAACGCCCAGTACACCAAAGGCAGATGCTCTTTTCATTCCGAGGGAAAACCCAAGAGCTCTGGTGATTCGTCCTATGGACCAGTGGCCTTCAAGGGCAAGTGCAGAGAAAGCATCTCCATTGAATGCATCTGCACCAGTACATGAGAATGGTAAATTTCCAATCTAACAATGCTACCTCAGGTCTGCAATATTTTTGTAGTGTGTTGGCATATTCTGGCTAACTTTGATTGACACATGGAAGGGATAGGCAATGATGCCCCAGTTATTCCAATGCTCTAGGGCTTTACTTTCCTTTCATTCCGTGTCATCATATTATAGCGTCATTGTTGCTGTAATTTGTTTTTTTTAACAGTCCAAATTTAGCTTATTACCTTCTTTTATCCAGGAAAAAATTCAGAATCAGACTTTGCCATTCTCTCAAATGGTTACACTGCTGGTGATAAAAATAGTAAGATATTGTTACATTTGTAATATTCACCCTTTCTTCATTTGTGCTGAATGATTCCTGAAATTGACATGGCCAAAACTGCTGCTGCTAGTTTATGTTGAAGAGTTTGATCTTGCCCACTTAATAAGATCTTTTGGGAGGTTGCGTGGTATATTCAAACTTCTGACTGAACTTCATATGACAACCGATTTCATGAACTTCCATCCGGTGAAGTCTACGCTTCGAATGTCATTTTCTTCAATAGGCACGCTTTTCCATGGAAACACAGCTGTTCTCCATTTGTTGCATGTTTAAATTTACCTTATGACACATACGTCTTGTGCATTATTCTAACCTCAAACCCAAATATATTCTTGGGGTTTGTGTAGTTTTTTATTATTATTATTAATTTCTGTAGCTTATTTCAAAAGGATTTTCTTTGGGTATGGCTTCTATTGTCCCTGAATGGATTTTATTTTTTTTTGCTTGTGCTCATCACTATTTATTATGCAGAAAATTTGGCTGAAAATGGTGCAATCAAGGAGCAAGCCCCCCATGTCAAAGTCAACCAGAAACCTAATGGAGTCCATGAGGATCATTCAGCTCAGAAAGAGGAGTCCTACATGACACTTAGTGGTCACAGAGCTGGCGAGGCTGCAATTGTGTATGAGCATGGAGCAGATATTGAGGCACTAATGCCAAAACTGCGACGTTCTGACTATTTTACTGAGCCTCGTATCCAGGAACTGGCAGCCAAGGAGAGGGCTAAACCAGGTTTCTGCCGCCATGTTAAGGATTTTGTGGTTGGAAGGCATGGCTATGGAAGCATCAAGTTCTCGGGTGAAACAGATGTTCGACGGCTTGATCTTGAGTCCCTTGTTCAGTTTAATAACCGGGAGGTTATTGTGTACATGGATGATAGCAAGAAACCACCTGTTGGACAAGGTCTCAACAAGCCCGCTGAGGTAACACTTCTCAACATAAAATGCTTTGACAAGAAGACTGGACGTCAGTTCACAGAAGGACCTAAAATAGAGAAATACAAGGAGATGCTCAAAAGGAAGGCCGAAGACCAAGGTGCTGAATTTGTTTCATATGACCCTGTTAAAGGAGAGTGGAAGTTCAAGGTCAACCATTTCAGCAAGTACATGCTGGAGGAGGAGGAAGAGGATCGGGATGCGCAAGCTACCGCAGATTGTTGACAACTGCAGGCAGTCCCGAGGGAGTGATGCAAGGGTTTTTGTTTGTTTTGAGGAGGCCTGGACTTGTATAGGATTTTTATCTAAGTTGTGATATATTAGCGCGAGTAATGTGTTTGTGTATCACTAGCTCTCGCTTCTTCCTTTCCTTGTCCAAGTTCTTACCCTTCATCTTTTCTGCACACCGGGCTTGTTGTTCTTTTAGTTTCACTGTTTCTGATCTCTGTAGGGGACAAAATGGAGGGATAGTCGATTTCCTTTTTCTAGTAAATTGATTCCTTTTATTGTGTTTGAAATTCCCATTCAAGTTTCTCTTCTTTGTTAAATCTCTTCTTTTACTAATAGAAATCACAAATCCCACTCGTTGGTGATTTTATTTGTAATCTAACAAGGGGTGAGGATAGACATAACCCTATGTATGGATTGCAGGCTGGTTTTCATGGGATCGAAACTTGGATCTGATTTCTTGTTGATTAGTCAAGACATTAATTTAATTTTATAAAACATGGTTAACTCTAGGTTCCTTTTTAGGTTAATGCTTACATGATCAAGAAAATAGTAATTAAGTTTCTACTAGTATCTCAAAAACGTGAACAAACTTGGAAGATTATTACAAAATCAAAATGGTATCATTATTCAAATTTCTTTTAAGCAAAAAATTACAAATTTAATTATATTATTTTTGATATAAAGCATATGCTAAATTTTCAAAATAATGATTGTGTTTTTATGATGAAAAAGAATGATATTTTTTTAAAAAAAAAATTATCTCAATACAATGACAGTGATAGCCGTTAATAATTGCTGTTATTGATAATACAGTAAATAATTATAATGATAATGGTAAAAATAATAATACAACTAATAATAATATATAATTTTTTTTTAAAAAAAATCAATTAAACCATCATTATGATTATTTACTGAAAAAAAAAACATCCCTTATATTATTTCAAAAGCAAGTTTTTAAGATTTGAGGGATGCAAAAAATAATTAAAATAAACTTGGAAATAAAACAAAATGAAAATTCATAGAGATAACAATTGTTGGGGGTACAAAATATATATTTCTTATAAAGAAAGTTTTAACTTTGGATGGTACAATTAAAAATATTTCAAACTTTTAGGATTGAAATGCAACCCTTATTACCATGATGATCAAGAACCAAGAAATTCTTTTTCATGGATTCTCACCTTCTATATCTCTCCTCTCATTCATTCAACAAGTGTTTTCCAACACTTAACATACTTTCTAGACACACTTGATCTCCAACAAATTCATGCCTTACAAGTGATGGATACCTTGAAAAACAATTAAATTGTTAACTCTTGCTATTTTTATTATTTTTAGATGATATTTTCTCTCTCCTCTCTAACTCAATGGCTAAAATGTAAAGAAATTAAACTTTTGGATTAGAAGTGAAAATACAAAAACTATGAAGACCGTACAAGAAAAAAAGAATTGGATGTAATTGGATAAAAATCAAGCACCTAAAGTTTTCCAAAAACTAAAACAAAATTCATCAAACAAGCTTTTGCATAAATAAAGGAACAAACAAAGGAAGGAAATGTGGGTTGGGCTGGGCTTCAGAAAAACCCATCCAGCAATTTCAAACTGGACCAAGCAAAAGGGCCTACATCACCCTATCATATTTTAGGGTTTAGGCCCAAAAACACAAAAACTTTAGGGCATTTTTTGTAACACTCTACCCTGCTTTACTCTAATAAGCTGCCGCCCGCTGTTATATAATTAATTTTGTTTTTCTGATTTTGTGGCCTTGGAGAGAAACTTGAGTTGGAGAGGGCTGCTGCCGACGCCGAGAAATCATGAAGACAATCCTCTCTTCTGAAGCGATGGATATCCCAGATGGGGTTAAGATCAAGATCAATGCTAGAATCATCGAAGTCGAAGGCCCAAGAGGGAAGCTTACAAGGAACTTCAAGCACTTGAATCTTGATTTTCAGTTGATCAAAGACGAGGAAGGGAAGAGAAAGCTCAAGATAGATGCCTGGTTTGGGTCAAGAAAGACCAGTGCTGCTATTAGGACAGCCCTTAGCCACGTTGAGAACTTGATCACTGGGGTTACCAAGGGCTACAGATACAAGATGAGGTTTGTGTATGCTCACTTTCCCATTAATGCCTCCATCGCCAACAGCAATACTGCCATCGAGATCAGGAACTTCCTTGGCGAGAAGAAGGTAATGATTTCTTATTACTTTCGAGAAACCAATTGTTCTTTAAGGCTGGTGTTAGTGTTTGATACGTTTTGCTTCGAAAATTTTTTAATTTTATTGATTTTAGGTTTAGAAACTGAAAAAAATCGTATTTTTTTTAAAAAAATCTTATTGTTCAACTGTTGATATTTTAGCTGGTAGCTGATGGTTTGTGAGATTATTCTATTGGTTATTTTTAAATGATGTTGCTATTGTATGACAAATATACAAAGATTATTCTATTGTTTATTTATTGCTGATCTAATGCAATATTGATCTGAGACATAGTAAATGTATTGAAATATTGTTGTGAGATTAATCTAAAGGAAGAACATTCATTTGGTTTTGGTGTAGTTCTGTGTTGAATTGTTGTCAATGGATATGGATATGATATGAGTAGTTGTTGCCAGTCAGCAGTGTTATGAGTTTTGACCATGTAAAAAAAACCTGATGTTTACTTTTTGCGGATGATTTTTATTGGTGGATCAATGGTAATGCTGTTTGTGTTTGGTTTCTTAAGGTGAGAAAGGTTGACATGCTGGAAGGTGTGTCTATTGTTCGGTCTGAAAAGGTCAAGGATGAACTCGTCCTAGATGGCAACGACATTGAACTTGTCTCCCGGTCTGCTGCTTTGATTAATCAGGTTCGTGTGTGCGATGATGCTTGCGTACCTGAATGTGCACTTCTGTATCTGAATTTATTCTTTTGTTCAAAAAACTTCGGTGCACCTTATTTTATATATGAATCATGCATGCCCAGCAGCTTCCATTTTTCTTCATTTGCTGAAAAAGTTTTTTCTTTGAACAGAAATGTCACGTGAAGAACAAGGATATCCGCAAATTTCTTGATGGGATCTATGTGAGTGAGAAGGGAACTGTTTTTGAGGAAGAGTGAGTCAAGGAGTTTTAGTTTTGTTCATCTGGTAGTTCTCTTCGTGCTCTATTAATACCCTGGATGCTTAAGATGTTTCATCGATTTTGTCTGGAGTTTTCATTTCATAAAATTTTGATTGTTCTGCCTATGTTCTCAATATTTGGTGTGCCATGGGATTGCTCTCTTGCTCTCTTTTTAGCTACCAGCACCGATGCTATTGTTACCAAATCTTGAACATTGCTGGATAGTTTGGAGTCATAAACCATGGAACGGAGTCCAAAACTATTTACAGGATTGGAAATGCAAAATGGAAGAAATTTCTGAAATCAAAAAGTTGACCTAGGAGGTTGAAATTGAAAAATAAAAATCGAGAGCCAAAAAAAAGAGGCAATTGAGAAAATAACAAAAATGTCACATGAAAGCAGCTAAAGAAATTGAAAATTTTACTGACGCCACTTTCTACTAATGAAGACACCAAACTAGAAGACGAAGTCACCAAGTAGCACTGGTTTTCTTGCTGTGCTCTTGAAATAAGGGGGGAGTAGATTTGTACATCTTTGACAATATTTATCTTTGCTGCATGAGAGTGGATGCTTTAGATTTATGAAATTATTCGTGTTAAGAATCTACGTAGAGGATCATTGCTCTCAATTCTTTCTCATAATTGTTGGGTACAAACACCAAACTAGAAGACGAAGTCACCAAGCAACATTGGTTTTCTTGATGTGCTCTTGAAATGAGGGGGGAGTAGATTTGTACATCATTGACAGTGATTTATCGTTGTGCTGCATGAGAGTGGATGCTTTAGATTTATGAAATTATTCATGTGAAGAATCTACGTTGAGCATCATTGCTTTCTTTTTTTCCTCATAGTTGTTCATGCAAAGGACCTGAATCGAATAAAAGCGACGCCTCAACCCTAAAGATAAAATCAAACATTTTCATGAGGGTAGTGGTGGTCACGTAAGCTTTTCAAAACAGTGAGCATTCAGAGAGATTACCATCCAACGAGGGTCAAATACAGAGGTTAACGTCGAAGAGAGCCAAAGCAGCTTTCTCAAATAGAGGGTCAAAAAAGCAATCTCAAATGCTTTTCAAAAACAGAGAGCAGCCGTAGAGAGACATTACCGTCCAAGAGGGCCAAAGAAGCAAATCTCAAATGCTTTCCAAAACTTTGAGCAGAGACATGGCCATCCAAAGAGGGTCAAAGAAGCAATCTCAACTGCACAGTAGTAATGGCCCTGCTATCCAAATCAAACAATTCCAGAGCACGCACTTGTTTGTCAGTATAATTATTAATTTATTAGAAGAAACATAAAGGAGCTAAAATATAAATATAAAATATTCCAATTCTAACCACCATGTCTCCTGGATAAGAGTACGAAACAACAGACTTTATGAGAGACGGTGCAACTTTAAAACAAAAAGAAACCTAAACCTATAAATGGAAAGAGATCAGACGTATAGCAAAAGAAGGGAAACGTCAACAATTTTGAAGAACACCAACCTTGAAAAAGAACACATCTTATAAATAGATTACTTCTACATTTTCTCTAACTGCACAATGTGTGTAATCTTGGAAGAAGACAAAAACAGAACAAAGGATAAAAGTCAAATTTGGAGGTGGTTCGAACAGTTCGCTGGATATCTTTGATGTTCCTCTCAAGAATAACACAGTGGAGTTTCTTCGGCACGATCCCTCTGTATACAGTGGAACCTATAGTGGTGCCCTTTATTATAACAACTTACCTTAATCCATTTTGTAGCATTTTTCTCTATTGCTGTCAATTCATTTATTCCAGTCTCGAATAATAATGTAAAGTAATATCAACTTGTAAGGGACTTGTATGTTATAATATTGGCTCATCCCATGTCGTCGATTTTTGACTCACATCGAATTAAGAAAGTAAGAGGAGATGATTCTGTATGCTTGTCCAGTCATTTCTAATGATCTTGAAGAGGGGGACACTTTCCACCCGCGAATGAATTAAGTATCTGGTGTCTTTGAAAATGACAGGGATGCGATTCACTGCTGACACTTCCCACAGCCATGTTGTAGGTTTACTTCATTGCTAGTAGTTTTCACTTCCTTTATATATATGTTGCCATTCGAGCGCTCTTCTTTATCCATCATGGCCTGCATAATGAAGCTTTACAAAGCTTTGAAGGGTGCGGCAATTAGCCATCAAGTCCTGTTGGCAATGACTTTCATTCAGTTTGGTTTTGCAGGGATGACCTTAATATCAAAGGCAGCGCTAAATGCTGGGATGAACCCTTTAGTGTTCAATGCCTATCGGCAAATGATTGCCACGCTTGTGTTGGCACTCCTTGTTCTCTTGATGGAGAGGTTGGTGCTGTTCTTCTCATTTCTATCTTGATCATTTCATGTTGTTTTGCTTTCATGTTTGGCTTGACTTCAAGTAAAATGATTCCTACATGTTTTTCATTCACTGGCAAGCGGTAAAACGGGGTGGATGAACTAACACTCTCTATCACTTTATCCCTGTAGGAAGAAGAGCGGATCGGTGTCATTCAGCCTCTTCTGCAAGATTTTTGTGGCTGCTTTATTAGGGTTAGTTGATGTATCGACAGATTTTTCAATATAGAACTGTTTACTTACACTTTTAACTTTTGTTTGACAGGGTTAAACTACTTTCAAATTCCTAACTAAATGGTGTCTTTTGTTAATGAAACAATTTGTAATCATCTTCATGAGTGAAGCTAGATTAATTTTTATGTGTCTGACTGATGAAAACGTAGGCCAACATTAAGCTTGGATCTATACTACGTAGCACTCCATTTAACCTCAGCAACATTTGCAGCTGCTATTCTCAATTCCATTCCAGTTGTCACATTTTTCTTAGCTATCATTATGGGGTAAGATGGATGATTTTTCTTTTGCTGAAGAAAAAAAAAAGAGCCAAAGATAGTTTGCAAAATTATCTGAAAATTTGAAATGGTAGGTTGGAGGCTGTAGGTTGGAGATCATTCTATGGTGGACTAAAGATCCTTGGAATAGTCATAACTGTTGGAGGAGCCATGCTGCTTAGCTTCTACCGAAGACCTTCGACGAGACATCCTAACTCGCCAAGTCCTGGCAGCAACGATGGAACATTCTTTGTTAATAAATTGGAGGGTAGAACGAGATTGATCTTAGGACCTGTTCTAATGTTCCTTTCTGCCACAGCTTGGTCAACATGGCTTGTCGTTCAATCAAAATTGCTGGAGCTTTATCCAGCCAGGTTACGCCTCTCCACTCTACAGTGTCTCATCAGTTCTGTGCAATCTACTATTATAGCTGCAGCCTTGGAGCGAGAACGTAACTCATGGAAGATAAGATGGGATATTCAACTTGCTTCCCTTGCGTATTGTGTAAGCCTTAGCTTTCCACACACTACTTACTGTCATTACCATCTCACCGTCATTAATATTTATATCCTCCTTTTGCAGTTCATATTCAATTTATAACTTGCTTGAACGAATTGCAGGGTGTATTCGTAACTGGGGCTGCATATGGACTCCAAATTTGGTGTATAGAGAAGAAAGGGCCGTTTTACGTTTCCATGTTTTCTCCACTTGCATTGGTTTTAACTGCCATCTTCTCAGCAATTTTATGGGCTGAACGATTGAACTGGCAAAGGTTTGTTGCTTTCAAGGGAAAGATACAAATAGTAATAATAACCACAATTAAAGTTTTTCTATTGTGCAGCCTTCTTAGTTTGTATCTTATGTTTTTGGTGTTCTTTCCACAGTATATTGGGAGGCATTCTGATTGTTGGAGGTCTTTATGGTGTCCTGTGGGGAAGAAGCAAGGCTGAGAAACAAGAAATACATAATGGTGAATCTCCAGCAGAGCAATCTCCAGATATTGAAAAACACTGACTGTTTTCTGTGCTTGTGTGTTTCTCTCATGTATAAAGTAGTGTAGCAAGTTATATCTAGTAAATTCCTACTCAGACTGACAATAAATTACCTTTTCTTAACCTCAAATGTCCTTTTTTTCCCGTTCTTCTTTTTGTCTGATAACAATATTCAGCAGAATGACATTAATTATTCTATCGCAAAGATGGAAAGGAATTGGATGCTCTCAACTCAAGTCTTTATTAACCAACCTTTTTTTCCTCCAAAGGAATCACTATCGCTTATGAATGTTGTTTCCGGGTTGCCAAGGGTGATATTCACCGCTGTAGAAATGCAGAGTTAAGAGCATCCAGTTCTAGCAAACATACACAATTTAGACCACATACATAAAAATTCCCTTGGTATTTTCTTACATGGACAAACTAACAACAGGCTGATGAAGAACCTTACAAAATATTTTGTGAATTTCATGTCAACTAACCATAACCAATCGACAAGGAGCCAATTGGGTACTTGAAGAATAAAGACATAAAGTTGCTCCCTCTAGACATCAGAATTGAAGCATAAACAAGCTGATCTATTATTCCCAGGAAATGAGGTTTAATCTTGAACAGAACATGTTCGTGTCACAAAATACTCTTAATATATATATTTCAGATAGTGGCCATATAATTACAGCAGAAAATGTGGATATGGAAAAGGAAAAAGCAACTTCAGAAATAGCTGGCTACTGGTTCGTAAAGAATGCTCTTTCAGTAATAGTGGGGCATCCTTCTTATCTAGCATGTTGCTACACTGATTGTGAATTCCACTAGCTTAAGAAAGAGGTGTCATTCTTCCACACGAGACAGAGAATTTATTATAGAAGAAGTGGCTGAGATTGATCCTTTGTTACTATTTAAAGGGAAAAATGATGAACTATTTTCTCTTCCATTGCAGTGGAAGCAATTCTTAACCATGCAAGCCTGTGCTCCATATGCAGCGATGTTACTAGTTCAATTCGCTTATGGAGGATCTAATATCCTCATGAAAATTGCTCTTGAGAAGGGACTGAATCAAATAGTATTTGTGGTTTACCGTCATGTCATTGCAGTGATTTTGTTGGGCCCTTTTGCTTATGTAATTGAAAGGTAAACAAGTAAGATTGTCGATGCATGTATTTGTGGGAAATTAAGTTTTTTGATGCCTTGATGTACTCTAAAGCATAAAACATAAGTACTAACAGAATGGTTTAAGACATCATGGATTCCTAAGGAGAATATGAGAAAATTTGTAATTTTTGGAATGTATTTGTAAAGCAGGAAGCAGCGCCCTTCGCTTTCATTGTCAGTGATCATAAAGATTTTTGTTCTTTCATCACTAGGAACTACCATCCATCTTAATGTTTACTATGCTGGTTTAGCATACACTTCTCCGACAGTTGCAAGTGCGTTGAGTAATGTTATCCCGAGCTTGACATTCATCATGGCAGTTTTACTCGGGTATGTATGTGCTCAACCGACCTTATAATGAATCAATTTCAAGTTCACCAGATCAAATTTATTGATTTGCTTCCATCTTACTCAGGATGGAGAAAGTGAAGACTGAAAGCCCTAGAGGATGGGCGAAAATGTTGGGCACCGCTATTTGCATAAGTGGCTCTCTGGTTTTTACCTTCTGGAAAGGAGGATATCTGTTTAAAAGTTTTGAGAACAGAGCATTAATAAACATCTATAGCACCAAAGGTTCTGCTGGTGAATACAGGCATGCTAAAGAAAACTGGATTAAAGGTTCTGCACTTATTCTTACCAGTCATGTTGCGTGGAGTGCATGGCTAATTCTCCAGGTAGTCATTCGTTTGTTTTATTTGAAGTGGATATGTTCATTAAGGTCTAGCTGATAATTCTCACCTGCTCTCTCAGGCTGTGGTTTACAAAGTCTATCCAGCTCGTTTATCGCTGAACACTTTGATTTGCTTCTTCGCATCAATCCAATCTTCTTTTCTTGCGCTGGTTTTCGCAAGAACTACTGCAATATGGAAGCTGGACTGGAATGTGCAGCTCCTGACCATTATATACTGTGTGAGGGTTTCTGAAATAACCATCTAACTTTGAGACTGCTAAATTGCTTGTTACTTATGTATATTATGTTTATAGGGAGTTGTGATCTCAGCATTAGGCTACTACCTGCAAACCTGGTGTATTAGTCACAAGGGGCCAGTTTTTGTAGCTATGTTCAGTCCACTACTACTTGTCATTGTTGGACTATTCTCAGCATTTGCATTTGCGGAGAGACTTCATTTGGGCAGGTGAGCTATTCAATTCTAAAGTTTCTCCACCCTTCCCGTTCATCAGTTAGTTACAGGTTGCCATTTCAAAACAATTCAAGCTGTCCATTCTTATTTATCAGTACCATTATTTGGCATTTCCCAGCTTGATTGGAACAGGTCTCATTGTAGTGGGTCTCTACTGTGTACTGTGGGGTAAAAGGCAAGACAATAGCGCTGCTCAGAAGCCTGATGAAAGAAGAGGCTTGGCTAATGGTAAAACATTGGAAATTTCCATAAATGACTACCCACTGACAAATCCTGACACAAGCGGAAGGAAGTGAAGTTTCAGACTTACCTAGACTAATTCAAATGCAAGACTGTCAGCAATTATCAATGTGGCTTTTGAAGTCTCAGTGGTATCTTGTATTTGAATAAACTTCACCAAACACACTTCTTTTCTACTCATCAACAAACAGTGATAAATGGGATCTCTTGCTAATTGCTGACAAAGGATCCACCAAATACAATGACTAGTTAGTGGGAGTTAATGCCCTGAGGCATCGTCCATTTGCCTAGTAATAGTAATGTTGTGATGAATGGACTATTTCGTTTCAGTGTACTGGGTGGTATTCTTATTGATGGAGGTCTTTATGGTGTCCTGTGGGGGAGAAGCAAGGCTGAGAAACAAGAAATACATAATAGTGGATCTCCAGCAGAGAAATCTTCCGATATCGAAAAAGACTGTTTTCTGTGCTTTTGTTTCTCTCATATATAAAGTGGAGTGGCATGTTATATCAATTAAACTGCTTCTCTGACTGACAATGATTTCCTTTTTCTGTTCCTTTGCTGTCAAATTCTCTCTTAACCTCTAATATCAATTTCCCCCCCTTTTCCTTTCTATCTGATAAAAATATTCTGCAGCATGACATTGATCAATCCATTGCAAAGATAGAAGGAATTGGATGCTCTAAACTCAAGTCTTTATTAACCACCCTTTTGTTCCCACAAACGAATCATCATCGTTCACAAGTTTTGTTTTCCTAAAAAGAATTGTAACAACACGGGATTTTTTTTCAGATATCACCGTAGAAATTTATAGTAAAGAGCATCCAATTCTAGCAAACACACAATTTAGACCACATACATCCGAATTCCCCTTCTATTTTCTCACACAGACAAGCTAACATTAATAGGCTGATAAAGGACCTCACTAAATATTTTGTGAATTTCATGTCAAGTAACCATAACCAAACGACGAGGAGCTAGTTGGATACGTTGAAGAATAAAGACACAAAGGTGCTCCATGTAGACATCAGAGTTGAAGAATGAACAAGTTGAACTATTATTCCCAGGAAATGATCAGGTTTAATCTTGAACAGAACATGTTCGTGTCACAAAGTACTCTAATATATATATTTTCAGTTTGTGGCCATAGAATTACAGAAGAAATTGTGGATTTGGAAAAGGAAAAAGCATCTTCAGAGATAGCTGGCTTCTGGTTCGTAAAGAATGCTCTTTCAGTAATAGTGGGGCATCCTTCTTATCTAGCATGTTGCTACACTGATTGTGAATTCCACTAGCTTAAGAAAGAGGTGTCATTCTTCCACACGAGACAGAATTTATTATAGAAGAAGTGGTTGAGATTGATCCTTCGTTACTATTTAAAGGGGAAAATGATGAACTGTTTTCTCTTCCATTGCAGTGGAAGCAATTCATAACCATGCAAGCCTGTGCTCCTTATGCAGCGATGTTACTAGTTCAATTCGCTTATGGAGGATCTAATATCCTCATGAAAATTGCTCTTGAGAAGGCACTCAATCAAATAGTATTTGTGGTTTAACGTCATCTCATTGCGATGATTTTGTTGGGCCCTTTTGCTTATGTAATTGAAAGGTAAAGAAATATGATTGTGAATTCATGCATTTGTGCGAATTAAATTTTTTTGATGCCTTGTGTGCTTTTAAGCATATAACATAAGTACACTTCTCCGACAGTTGCAAGCGCGTTGAGTAACGTTATCCCGAGTTTGACATTCATCATGGCAGTTATACTCTGGTGTGTATGTGCTCAACTGACCTTATAATGAATCAATTTTATGTTCAACGGTTCAAACTTTATTGATTTGCTGCCATCCCATCCAGGATGGAGAAAGTGAAGACTGCAAGCCCTAGAGGACGGGCTAAAATGTTGGACACGGCTATTTGCATAAGTGGCTCACTGTTTTTTACCTTCTGGAAAGGAGGATATCTGTTTAAAAGTTTTGAGAACAGAGCATTGATAAACATCTATAGCACCAAAGGTTCTGCTGGTGAGTACAGGCATGCTAAAGAAAACTGGATTAAAGGTTCTGCACTTATTCATGTTGCGTGGAGTGCATGGTTAATTCTCCAGGTAACCATTCATCTGTTTTATTTGAAGTAGATATTTTCATTAAGATTTTGCTGATAATTCTGACCTTCTCACTCAGGCTGTAGCTTACAAAGTATATCCAGCTAGTTTATCACTGAACACTTTGATTTTTGCTTCTTCGAATGCATCAATCCAATCTTCTTTTCTTGCGCTGTTTTTTGCAAGAAATCCTGCAATATGGAAGTTGGATTGGAATGTGCAGCTCCTGACCACTATATACTATGTAAGAGTTTCTGCAATAGCTATCTAACTTTGACACTGCTCAATTGCTTTTTACTGATGTTATTCTGTTACAGGAAGTTGTGAACTCAGCATTAGTCTACTACCCGCAAACCTGGTGTATTAGTCACAAGGGGCCAGTTTTTGCAGCTAATGTTTAGTCCACTGTAAGTTGTCATTGCTGGAATATTCTCAGCAATTGCTTTTGCGGAGAGACTTCATTTGGGCAGGTGAGCTATTAAACTCTACCTGGACCAATTCAAATGCAAGACTGTCAGCAATTATCAAAGTGGCTTTTGAAGTCCCAGTGGTGTCTTGTATTTGAATATACTTCACCAAACACACTTTTTTTTCCTACCCACAGTAAAATAAAGTTTAAATGGAACGTCTTGCTTATTGCTGACAAAGGATCAACCAAAAACAATGACTAGTTAGTGGGAGTCAACGTCCTCCGGCACCAATATCCATTTACCTAGCAATAGTAAGGTTGTGATGAAAGAACTATTTAGTTTCAGTATTCTACTGTATGGCTTAGATTTTTGTTCTTTTCTGAACTGAACTATCAGTTCAGTTTAAAGTAACATCGCATTGCGTTGGCCATATCAAAAAAGCCATGCTATCACTTCTAGGAGTTCTTAATATCAATCACAAACAGGACTTCAAGTTATTCTTTACGTACTGAATTGGAATCACTTCAATCTTGGGGTAAGTTTTGCTACAGTAAGTTACCAAATTAAGGATTGCAGGGCTGAATCTGACTTGACTTGGGAACCCAACAAGAACAAAAACACCAGCAGGTCTTCAATTAAGACAGACATGAATGGATCAAAACGGTGATTCCCCGATACTGTGTTGATCATAAAGTCTAGTAATTTGGATGAGGCCTGCATAAAAGATATTAGACATCAAAGAAAAAAAAAGGAAAGAAGGAAAGAGAAAGGAATATACTGTGTTGAATAGTGGGGCATCCTTTTAATTATTAAGCATGTTGCTGGAGAGATTGTGTCTTCCACTACCAAAATAAAGATATGCCATCTTACACTTTTTTTTTTTATTTATTTACGTGGGGTGTCCGGGCCAGCTTACGCGCACCACGACTATTCCTCACGGCCCGCTGGACATCCTGCAAGCTCAGGAGCATGTAAGGCACCGCGGGGGTGACAGGCGTACACATAGAGGGTCGAACCCGGGACGGGGGCGGAACAAGTCACACGAATTGACCACAACAGCTAAACCCTCAAGTGCGGGTACACTCGAGGACTCGAACTCAGGACGCATAGGCAGGGCGAAGCCTGCCATGGCCACTGAGCTGCAAGCCTCGTGTTGCCATCTTACACTTAAGTGATGAAGTGGTGGCATCAAAACTAGAGATTATTTTTTAGCCATTTCTTTTTATTTGTTATGATTTTTTACATATATATTCTGATTTTTTGGCTTAAATTTAGCTAGATATTTGTTTGACTTAGAATAAGTCTATGTAGTTATGTAATCCCATAGATAAATTAGATTATGGATGTTATGATTCCTTTTTTTTATGATTAAGATCTTGTAATCTTTGATTTTGCCTATAAATAAAGCTTGAGGGTTGGCAATAACCTCCATGTTCTTGTTCCGCTCCTGGTTCTTTGTTATTTGATTAAGCTAAGTTCTTGAAATACCATTTAACAACATTTGGTAACTTCCATGTTCTTGTTCTACTCCTAGTTCTTTATTCCTTGATTAAGCTAAGCTTTTTTAATACCATTTAACAACATTTAGTATCATAGCCCACTTTTATCTTTGAAGGGTTGGAAGTAAAACACATAGATTAGTGATGTTTGAAAATGGAAGCTTCAAGCTTTCCAGCAAAAACACCAATATTCACAAGGCAAGATTATGATATATGGGCTGTTAAAATGGAAGCTCATCTTATGGCCTTTAATTTGTAGGAGAGAGCAATAAGCAACCAGCTTCACTAGAAAACAATACCACAATTGCATAAATAAAGTTCTTTAATGAAGAAAAGAAAAAACGATACAAAGCTCTTACTTATTTTTTTAATGTTGTGAGTGAAGAATCAGAATTATAGCTTGTCAAACTACCAAATAGGCATGAGATAAGTTAAAAGTTAAATTTCATGGTGATGAGAAGCCCATAAAAATACAAATCTTGAATCTCAGAAGACAATTTAAAGGTCTGAATATGAAGGAAATCGAGACTGTCAAAGACTTCTCAAATCAAATTTCAAATATTGTTAATCAAGTGAGGCTATTGAGGGAAGATTTTCCTGATTCAAAGATATGAGAGAAGGTTCTAGTAAGTTTACTAGAGAAATTTGAGCACAAAAATTGCTCTTTAAAAGACTAAAAAAGATATATTAGAAATGAGTCTTCAAGAGTTAGTAAATACATTACAAGTAGTAGAGCAAAGGCAAGCCTATCGACAACAAGGCATAAGTGAAGGAGCTCTTGTTGCAGTTTTAAAAGAAAAGAGTCAGGCTAAGAACTCTTACAGAAGAAATCAATAAGGAAAAAGAAAAAAGAAAGGAGAGGTTAGTAATCTAATAATTGGCAACAAAGTAACAACACTAAAGGTAAAGAATGAAGAATTTCCTTACACGGGGCTTGACTTAGTTCGTAATGATAAGGGTATTTATAAAGGTGTTCACGGTTCGGTTCGGTTCGGTTTAGACTAAAAAAACCAACTGAATCAAGTTATATTAATTTTATGAAATATTAACCGAACTAGACCGAAATTCTGTTCAAACCGAACTGATTCAGTTCGGTTAAATCCGGTTTTTTGGCAAAAAACTGGAAAACCGAATCCCTACACAAATCAAACACTAATTTTTCCTTATTTAGAATTTTATATTTCCTGCTATTACAATCTTGAGTTAACAAGCGAGGAACAGTGCAGTTTAGCTAGCCATTCAGAGGATTTTGTAATAGATCCATCTTTGTTGCAGTAAACAACAAAAGCTATAAATTCATCTTTGGTCATTAATCATTGTTTCCTATTGATATACCTTGGATCCCTGGTTAAACACCAAGTATTGGGTCAAAAATTACCTTGTTATCTTTTCTCTACATGAGCCATCTCCTTCTACTACTGCAACTGCAACTACTTGCACAGAAATAAAGAAGGCTTATGCAAAAGTAAAGAGAAGAGAAGTTAAAGAGATGAAGAGATGAGTTTGTGTTTGGTTCACTTTTGAGATGGAGATAAATGTAGATGAAGAGATGAGGCTCACTTTTGAGATGAAGATAAATGTAGAAGCAGAGCAATTGAAATTTGAAAGGGAAAGGAAGATTGAGATAAATATTCTCAGGGGTCAAACGACGGCTTTTAAGGTTAGGTTTCAATATTTAACTATTTATACCCCTCTTAATTTGTATAGCTTTGGTTTTTTGGTTGGTCTGGTTCGATTTGTCGGTTTCAGTTTTAAAACCGAAACCAAACTGGACCTATTATAATTTATGGTTTTGAAAATCAGTTTAATCGGTTTTTTATCTCGGTTCGGTTTTTTCGGTCAATTTTTCTTCGGTTTTCTTGGTTTTTTAAACACCCCTAGATATTTACTTTAGACTAACAATGGAAGGGGGAGGGCTTCGTAGCTTATAATTCATTAATTTCTTGGTACTTGACTATGGAGGTGGTGACTTTTTGGGGTTTTTGTTGCATCCGTTTATGTTTCATCCATGGTTTGAGTTTGTGGGGATCCCATGTTAAATATGTTGCTTCCCAAGGCTTTGTTGATTTTGTTTCCGTGTTTGTTATAGGAGTAAGAAAAGCCTCCACTCTCCTTTGTTGTACTTTTACTTTTTATTTTCCTTTAACTTGTACATTTTTTTTATGGTTAGTCTTTTGATAACCATTTAATTAAATCCTCGATCATTATCCAAAATGTGGATGGTATATCTTTCAATTGACTGTCAAGTCTACATTTTTAAATGGTTTTTTAAATGAAAAAATATATGTTAAACAACTTTATGGTTTTGAAAAAATGAATGCAACAAATAAGGTATATTTGCTTAAGAATGTTTTATATAGACCTAAACAAGCTTTAAGGGCTGGTATAATAGATTACATAGCCACCTCTTAAGCTCAGGCTTTGAAAGGAGAATGAATAAAGTAACTTTATATGTGAAGCATATTGGTAAAAACAAACTAATTGTGTTAGTATATATAGATGATTTGTTGATCATATGTGATAAGGAGCAACTTGTAGAAGAATTTAAAGTCAACATAAAGGATAAGTTTGAGATGAATTAACTTGGTTTGATGACATAATTTTTAGGCATTGAGGTATCTCAGTCTATATATGGTTATTTTTTATGTCAAAAGAGATTCTCTTTGAAGCTATTAAATAAGTTTGATGTCAAAAAATTGCAAACCATTTAGTACTCCTATAGTGCCAGGAGTGAAGTTTAAAAAAGAGGATGGAGCTTCAAAAATAGATGGTAAAGCCTAAAGAAGTTTAGTTAACAGCTTGTTATATTTAACTGTTACACATCCAAATATTGTGTTTGCTGTCAATTATCTTTCTAGGTTCGTGCAAAGTCGAAGTCAAACTCATTTTGTGGAAGCTAAGAGGGTTCTAATATATCTGAAAGAGACTGTAGAGTTTGGCATACATTATATGAAATCTAGCTCTATTAAACTTATTGGTTTTTCTAGCAGTGGCTGAGTTGGAAGAGATGATGAAATGATGAGCACTCAAAGAAGCAATCAGTGATTACACATTTTACTGCAAAGATAGAGTACATAGTATCTTACATGACAATAAAGCAATAATTGATTTTGTTAAGAAAAATATTGACCGATCTGATAAAACTTCAACAATAACTATTTTAAAAAATTTTATTTTTCATAATCCAATTAAGCACATGAAAATTAAGTTTCATGCTGTTAGACAATTTCAGTAAGAAGGAGAGTTAAAGTTAGTTTAATGCATCTTAAAAGAATAGTTAACATATTAGTTTACCAAGCCTAACTAATAACAGATTTAAAGCTTCGAGGGAAAGGATTAGAATGTGTAACTTTAGCATCAAGGAGGAGTGTTGAATAGGTGGCACCAAAACTGGAGGTTATTATCATTTATTTTTTAGCCATATTTATTTATCTATTATGGTATTTTGTTTATGTTCTGATTTTTAGGCTTAAGTTTAGCTAGATCTTTGTTTGATTTAGCATAAGTTGATGTAGTTCCATAATCCCTTAGATAAAGGAGATTATGACTGTTATGATTTCTTTTCTTTATGATAAAAATCTTGTAATCTTTGATTCTGCATATAAATAAAATTTAAAGCAATTTGGGATCATCCACCTTTCTTTATGATGAAGTGGCTGAGATTGATCCTTTAGATACAGTAGTCAAAGCAATTTAATTCATAAATATGCAAGAATGTGCTTCACATGTAGCGATGATACTAGTTCAATTACCATCATGCCATGGCCATGGTTTTGTTGGGCATTTCTGCTTATGCACTCGAAAGGTAAAGAAAAAGCCTGAAGAATCCCTCCGACCCCTTATAGAACTTGATTTTTGGAACCTCCTAGTAAAATTTGAGCACAATTCAACATTTAGATTGAAAGTTATGAATCTTTTGATTACACCAATTATTTTAAGCAACTCAGACCTCTTCCTAAACTTAGCTCTATCTCATCGATTCATAAATATGTCTATACAACTATCCATTGAGCCCAGGTGAGGCAGATCCATGACTAACTGATCAGAACCACCTGCATCATTTACCATCTATCTTTACTATGATGGTTTAGCGCACATCTTCGGGAGTTGCAAGTGCATTAAGTAATGTCACCCCAAATTTCACTTTCATCATGGAAGTTTTACTCGGGTACGTGCCTAAATGAGCTCATAATGAATAACTTCAGCTAAATTTTTACCATTTCACTGATTTGCATGCTGCTCTCTTATTGAGGATGGAGAAAGTGAAGAGTACAAGTCCTAAAATGTTCTGAAAAACAATTGTTAACACACTCTCAAACACCTATTCTAACATGAAATATTGCAGGTAGTGCATCACTAATTCTCCAGGTAGTCAATCATCTGTTATATATGAAGTGGATATGTTCATTATGGCCTTGCTAATAATAATGCTGTCCAACTTACTCAGGTTGTGGTTTACAAAGTCTATCCAACTCGTTTCTTCGTGTCAATCTAATATATAGGTTTTGTCAGCTAATAATAATGTTAAAATGGTAGAAGCTGCTCACATCAGAAGTTATGTCCTTGGTTATGCAGGTACAGCAGCAACCATCATATATAGGTTTTGTCTTAACCTTCAACGTTCTCATGCCACTTTCTAATCGAAGTCATTCAAGTCGATTTGCATGTAATCATGTGATATTTGGCGGTAACAGTACTCAGAAGTCAGAAGCATCAAGAGAGAAACGAGGACACCTCAAAAATACATAAACTGCTATTTCTTTTATTGGATAGAGCGCCACACTTAATCAAACAGTAGGTAACAAATATTGTTATTGCTGCGGTACAATATTTCTGGATATAAATGATTCGTTCGCGAAATTCTGGATCATTATTTCAACAACACTCAGGGCTTCCTCCTTTTTAGATACGCTTGTGCTTAAAACAGTTACTTTCAATCCAAAAGCCTTGCCAAAATTCACTGCCATGTGACCCAGACCACCGAGCCCAATCACTCCAAGAGATTTACCAGGTTGGTTCATCTTATGTCGCATCATGGGGTTGTACACAGTGATTCCAGCACAAAGCAGAGGTGCTGCAGAGGCCAAAGGATAACCATCAGGTATCCGAAAGCAGTACCTGTAGATTCAACACAAACGATGCGGTGAAAGCTGGCTCAGTTTTCGAAACAGCAGATTAATAGGTCAACAGTATCATATTAACTCTAGAAGCCTTAGCATTGATTGTTCTTTTTTCTTTTTCTTTTTTGATGTTAGATCCTTGCACTAAGAACATGCATTATGTTACTATTTGATACTGAAGAGATGGCTAGGCTCTGAAATACGGCAAATCATTGGAATTTCATGGTGACAAAGCAACAGCAAAGTCAACTTACTTCTCATGGATAGTTCATCTCTAAATTTCTTGATGTATAACAAAATAAACAGAAAATATAAGAACAAAGACAGAAATTACAAAAGTATTTACCTTTCATGGACAACGATGTAGCTAGAATATCCACCCTTTGTAATCGAGCCATCAGCATCAATGCCATTAAAAGTGAAAACCAATCCTTTTTCACAACTAACTTCTTCCTTGTCATTGCAATGCTCACATTCTCTGCAAGAATTAACATAAGTGCCTACTCCAACATGGTCACCAACCTTGAAGTTGCTGACACTGGATCCAACTTCCTTTACAATTCCAGCAATCTCATGTCTGTAAGCGAATAAACATAACTACTTAAGTTTAATAAAACTATAAAATTAGTTTCATCATCAAAGTTAGTGATATTATTCAATTAGACCACATACCCAGGCACCAATGGATAGCGCGAATCTCCAAGCTTGTTCTTACTCCAGCTAACATCAGCATAGCAAACTCCACAGTGCGTTATTTTTAGCGAAACATCATCTTTTGAATTTCCCAGATTACCTTTAGCCAACGGTTACAAAAGAAAAAAAGAAGAAGAAAGAAATGCAGACGTACAACCAATTCATTCTTGGTTACGTCTAACAACATCAAACAGCTCGTGACTTTGATTGTTATTTTCAACAAACAATACAGAATCTATTGAAGAAAGCAAACATTTTGTCACCAGTTCTTCTAGCTTATACATGACAAAACCTCCATGAATTAATCGAAAAACTCTTATTCGAAATCTTAGGCTGTAAATCGCAACGGCTGGTATAAACATTGCATGTAAAAAACGGAAGTCAACTGTCAAGGGAAAACCTAAAGCATACCTGCGACTAAACTTGTAAGGAGAAAAGACTCCAGAAGGGTCTCCCGCTGCCCACGCAAGACAGTCATCTTTAACACCCTCAGAGCTCATTGCCAAGTAGAATTAACTAAATCACCATAAAAGCCATGGCACATCAGTTTCCCAAGGTATGGAAAACAAGAAAAAGATATGGTAACAATAATAAATAAAATAATAATCTTCAAGCATCATCACCGTCTAGGGACATTAATAAATTGCACAGTAAATTGAAAAAAAAAAAAAAGATTGAAATGCTTTTGAATGGAACTTGCCTCTAGATTTGATTGTAACTAATGTTTGAAGACATACAGCAACATATGAATCTAAGATGGGATTGAATTGTAATTCTAAGCAAGATTTAAATAACAAATTCGCAGAGAAATACTAGATATCAAATTGAAAGAGATTCTGTTATTACTGCAAAGATGTAGTGCTGTGAAGTAGTTGAAAAGCAAGAGTGGTAGATTGATTGTGTTCTGTTTGTCCGTACGAAAAATAAGCGTTGAAGTGCGACTCTTAAATAAGCTAAGGTTCTGCCAGGTCTTGCCAAAGCATGGTCGTCAGCTAAGATCTTACCAAAGCATGTTCGTCAGCTAAGATCTTATTAAAAGATGGAACCATTCTCGTTAAACGGCGAGTACGACATGACACGGTCACCAGCCTTGAAATTGGGGATGTTGTTCAGTTCCTCCATGTCAGCGTCCGAATAACACCCTTCCTCCAATAACCCTGAACAGAATTTTTCAGGATTACCTGAGAGAAGATATTTGGGAATTCAAGAAGAGAAACAAAATATTATTTTTTTTGTCAGAGTCGCAGGGGGTTAGGCCCAAGCACGAAGCTGGCTCTGTTAATAATGTTGAAGCCCAGGTTTCTTATGTAACGAGGATCGCACATCGGTTTTGTAGAAAACTAAAGGCATGGTTTCTCCACGAAGAGAAAGGGCTGCAGAATTCTTCCTTCGGGGACATCCGATAAAATTGCAACGGAAGATTAGCATCAGCAGGGATGACAAGCAAATCAAGTAATACTATAAACTAGATTGATTTCACAAGCTATACTGCAAGTTGAATTAAAAATAAAAATAAAAAATATTTAGATGTTTCTGATATTTTCCTAATAAAACAAATTTTTAATCATATGGAGTTGACTCAATGCTATTAATATATCCAAAAAAAACTTAAATAACCATTAAAAAATTAATTATACTCACAAAAAAATTAATAGCAACATCGACGATAACATATTAAATTGACACATATTAACTTGAGTTAACCTGAAAAATTTACGACCTATATCATTAAACTACGATAACCTCATATAAAGTAAATTGAAACAAATTATACAGTCGAATTCTCAATCAACTCAATGTTGAAGAACGAAACTGGAAAAAAAATCAATTAGAAAAAGAATAAAACAAATGACCCGAATAAACTCGAGTTAACCTGCCAAAGTCAGACTTGAGTTATGAAACAATGATAAACACAAAAAGAAATTCTAAAAAACAACTTGAGTCAACTCCGGTTAACTTATCAAACATGTAACTCTGGTCATGAGACTAGAATAACCCTATATATAGTAAATCAAAATAAATTATGATTTACAATTTCTAATCAACCCATTATTGAATGGTGAAATTAAAAAAAAAAATTCTTTGTAAAAAAAGAATAAAACAACCCGAATTAATTTGAATTAACCTGCAAAACTCATGATCCGAGTTATAAGACCAAGACAGCCTATAAAAAATAAACTAAAATAAACCATGAAGCCTAATTAGTAACCAATCTAATATTAAAGGATAAAATTGAAAAAAAAATACCAATTAAAAAAAGAAAACAAACCAAAACGAATTAACCCATCAAATTGATTATGAGACTAAAATAATCATAAAAACAGCAAAGTGCAACAAATCATGAAGCTAATAACTCTTTTCATGTAATAAAACATATTCATGTGATACTTGGAAGTAACAGTACACAGAAGCATCAAAAGAGAGACAAGGAAGGACACTCCAAAATTACATAAACTGCTTTTTCTTTTATTGGATAGAGTGCTACATTTGATCAAACAATAGATCAAAAATATTGTTATTTCTGGATATAAATGATTCATTCGCGAAATTCTGGATCATTATTTCAACAACACCAAGGATAGGATCAAACCCTAATATATTTCATAGAAGAAAACCCCCTGGCATCCAACATGCATATTATGACCGTATGCATGAAATGAGGAGATTTCCCTGGTTGCCTCCATGCTATCACTTCAAGGAGTTCTCAACATCAATCACAAACCGGTACTTCACGTCGTTCTTTACCATCCTCTCAAGAGCTTCATTTATATACTGAATTGGAATTACTTCAATCCCGGGGTAAATTTTATTAGCAGCACAGAAGTCCAACATCTCTTGGATCACTCTTGTACCACCTGTTATGCTACCAGCTACAGTTTTCATACCTGCCAGTGTGGTAGGTTAAGCTATCAATTCCGCTTGCAATTTCTTATATCAACGGAAGACTACAAGAAAGTTCAGCTAGAAAAAAACTAAGAACTAAATTTGCTAGAGGAAGTTACCGATATTGAGGCTCGCAGGACTGAATTTGACTTCACTTGGGAACCCAACAAGAACAAAAACACCAGCAGTCTTCAAAAGAGACAAGTATGGATCAAATGGGTGATCGCCGGATGCTGTGTCGATTATGAAGTCTAGTGATTTGTACAAGGCCTGCATAAAAGATATCAGATATCAAAAAAGGAAAACAACAAGAGGAAAATAGGGAGCAAACATGATTATTAATATATTGCTTATGTCATTAAATAAAAACATGCTTCCCAGAAATTCTTGTGACTTCACCTTCATCTGTGCTTGATCGGATGTAATCACGAAATTGTCTGCGCCGAGCACACTCAGGGCTTCCTCCTTTTTAGATACGCTTGTGCTTAAAACAGTTACTTTCAAGCCAAAAGCCTTGCCAAACTTCACTGCCATGTGACCCAGACCACCGAGCCCAATCACTCCAAGAGATTTACCAGGTTGGTTCATCTTATGTCGCATCATGGGGTTGTACACAGTGATTCCAGCACAAAGCAGAGGTGCTGCAGAGGCCAAAGGATAACCATCAGGTATCCGAAAGCAGTACCTGTAGATTCAACACAAACAATGCGGTGAAAGCTGGCTCAGTTTTCGAAACAGCAGATTAATAGGTCAACAGTATCATATTAACTCTAGAAGCCTTAGCATTGATTGTTCTTTTTTCTTTTTCTTTTTTGATGTTAGATCCTTGCACTAAGAACATGCATTATGTTACTATTTGATACTGAAGAGATGGCTAGGCTCTGAAATACAGCAAATCATTGGAATTTCATGGTGACAAAGCAACAGCAAAGTCAACTTATTTCTCATGGATAGTTCATCTCTAAATTTATTGATGTATAACAAAATGAACAGAAAATATAAGAACAAAGCCAGAAATTACAAAAGTATTTACCTTTCATGGACAACGATGTAGGTAGAATATCCACCCTTTGTAATCGAGCCATCAGCATCAATGCCATTAAAAGTGAAAACCGATCCTTTTTCACAACTAACTTCTTCCTTGTCATTGCAATGCTCACATTCTCTGCAAGAATTAACATAGGTGCCTACTCCAACATGGTCACCAGCCTTGAAGTTGCTGACACTGGAACCAACTTCCTTTACAATTCCAGCAATCTCATGTCTGTAAGCGAATAAACATAACTACTTAAGTTTAATTAAACTATAAAATTAGTTTCATCATCAAAGTTAGTGATATTATTCAATTAGGCCACATACCCAGGCACCAATGGATAGCGTGAATCTCCATGCTTGTTCTTACTCCAGATAACATCAGCATAGCAAACTCCACAGTGCGTTATTTTTAGCGAAACATCATCTTTTCCAAGAGCCCTGGATAGAATTTCCCAGATTACCTTTAGCCAACGGTTAAAAAGGCAAGAAGAATTGTGGAAGTACAGCCATTTCATTCTAGGTTACAGTTAACAACATCAAAGAGCTCGTGTATTTGACTGTTATTCTCAACAAACAATAGAGTGTTTTGAATTAAGCAAAAAAAAATTCACCAGTTCTTCTAGCTTATACATGACAAAACATCCATAAATAAATCAAAAAACTCTTATTCGAAACTTAAGCTGTAAATTGCAACCGCTGGTATAAACATTGCATATAAAAAACGGAAGTCAACTCTCAAGGGAAAACCTAAAGCATACCTGCGAGTAAACTTGTAAGGAGATAAGACTCCAGAGGGGTCTCTCGCTGCCCACGCAAGACAGTCATCTTTAACACTCTCAGAGCTCATTGCTAAGTAGTATTACCTAAATCACCATAAAAGCCAAGGCACATCACTTTCTCAAAGTATGCAATAAAAAGAAAATGGTATACATAAATCGTCTAACACAGTAGACATCATAACCTCAGTAGCATATAGAGGCACTCATAAATTATACAATAAATTAAAAAAAAAAAAAGGATTGAAAAGCTTAGGATGGAACTAGCGTATAGATTTGATTGTAACTAATGCTTATACACAGACAGCAACTTGTGAATCTGAGATGGGATTGTAAGTTAATTCTTAGCAAAATTTAGATAAAAGGGCAATCAAATTTAGTGCCATAAACAACAAATTCACAGAGAAATACTAAATATCAAATTGAAAGAGATTTTGTTATTACCCGTAAAGTCCAAAGATGTAGTCGTGCTGTGAAGTAGTTGAGATTTGAGAAGGAAGAGATGGGAGAGTGGCAGAGTGATTGTGTTCTGTTTGTTTGTACGAGAAAAAAGTCTTGAACTACGACTTTGGCTGATGAGTTATTAAGTTAGCAAATCCAGGTGAAGGGGCTGCTAAGGTTCTGCCACGTTATCAAAACACGACATTGTTACGTAATAATATAAATTATATTATATAATTTCATTTAATAATTCTAATTATTAAATTAAAATAGCTTTTTAATATAATATAAAAATTTTGAAGACGTTAACCTCATTATTTTTATTTATTTAATAAAAAAAACAAATATAAAATTATACGAGTTTATATAAATTTTAAGTTTAAAAAATTTTAATTTAAAAAATATATAATAAAATATTATAAATAATTATTTAACAATCATCGGCTAATTATTAAATTAAAATGAATTTTTTTTTATATTTTACAGCTGAGATCTCATCCTAAAAGCATCTATAAAGGGTAAACTAAATTGAAAACTATATATTAAAAAATATTATTTTAGCTTTTTCATGTTGAATTTACACACTTCAAAGAAAGTACTAAATAAAATATTAAAATATATTTTTTTTCTATAAATGTTATTTCTACATATCTCTTTAAGAGCCAAAATCAATAAAATAAGGTCATTAAAAAAATAAACCAATTAAATATAATCATGTAAAAAAAATAACATTAAACTTATTAAGAAATGATAAAACACTTGTTTCTTCCATTCTAATATAAATAACTCTTCAAATGGTTTTTTTTAATTGGAATAGATATGGTAAAAAAAAACTATATTTATATTATTCAAAATGTTATTTTATTAATTTAGTTTTTCAAAATAGTATTTTGTATTGAAGATGCTCTAACACGGAAAGATATAAAAAAATAATTTAATTTTTTTTTGTAATGCAACTAGATTTAATAAATCTACTTGTAAAGCTAGTTCTCCACAGCTCCACAGCTTTAGATTGAACGTTTTTTCTTTATTTTTTATTAATGAAAACCTTATTTTATCGTTTTCAATATAAATCATTACAGGAGATTATTATATGTATTTGGTGCACTCTTAAGATTAAACTAATAACATATCTCAAGTTATAAAGGTTGCTCAAATAAATTTATTGACATAATCAACATATAATAAATTGGATTCATGTAATAATTTCTCAAGGGTCATCTGTGATTAAGCAGATCGGAGCAATTGTTGGTGCTTGTGCCGAGTTCAGTTAATACACAACCTTCATCCGGCCATATAGAATCGATAAACGTCTTGGGCTAATCCATTGTTGATGGTCCATTATCGAAATTCAGAACACAAACCTTTTCGAGCGTGCATGAAGAGAAGAGATTAGAGAAAATGAGCAGACGGCAAGTTCCTCATAACTCCGTGATGGTCACTTCTGGGTCTTACTTGTGTTGCTTTTTCCTCTTCATTAAAGGGTTCTTGGTCTGCAGATTCAGTTTTTGGAACCTTTTGATTGGCCGGATTGTGGTTCTACAGGTAAAGTGCAAAGCAGAAACTTGTTGCTGGAAACAGCATGGCAGCAGAGCAGCTTTAGCATACCCCCCATCTCATTCATCTAATCTTCAAGAGAATTCTGCTGTTAAACACAGTAACATTAGTGTCCTCTTATGAAGCAGAAAATAGAAAGAGGAGATTAATAGGTGTAGAAAATCTGAAAATCAGATTAGGATCCAACTTTCAACCAGTAACTTAGCCCGACAGAGAATGATATCTTTTTTAATGCAAAGTTGTTCGACGAGTCCATTACCTGTGTCATGGGATGACGCTTTATCTCAATATTTTATTAAAAACTTATCATCTTGAATATTTTTTAAAAGCCAGACTATTTTTTTACCATTAAAGCATTCATGTCTGGGTAGTTCTCATAAAATTTATTTGAAAATTCAAGTTAAGAAAGAAAATGGAACGAGAGGTTTTAAAATTGATCCGTTTTATCCATCTCGATGATACTTCTAAATAATTCCTTGCGCTCTTAACATTTTTTGAAGTAGCATGAAAATCAAGGTGGTTGCATCTCCTGAGAGAAAATACAGTGTCTGGTTTGGTTTTGCTCCTCTTTGGTTTTGTTCTCTCTCACCTTCAGAGTCACAATATGAAATGAAATAAAAAATTATTCACAGTGTAGATTGCCTTTTATCTTCTCCAAGTCATCGGCCCGTATCACTACACTCATTCAGTCTTTTCCTGCTCCATGTATACTAGACGAAATGGAATGAAATGCACGGATGTTCCCTCGTTTCTGAGATTTTGTTAGCATGGTCATGGCTCGTGCACTGTGAATCAGTGATTAGCTCACCTGATTTGAGTAAATAAGCTCTCTTTTATTACGGAATAAAATTTTCATTTAATGAATAATGAAATCCCAGAAGCCTACCACCCTCAGATAGCTTGCATGCACCTTCGAAGATTGCGGAAATGGGAAAGGAATCAAACGCTAGTCATCATCGGTGTACAGAACTTTGTTAAAAATAGCTTCTCCTTTTTTCAGATTCTCCAAGGTGAGAATCTTTGATTCTTACAACTTATAACGATTTGTAGTATTTAAACAAACACACAAAAATCAGGCCCTCAGATTGGTTTTCGACCAGAGAGGTGAGGTGGTATATCTATGTGTCCACAAAGGGAGAGGGGAAAATGGAGAAGATGGCGGTTTGTGTGAATACGGCAAGGCCTGATCTTGCAGAGGCCTGTGTATTTACTTGCTCGTTAACCAGACCAGGCAGGTAAGGTGGGCTGCCTGACCACCCAGTTAACGAGCCAGCACCACGCTTTAAAGTGAAAAATCAACAACCAACCGTTCTCTATCCCCTTCTCTCTTTCCTTTCCCGGCATTAAATGTATGAGCTTCACGTTTTACCGATGGGATTGAAGACATAAAGAAACAAGAGTGCTCTTTTTACTTCCACTCTCTCCTCTCCTTACCTAGCTAGTGCTCTTTTTACTTCTTAAACAAAAACGAGCACATTCTCTTAAGGTATGTTTTTTCTTTTCCTTTTTCTTTTTTCAAAAAAAAAAGGTTTGTTTCTTGAGTTGTCTATCATGCTTCTTAGCTATATTCAAGAACAATCAGATGCTTTACTTTTGATATATTCTGCTTCTTTTTCTGTTGATAGATGGATTATAGTTCTCCACTAAACCGTCGGCTTGTATTATTTTTCTTGTAAAATATTTAAGTGTCGCATCGTATTTAAAAAAAACCCCAATAACTCGAGTTACAATCCCAATCAATTAAATAAATTGATTTTATTTGAATTAAATGAACAAACAAAAGGAATGATAGCAAATAAATACAAATATTTTAAAAAATAAAATGATCACAGTAAACAAAGAAAAAACCTTTATTCAAGAGTAGAAAAATAATTATGTTTAATTTTTAGTTAATTAAATATAGAAAGATGGAATATGATAAAAAAAAATAAAAAAATCAGTATGATCAATTAACTCGAACTAACATGATAGACATATAATTTAAATATTAACGAACGAGTCAGTTTAAGTTAACTTGCTAAATATGCATCCTAAATTATAAAATTATACATATAGATTCTTGCTAATATTATTGCTAATATTATCTTTTTGAATATGTGATTTGTTCAGATGGAACAAGAAAAAAAAAAGTTAAGTAATGTGGATCATAGGTTATTTTGACTCCTAAAACATGCTTCATAATCTTAAATAAAACTACAAAAAAAACAATAAAAAAATTTTAAATAAATAGAAAAAAAAATTTAACCAAGTCGAAAAACATGTCAAATTAATCCCAAAAACTAATTTATCTGATATCTCTTAGAAAAATTTCAGCCTCGTTCAAATTAAAATTTATATTCATTAACATAAAGCTATGTGTTAGAAAAAAAATTCCTGCATTTAATTTATAGAATTATATAAGAAAAGATAGTAGAATAAATGATATTGTATAAATTGGAGGATAATATCAACCATGGCAGCACTGAGGAAATTCTGCCTACTGTTTGTGATAATAGCAGTGGAATGATTGAGGTGAGGAGCCTTATTCTTTTAATAGTTTGTGTTGACTCTGTGCTGCGTTGATACGGAAGCCCTTTCCGGTGCTGGTAAATGACCCACGATTTTTGTGCAGACAGTGAACTTGTTGAGATACGTCCGGCACATTCTCCTCGGTGGATTCTAGAATTCCCAGAGAAATGCAGCTGAATTAGGGCGAGGAGTTGCCATCAGTTTTGCGGCCAAGCGATGCCTGAGGAAAGAACTACACATTTGCATTGATGCCTTTGAAATAAATCATGATCAAGGAAAGAAGTGGCACATATTCGATACCCATTTGCAATAAAAGGATAATTCTTTGTTTGTAGTGAGTTGAACGCAAGCTTCTCTTTGGTTCAGCAACAGAGAACAAAAGGGCGAGAGTCTTATCATTAGCCAAAACACATTCAATACCTAGGAGCACAACTGGCGTTGCTTGCTTGAAACCAGAAGGGACAATGTCGTTGAAGGATTTAAAAATACACAAGTTTTATTAAATATAAGTATCTCAACGTTTCTGTATTCGCAGAGAGGCTTGAAGCCAAGACCTCTCAAGGGGAGAGGTCCGTGTGGTTGAAGGGCTTAAAAATATGAAAGTTTTATTAAAACAAAAAACTTGCAAAAACTAGCTACACGGGTATGTTTTCATTAGCACTGAGATTGGCTGGAGCTCTTTCAGGTTCTGCTGATTGAGAAGAGTTGTTGTCGAGGCCATTCCTTGCGCAGCAATTGGCAGGTTCTGGTGAGGAAAGGGAGGAAGCAAGACAACTACAGCGGCAAGTAGGACAGGAAGAATGACTAGCCAACCACTTTTCTACACAGTGGAAATGGAATCCATGGTTACATCTCCCTAACACCCGAATCCCCTCGCCTTCCACGAATTCTGACAAGCAAATTGCGCAATCAGCCTCCGCCCCAGCAAGCTTCATTCCAGCATAATACACCTGTGTTGTAGCCAGTACTAGTGATGCCATGTCTGACTCCTTGTTGGGTTTCCTCTGCTCCTCGAGTTCGCGAAGGTGGTCCGATGAGCTATCATTGTCGCTTCGCAAGAACCAACGAATGGCTGTATTAAAAGCCAGTGCACAAATGAGTGCACAGAGGAGAATCATGAGGATCGTAGCTGTGTTAGCTCCAGCATCATTTGAGTTTGAGTAAGGCCACCATTTGCAGCTGTGAACTTGAGGGTCACATGATGGAGGTCTAGAAGGGAGTGGTGGTGGTGGGGATAGATGGTTGATGTCTGCTGCTGCTGCTGTTTCTAATGATGCTGGTCTCATTTTGGGACTTGAAAACTTTCTTGTGTTTTTTGTAATGTGCGATTCTTGGTTCTTGCCGGTTATGCTCGTGTCCTGAGATAGGTTTATCAGCTCCACAGAGTGAGAAAGAGAAAGATTGCGTGGAAGTTCAGACTGAAGTGAATTTATAGGCATCAAGGGATTCCACAACTTTCTCTGACGATCGGATATTCCCCAGCCAGTTTTCATATATTAAAATAATGAAACAATTAATCTTTATTTACTTAAGTATTTGGTAACTTTTAATTATATTTGTCTCTTCTGCCTACATTAATCATACATAACCAAATAAATTATTTATAGTCAAAGTAATGCATTTATAATATAATTTATTTATTTTTCATATATATATTCAAATCCGAAATGTTTGTGGTAGAAAATAATTCACAAGCTCTCCCCAAAGTTTTGGTTTTTACAGTTTTCTACTATGTGAAAATTGTTGTTCTGCCTTATCAAAATGGTTCAACGAGGGGTCCTGGTGATTTGCTTTTTTCTTCAAAGCTTTTACATCTCACCTAATTTTTTACACATTTAAAGCATACCCTTTATCATTAATGATCTCTTCCTCAAAAAAAAACTCTACTCAAATTTATGTTCTATACTATTACTATTATAATCACAATTACAAGTTAAAAAAAATCAAAACTCTAAAGGAAAATATTGTTAATTCAGGAACAAAAATTTTGTAGATTATAATAATGTAAGTTTCTTTTCTAGGTCACCCAAGTGTTTTTGCTCTTCAATTTTATTCTTTTAAATTAGATTGGATTGAGATTGGACTTAATATTTTATTTTGGCCGACTTCGGGTAGGGTTCTTAAGATGTCAAGGGAAAAAACTCAATTTGAAAAAAATAATTGAAATTATATTGATTTAAAATAATTGAAGTTATGAGAAATGAATTTGAACAATAAACAAATAAGGTTTGTTTTAAAATTGAACTTTATAATTTTCTCATTTCACCTTTTATTAGGCTATCATGTGTGGATAGTCTGGGCCGCAGGTTTGAAGGGTATACCTAGGTTCACTAGTGTTGTTGTTTTTTGTTAATTAATTTTTTTTCTTCAATTTCATCCTTTTATATTGGGTTTGTTTGAAACTCCGCTTCGTAATTTTTTTTATTTGCTTTCTATGGTGTTATTTCAGTCTTAAGACTCGGGCATGTTTACCATGCTGATTTTGGTTGACCCGAGTTTTTTTTTTTATCATTTTCTTTACTTTTAAAACAAAACCATCATTCAATATTGGTTGTCTAAAAAATGAGTTTCATGATTATTATTTTTTTCCTTTTAATAAGTGCAAGTCATCATAATTATTTTTTTGTAATTTGGTTCATTTAATGTTCTTTTTTATTATTCAATAAATAAAATTAACTTATTAGACTCGGATAAATCTATAATTTAAGTCATAAATTTTTTTTACTTCTTTAAAATACGTTTGAACAACTTTTTTTACATTAAAAAAAATGTGAACACCAATCCAGTATTATCTATACATGATCATCAATAATATTTTACCCGATATAGAAAGGTAAATAGTAGTGAAGCAAAAAATCTTGTTGCTTAATTAATGGTGATGTCAAACTCTACAAGCTCCCGTAGGCAACTACTAGGATAGAACCTAACTATGATCTCACAACATAGGGTTCGATCATAAACATGTCCGAACAAATAACATTTACTAGGGTTGATGTAAGCTCCACATGGTCACCTCTTAAATGAATCCTGATAAGGTTAACGATGGAACAACCAAAGAAAACAACAGATGGTTAGGGTAGTTGAACTAATTAGGGTAATATATGGCATTAATAATTAATATATGGCACTAATAATACGATATATCAGGTTCTATATCATAGTTAGAAAATCGAGTCAGTAAATTAAGCTCGATGAACTCATGTATTCTGTTAAAAAAAACTTGAAACAACATTATTTTAAAAAAAATCTGGTTTTTTCATCGACTCGGCCTTGGTTGGTCGAGCTCTAGATGAGCTGGTTGTTGAGTTAACTTACCGGATTGAACCAAGTCTTACAATTAGGTTATAGCTGCAGATAACCTTTCACTGCAGAAAGCAAAGCAAACCAAACCCAACAATATTATAATAATTATTTAGGCCCTATATACATCAATCTTTGCTAGGTGTTGCAAGAATTTAATTTGGAGCAGTCTTCAGGTTCTGTGGTATGGAGGCACTGAAATTGACGAGAGTTTAAAATTAGCCTACCCGTACTCCAAGTCAATTCAAGGCGTGAAGGTGGGGCGACACAAATACATGTACAATTGTACTGTTGTATACCCATCAAGGAATTTATCAGGGAAAGGAAATAACAATGGAATTGCCTTGCTCCAAAGGCAACTGCACAGTACCAGGTGGAATGGAGTTCATCTAATTATTATTCAACTCAACTGTGTACTGAAGACAAATTTTCAGAAGGGTATGGCCTTGAGCCTTTCGTATTGAAGAACCATGCCATGCCCATGTTGGCAAGTCATCTGTTTGTTGGCAGCCATAGAAAGTACAATAATTTAGCGTGTCATCTCTTATGCTACTAATCCATGACGAGTTTGGTGGTTCAATTAATTCTTTGAAAGTCGGACGTTTGAGTAGTAATTCGATTTTCTCTCTATTAGATTCAAATCTAAGAGCAAGTTTCAAGAACAAGTCGTCAGGAGTTCGAAGTTCTGTATATTACCCCATGATTGATCGCATGAGCTGCTGGTTTTAGCGTGGCTCAGCCTCGAGGATCCCTTTTCTTTCAATTTCTGAAAACAGATGTTGTTAATGGTTGAACTTTGAAGAGCTTTCTGGTCTGCCCCGTAAATGTTTTAGCCAATGGGGTCTTTTTCGTGCCAGATGGAACACGGCCAATGTTAATTATGTTTGCCTTCTGATTTACGGCAAGAAGAATTAATGGGCTGTGATGGCTACCGGCTAACCACCACATGCTTAAATACATTGAGAACAAGAACCTCAGCGGCAAGGAAATCCGGCAGAGCCCGTAGGATTTTGCCATTAATGGCTGACAGGAACGGGCTCCTCTTCCTATTATTAGAATAGACCCAGCCATCAAGGCTTCTGGGTGCATGTACCTCCTTCTATTGTTTGATTGGTATTGGAAGTGGTCAAGGATCTGTGCAGACGAGTCTGACATGGATTGCAAGATTTAGGAAAGAGACTGCAAAATGGAGATCATTTTGCCGTCGACTGAAGATCCCTGCAATTGTCGTTTCTGTTGAAACACCTTCAGTTGAATGTTTATATCACCACTATTCATCAATTTTGCTGCCTGGTGAAGCAAGATGCATTCGTAGGGAAGATTTCATTGGATTATAGATAGTCAACAAGAAGGCAAAAACAGGCAAAGAACATTAGAGGACATTAAGCCAACCCTTTGCCCACCAATCCTTAAGAGAGCAAAGACTTGGAGGCATCGAGGTCAATCCTTGCATAACTCGACTGGCTCTACAAACATCATGTTCCAACAAGGGTTCCTAGCCAATCACCAGCACCACTACCTTCCTATAACAAGCCTGGAAAAGGAGAAGGTTGAACGGAGGATCGGATATAGCAGAGACATCAGCCTCAAAACAGTGCATTAACTCTAACCAGGTGCAAACTCGAAAGTGGCGATTGCACTAGGCATGCACTGAGAATCTAAGATCAGCCCCAAAATCATCAGAACACCAGGAAACCTTGAGTGATTTTTGACAACTATAGTTTTAAGGGTTCTTGACTGATTTTTGACACCAATATCTAACTGTTTTAGCTCCCAAGATAACTTTTGCCAACTCTATCACGATCATGCCACCGAGTCATGAGAGAACTTACACCTGTCATGTATGAAAATTTGGGAAACCAGTGGCTCAAAAACTATATGATCCTCTTAACCAGCTATCGTGTATGACAATTTGGGAAATGGAATAACAAGAATCATGTGAGAACTTACACCTGTCATTTCGAAAGAAAACAAGAGTACAACAGAGAATCTCAAGCTGCCAACGCCAAAGACACTGCTAAATAGAGTATTGCCTATTTTCTCAACAATTACAACCCAACTGCCTGAGCTTTCATCGAAAACAGTATATAATATGTTGTCAAATAGGGTTCTTCAAATTTAAAAAAAAAAAAACTAAAATTTAAAAGAAAAATGATCTCCAAACTACAGCATCCATCCTACCATTTAGATTTTTCATATCTTTTATAGGACTGGATCGTCCAAATCTCTCTGTTTAGTGTTTCTTTTGGTAATGGAACACTTTCTAGCATAAAGCCTGCTGTTACCCACTAGATCCGGATATTTGGTGCTGGAATCGGAAGAATTTCTTATTATTCTGATCCACCAATAGTAATCTAAAACATCCTCTCATGCCAACATGAGGCACAATGATAAATCATTGACAGTGAATCTTGAAGGAAACACACCACAAGTAAACATATACAAATCTACTTTCTTCACATTTCAAGTCTACAGCACGAAAACCAAAGCTACTTGGTGACTTGGTCGTCTAGTTTGGTGTTATCGTTCCAAAATATCCAGCAATGTTCAAGCTCTGGGAATAGTAGCATCAGTGCTGGTAGCCAAAAAAAAAAAAAAAGCGCAATCCCATGGCACACTAAATACTGAAAACATTGGCAGAACAATCAAAACTTTGGTGACTTGGTCATCTAGTTAGGTATTATCATTCCAAAATATCCAGCAATATTCAAGCTCTGGAAATAGTAGCATCAGTGCTGGTAGCCAAAAAAAGAGTAAAGGAGATGGCACACTAAATACTAAATATTGAAAACATAGGCAGAACAATCAAAATATTGGTGACTTGGTCGTCTAGTTTGGTGTTATCATTCCAAAATATCCAGCAATGTTCAAGCTCTGGGAATAGTAGCATCAGTGCTGGTAGACAAAAAAAGAATAAAAGAGCAATCCCATGGCACAATAAATATTGAAAACCTAGGCAGAACAATCAAAATTTTATAAAATGACAACTCCACAAAACATCGATAAAACATCTTAGCATCCAGGGTATTAATTGAACATGAAGAGAACTACTTGATGAACAGAACTAAAACTGCTCCTCTCCTTGACTCACTCTTCCTCAACTACAGTTCCCTTCTCACTCACATAGATCCCATCAAGAAATTTGCGGATATCCTTGTTCTTCACATGACATTTCTGTTGAATGAAAAATCCTGGTCAGCAAATAAAGAGAAATGGAAGTTGCTGGACATGCATGATTCATTTACAAAATAAGGTACTCCTGAGTTTTTCAAACAAAATTGTAAATTCAGATACAAAAGTGCACATTCAGGTATGTATTGCTACAAATGCGAGCACACCACACACACGAACCTGATTAATCAAAGCAGCAGACCGGGAGACAAGTTCAATGTCGTTGCCATCTAGGACGAGTTCATCCTTAACCTTTTCAGACCGAACAATAGACACGCCTTCCAACATGTCAACCTTCCTCACCTTCAGTAACCAAACACAAACAGCATTACCAAATTGAACCATCAGTAAAAAAATCATCCAAAAAAAGTAAAACCAGTTCTTTTTTACATGAACAAAATTCACAACACTATTGAATATTCTTCCATATCATATCATATCCATATCCATTGACAAAAATTCAACACAGAACTACAGCAAAACCAAATGAATATTCTTCCTTTAGATTACTCTCACAACATTATTTCACTACCTTTACTTGTCTCAAAATCAAAATTGATAATCCAATAAAATTGCATTCTCTGTATATTTATCATACAACACCAAAATCAGCTAACAATAACCAAACCTAATAGAATAATCTCATAAACCATCAGTTACCAGCTAAATTGTCAATAGTTGAACACTAAAATTAAAAAATAAAATAAAATAAAAAATACTCACTTTTTTCAGTTTCTAAACCCAACATCAAGAAAATTATGAGATTCTCTAAGTAAAACGCATCAAACAGCAACACTAGCCTTAAGGACCAAATGGCTTTCTCGAAAGTAGTAAAAGAATCTTACCTTCTTCTCGCCAAGAAAGTTCCTGATCTCGATGGCAGCATTGCTGTTGGTGATGGAGGCATTGATGGGAAAGTGAGCATACACAAACCTCATCTTGTATCTGTAGCCCTTAGTAACCCCAGTAATCAAGTTCTCGACATGGCTAAGGGCTGTCCTGATAGCAGCACTGGTCTTTCTTGACCCAAACCAGGCATCGATCTTGAGCTTTCTCTTCCCTTCCTCGTCTTTGATCAACTGAAAATCAAGATTCAAGTGCTTGAAGTTCCTTGTAAGCTTTCCTCTTGGGCCTTCGACTTCGATGATTCTGGCATTGATCTTAATCTTAACCCCATCTGGGATATCCATCGTTTCAGAAGAGAGGATGGTCTTCATGGTTCCTGAGCAGTAGCGGCTCTGTTCAACTCTAGTTTCTCTCCAAGGCCACAAACGCTGAGAAAATAAATTTTTTGTTTATATAACAGCGGCAGCTCTCAGTAGAATAGAGTGTTAAAACATTGCCCCCAAACCCTAAAAAATGTTAACGTTAAGAAATAGGTTTTTCTCAAGCCCTATCGGCTGGTCCGGTTTGAAATTGTTTGATGGGTTTTCTCAAGCCCAGCCCAGACTAGCCCGCATTTTCTTCCTTTATTTGTTTCTATATTTTGATTTTCTGTTGTTTCTTACCATTTTTTTTTTCTTATTATGTAAGAGGATAATCGATTTTTTGTACTATAAATTTTTAATTATTTATTTAAAAAAATATTCAAATAAAGTTGTATGTCGTGGGCAATGCCTTATCAACACTAATTAGGGTGTATTTGGAATTACGGTGGTGGTTAAGTTTAAAGTGTTTTTTTATTTAAAAATATATTAAAATAATATTTTTATTATTTTTTATATCAACACATCAAAAAAATATAAAAACATAAATAAATAATTTTTAACAAAAATAAAATAAAATTTAAAAGAATACGGTGCTCGACCTTGCGTTTTTTTATGGTCTAGGTAATGGCAACCATGTTGAGAAATTTCTTTGAGAAATTAAGCAAATAAATATTAATTTTGTTTTAGAATACTTAAATGTTAATTTTGCATTTAAAATCCTTAAAAGGCTGGGCTTTGGGCTTGACCATGACGTGGTGCATTCTGCATCCAGGAAGGCTAGCAGGCATGTCTTTCTTGCTTCTGTTAGTCTCTCAGCATAAACGGCCCAAGGACAAAGTCACCTGAATTCTGCACCCAAGGAAATTCGGCTGCCTCTGCGGTTCTGAATTTGGGTTTACTCGTGGGCCCATCAGTAACTTCATCGGAATCTCCCATCGGTGGATTTGGTAAATAATTACCGACCCGGCCGACTGCATGGATAGATGTTTTTAAAAATTAATAAATAATAAAAAGAATATTGGTACTTGAAACTTTTCTAAATCTACCCCAAAAATATATAAATATATTTATAAAATATTATATATACACACACATATTCATATTGATATAAAACGTATATATAGATGATATTTATCATTTAATATATATATATACACACTTTAAATATATTAAGTATTTTATTTTTTAGTAATTAATAATAAATAATATATATTTAACGTATATATATAGATGATACTAATATTGATAAATAATTTATGAATATTTAAATTTATTATCCAGTAAGTAAATAATAGATGTGATATGAAAATAAAGAAATCGAACACGCGAGGACCAGTTTCCATATCCCTGTTGGTAGGATGAAAAGAGAGATGTGCAGAGAATGGATGGACAAGACACGATGTCGTTTAGCTTGATTGGGTAAGTTTTTATCCAAGAAGGGAGGAACATGTCCAGGATCCATCACTTTCTCTTTTGAGTTCACATGCTCCTGTTTCCCTCCTTGTCTGACAGATTCTGAAGACAAGGCATGTGCTAAGGAAGCTTCCTCGTTTGTTTCGTGTTTTTTTCCTCTCTGTTCTTTGGACATTAATTCTTCTAAATTAACAAAGTGGGTGCTATTTTTCAAAAAAAATAATAATAATTTGTGTTCATTTGCCAATTTTTATTATTATTGACAAAAAATTAATTCTTCAAAATGATGCCATCATTTACGAGTGATGAAACAAACCTTGCTCGCCCATTGCATTGACAGAAACTAGACCGTGTGGTGTTTTATCTGTTAGAGATACTTTGTTTACTATCTCGTAAATTATTTTTTGTTAGTCCTTAAACTTTATTTTTTATATAATTAAGATTTTTTAGTTCAAATTAGCATATAATTATATATTTTTAAAGAGATGATTGGATTAAAAAATAAAGGATCAAAATGAAAATGACCGGTTAAAATAAGTGGTAGCTTCAAATTTCATACAAAAAATTTATTTTGACCCCTCATATTTTTTAGTTTATAGGTGATTCATCCCTTTAGTTGTCAGAATTTTAATTTTACAATCAAAGTTCATTTCTCTCAATTTTCAATCTATTTTTGTGAGAGAAGAGAGAGGATCGTCGGATTCTTGTGATGATATAAAAAATTATCGTTGACGAAGATTTTGGTCGTAAAAATAGTTGAAATCGTTGTCAATGGTTTCCATTTTATAAGGAGAGTTTCACCTAGATGTGTTTTTCCTTTTTCTCCATGCCCGAGGAGGAAGATCTAACGCGATAATTTTTTTAGGTTTTTTTAAGGCCACATGTAGATTTATCAAGGTGTTTAGGGTGTTTTCAGCCAAATGGGTTGAAAACAATTTTCTAAGCAAAAAATAAAACCAGTGCCCTGTTTTTCTAGTGACCTCTTGTCGCGAATTCTATAGACATGTTGGGCCACTAGGCTCACGTGCTTGGGCTACTTTTTTCTTTTTAGTTTTTTAAGTTTTTTTATTTTATATTCGGGTTAAAAATTGATAAGATAAATCATTGAACTTAATTGAGCTCATGAACTGAGTCATAAGTTTAATGGGTTAATATAAGGCATTTGAGCTATTATTTGTTTTTCTTTGTTCTTTTTTTTTTATTTAATACCTTTTTTCTGTTCCTTGATTTTAAAAAATACAAATTCATCTTTTGTTGTTGATGATCTATTTTTTATTTAGCTCGAAATTAAAAAAAATATAATTTCATCATTTATTATCAATAACTATCACAATTTTTTTTTCTTTACAAAAATTATTTCATACAAAAAATTTCATACAAAAAAAATTTCATGCGCTTTATCATTATACAATTAAATGAAAAATAATTTATGGTATAAAAAACTTGTTGCATCTGATAACATGAATGACTTGTATCGTGAGTTTGCTTGATTAACACGAGTTTACTTAATTCTTTTTAGTTCATCACTACTTTTTTAAAAACTATTTAGTCAATCGATAATTGAGCTTCAAACTTTATTTTTTTTCAAAATTATCCCTATGATTTTATAATGTCAGCCAAAATTCACTAAAGTAGATGTATTATCCATTATTGATTGAGTTTTAAAACTTTTTATTTTATCGATTTTGTCTTAAATATAATCAATATTAGATAATATAATCACTTCATTCATTCACTTTCAATCACAGTTAAAAATTCCATCAAATTTACATATGTTCGTTTAGTATTTTCATTCAATGTGCTAAAACAATCCCCTGTCGTTTTTAAACGATAATTTTAATATTAAATCATGGTAAAATTGTTTTTTCCCTTCATTTTATTAGGTTGTGCTAGAGAGGTAGCAAAGAAGTCATTTACTGATAAAGTTTAATAAACTTAGATAATTTAATAACATCAATAAAAAAAAATATAATGATAGTAAATAAAATAAAAAAATTATAACAAAAAAAAATAAAAAAAAAACTCAACTCGAATCCATTTGGATTAACACCATTAAATATGTGATTAGACCATGATAATAGGGTGTCCTCGTGCAAAAATAAATTGAATAAAATTAGAAATTTTAATTATTAAACAGTCTAAAGTTGAATGGTAAAATTATAAAAAAAACATTTTTTATCAAAATTGTTTTGATTTTTATCAAAAAAAAATCAAATGATAAAGAATCTTATATAATACTAAGGAAAAAATTAAATAAAAATAAGATAACTTTATATAAAGTAAAATCAAAAAAAGCCAAAGCTCAATTATTGTTTTTATTTTTTATATTGATATATAAAAAATATCAATTTAATATTTTTTTTAAATAAAATATGATTTAAAAAATACTCTAAAAAACGTAAAAAAACAAATATTCCCTTCATTTTCTTTTTCGACAAAGGCAAGTCACGGGATACCAGGCTCACCAGCTGATTTATTCCTGCTCGAGACAATAAATAAGGTTACAAGTGTATATTAATATGAGGGAGAGCTACTTGTCGGTCAATTATCGATGGCCTAAAACGACAAGAATGCAAAATCCTTAGGCATCGTTTGGGAACGCGGCTGCGGCGGCATTCCCAAAAAATTTTAAATTTTTTTTTGTTGCTAAAATTTAATATAGTTTGTATGTTTTGGATCGTTTTGATGTGCTGATGTCAAAAATAATTTTAAAAAAATATCGTTAACATGTATTTTAGCACGAAAAATTATTTAAAAAGTTAAGAAAATGTATGCGTTGCCACCAACTTCCATCACATCATCATCTAACACTATCTCCCTTTATTTATTATTTATTTTTTTATTTACGTGGTATTTCAGCTAACATGATAGAGTAATTTTACGGTTTCTTAAATTAAATATTATATAAATTTTTAATAGTTTTAAAATTTAAAAAATTCAAATTAATAATTTTTTTAAAATAAAATAATAATACTATACCTTTTTATTCTACGTCCCTTTATCTTCTAGATGTGGGCAGCTGCTTTCTTGGCCCTCCTCGATCCTTCTTCCTTCTTATCTCGTGTGATGCTCTGCCTTTATTATCATCACTTTGTAGAATTTATTTCTCACCTATATTATATACAACTGTGTTTTTTTCTTGTCATTCAAGGTATCATAGAGCTAGCTTCTTTTTGGCATGCAGAGCTTTAGGGTTTTTTGGTATAATTTTTTATTAATACATGTCACAATTTTTAATTTTTTTAAAAAATATATAGTCACACAAGTTACCATGATACTAAGCATATACTTACACGATTTAGGGTACGAGATCTGACATGAAAAATGTTCTGGATTGTTGAATCGTTAGGTAAATTTTTGAGTCAGTGGATCAACTAGAATTTATCATTTTGTTTGAAATCAACACCGTTTTAATTTTTTAAATTCCATGGTCTTGACTTTACCCGATTTGAATCAAGTTTGACCCGGTTAATCTTATATATCATCTTGGTTTAACCGAGTTGATGTTAAAATTAGTTCAAATTAAAACTCGACCTAGGTTAAGTTTTGAGTCCTGAATGCATTAGGTTAGCTCATATAATTAGATCAAGTTTAATAACTACGGTAATGGTAATGCAATGTGCATAAAAGAACATGTTTATTTATTCAGTTATTAAATTGATGATTAAATTAATGAACTAGAATGAATTTCGATTTCTTTTAGCTGTAACTTAAGATAATCGAGCAAGCTCATTTATTAGCTAAATAAGGGAAGGTCTATTTTTATTGTGTAGTTCAAAGACATGTGAGTGAAACATATCAATAAATAAAAAGAAAAGAAAAAAGCACAAAACAGCAGCTTAATGCAGTAATCCTCCTATCTGCTTCTCCTAACCTCTTTCATTATTATAATTGCTTGTGCTAAAAGAAAGTAAACAATATTTATCATAGTTATCATACATCATCTGATTTGGACAGTGTTTTAAGATCCGATCTAAGATTAATATAGAAAAAAACACGGCCAGGAGGATAATCCTCAAAAGCTTTTCATCAAAAAAAAAAAATTTCAAAACGATGCTATTTAAATAAAAAAATATTCAAAAAATAAATAAATGGGTTGATGATTAGGTTTTGACCTTGTTAGACTCGAGTTACCAGAGTTATTTTTTTTTTTTACTTCAATATGGACCGGTTCAGGTTTCGAGCAATATTTATTATAGTTATCATTCATGATATGGGTAGATTTTTAAAATCCAATCTAGAATTGATCTAGAAAAAAAGCTCGGTCAGGAGGTTAATGCTGAAATTTTTTTTCAAAAAGTAATTAAATAAAGTTATTATAACAAAAAAATATCTTAAAAAAGAATGGGTTAATGATTAGGTTTTGACTTGTCAGACTCTAGTTAATATAGTTATTTTTTACTTTAACATGGACCGGTCTAGATTTTGAATTTACTGGATCACTAGATGTCGGGTTAATCTGGATTTTAAAATAACGAATCTAAAGAGTGACCTAAAAAAAAGTTTTAATTTATTTTAATTGTGTTAATAGTCACTAAAAATTATTTAACCAAGTTCCGGTGCCCCCCAGTCATATTTTAAATCCCAAGTTTTCCCGGTGAACAAACAACTATGGTATTAACAGATCCGCCCACAGGTTGGGGGTGCCTTCCAACGTAGAAAGAAGGGGAATTTCTTCAAAAACAAATCCAATCGTGAAATATAACCATAAAAGTGTCTCAACTTGGGCCTTCATGCACTCACCAATCACCATATTATATTATATTCATGAAATCATTTTGCATGGATCTTTAACAAGCTGACAACGGCACTCGCTGCTTTTCCTGCCTGTACAGTCACTTCTGAGCTCGAATATTATTATTATCTATGGGCAACTAGGCATACCACCTCTTGCTATTCTCGAGGCCATGTACAGGGCACATCTGGTCTCTCTTCTCTGGTACAGTTGTCGACTAGCCTCGACTCCCTGCTCGGTACACTACACTGTCTTGGTGAAGATCTGCTGTTCCTTTTCTTTAATCTTCTTCTTCTTCCTGCATTAGCAAGCAATGATTGCATTTCTGAATCACTCGGAGATGTCATGTGATTACAAGTCTTCTATGGACAAACACATATATGTGTTATTCACTCTTCATTAAACTTTTTCTCTCTTTTTTCAAGTCCTCAATTTTATTTTATTTTGACTATTGTGTTCTTTTATGGTGAAATTGAACGATAATTTATTCAAATTTATTAATCAGGAACAATATGAAAATAACGATAACTAGTGTGGAAAAGGCATAAAAAATAGATGGTCTATTTGAAGTTCTCAGGAATTTAGTCCTTCATTTTTACAAATTATACCCATTTGGTCTCTTAATTTTTTCCAATTCAATTTTGATATATATATTTTTATTTTCAATCTCTAATCTAGAAGAGAGAGAGAGATAACTAGATTACGAAAGAAAAAGTTGTTTTTCTAAACCACTAAAACAATTTATTTTGAAATTTACATGTTGTATACGATGAGAGAAGTTTGATAGAGTTTATTTAGAATCTTAATATTATCTAAAAAATTGATATAAGTCGAGGATGACAAATCTAACCTTGTTTGATTCCAGATTTTTGAATTGTTTTTTTGAGAATTTTAGGTTAAACAACTGGTTTATAGATGTTATAAAAGTACTCGTAAGGTGTTTTTAGATTAAAATTATTTACAAAATAGATTTGCTTCAACAAGTGACATGCTATTTATCTTCTTTTTTTTTAAGAATTAATCAAGTCCATGTATGCAAGCCAGCTTTGAAGACCCACATGTCTGTGCTTTTCCTTAAAAAGACCCGGGCTTTAGGCCATAAGCTTGTATGTTTTTTTTTTATTAACCCTGGTGCATTTAATTTTTTATTCTTGGTCAACAAGTTTATTTTTTTGTTGATAGTAGAGGTACAATAGGGTTTTTTACTATACATTTAAAAATTAAAAAAACAGACATGCCACCGATCAATTTTTTAATTTCTAAAAAGCATATAAAAAAATCAAAATATCTTTACATCAAATACTTTTATTTTTCCCAAACAAATAATAGAATAATATTATTATTTTATGTGCACCAAGTATTAGCCACGAGAAAATCCATTGTGTCCTGTGTATAGTGGACACATACAGTGGTTTTCCCAACTGAGTTAGAGTTTTCTATAATCTATAATTTAATAATAATAATGTATGTGCTTCAAAGGATCAGCTCATTTTTTTATGTAATAATTGTAATTGTAAAAGGCTAAGGCCCCGTTTGTTTGCAGGAAAGTAGTTTCCTTTTGGAAAGTGAATTATGGGGAAAGTGAATTCTGGGAAAGTATTTTCCGATGTTTGGTAGTGTAATGGAAAATAAGTTGGAAAACACTTTCCAGTGTTTGGTTATGTTATGGAAAATGAGCTGGAAAATAACTTATTAATGTTTTATTTTTTCAAGTTTATTAAAATAATGAGGAACAAATCTTACAAATTAAAAAGTTGAATGAGAATGAAATTGAAAAAAAATATAATTTCATAAATTATCTCAAATAAAATAAATAATAATCAAAATAATAGAGATCAAATCTAAAAAATTAAAAAAAATGAAAGGTGAAGAAATTAAAATAATAATAATTAACATTTTATAAATTATTTTAAATAAAATAAGTAAAAATCAAAAGAATGAGGACCAAATTTGATAGATAAAAAATTTCAATAAAAAAATGATAAGAAAAAAGCAAATAGCAATTATAAAAATAAGGACCAAAATTAATATAAAAATTAAATTTTAAGAGATGAAATTAAAAAATAAATATTCAAAACAAATTATATATAACAATCAAAAGTTTGAGGATCAAATTTGATATAAATAGCAAATAATGACATTTCTAAATTTTTCACAACTTCCGGAAAGTGTTTTCCGTCCAAATTTTTCAGGAAAACACTTTCCTGAAAACTAAGCCAAATTTTCCTTTGACTGGAAAGTGTTTTCTGTTGACCAATTTTTCCAATAGCAAACAAACACAAGAAAGTTTGGAAAGTGGTTTCCCGGAAACCACTTTCCGGAAAACAAACACAGCCAAAAGGGAAAACACTTTCCTAGAAATCAAACCAAATTTTTCTTTGACTGGAAAGTGTTTTCCGTTGACCGAAAAGTGTTTCCGTTGACCAGAAAGTGTTTTTCGTTGACCGAAAAGTGTTTTCCGTTAACCAACTTTCCTAATGGCAAACAAACACAGGAAAGTTTGGAAAGTGGTTTCCCGGAAAATGAATTCCAGGAAACAAACATGGCCTAAGTAGGCTTTTGAATTAGACTGTAATTACATTACACGCGTGATGTCACGGGTCAAATTTTTTACATCAAAATATTAAAAAAAGCTAAGATTGAAAAATATTAGATTTTTTTGCAAAGCTATATCCAAGAGTCTTGAATTTGACTGCAATACCTAACCCAAGAGTAATATTTATAATATTAATAATAACATTAAACTTGAATGACCCAAGTTTAAGTGGGTCTGGCTGCAATACTAAAACCCAATAGTCTTGCACGTGGATCTGGCTGTAAGGTTGTGTCATAAAAGTGTGATAATTAAATAGATTAATTAAAAAAAACAAATAAAAAAAAACCAACATGAAGAAAAAAACTAATGAAGAAAAAGAAAAAAATCTGAAATAACTGGGTTAGCCCGTCAAACTTGAGATCCGTGTCATGAAAGTCTGATAATTAAATAGAAAGAAACTTAACATTAACATTAACAAACCAAACTAAACGAAAAAAATTAATTAAGAGGAAAAAAAGCAAAAAAAATAAAATTTCGGGTTAACTCGTTAAACCAGGTCAATCCGTCAAACTTGGAATCTGTGTCATGAAAGTTTGATAACTAAATTAAAAAAATTAGCATTGACAAACTAAATTAAACTAAAAAAATTCATTACAAGTAAAAAACACAAAGAAAAAGGCAAAGAAAAAACCCATAAAGGGATAAAAAACAAAAAAAAAAACAAAAAAAATGTTGTATTATAATTATATTATTATTATTATTATTAAAATGCATACCCAGGAGTTTTTAGTTTGATTGCAATGCTTAATCCAAGAGTAATATTTATAATATTAATAATAACATTAAATTTGAATGATTCAAGTTTAAGTGTGTCTGGCTACAATACCAAACTCAATAGTCTTTGACGTGGGTCTGACTGTAAGGTCGTATCATAAAAGTGTGATAATTAAATATGTTAATTAAAAAGAAAAAACAAATATGAAGAAAAAAACTATGAATTAATTGGGTTAACCAGTCAAACCTGAGATCCGTGTCATGAAAGTCTGGTAATTAAATAGAAAGAAACTTAACATTAACAAACTAAACTAAACGAAAAAAATTAATTAAAAAGAAAAAAAGCAAAAAAAATAAAATTTCGGGTTAACTCGTTAAACCAGGTCAATCCGTCAAACTTGGAATCTGTGTCATGAAAGTTTGATAACTAAATTAAAAAAATTAGCATTGACAAACTAAATTAAACTAAAAAAATTCATTACAAGTAAAAAACACAAAGAAAAAGGCAAAGAAAAAACCCATAAAGGGATAAAAAACAAAAAAAAAACAAAAAAAATGTTGTAATATAATTATATTATTATTATTATTATTAAAATGCATACCCAGGAGTTTTTAGTTTGATTGCAATGCTTAATCCAAGAGTAATATTTATAATATTAATAATAACATTAAATTTGAATGATTCAAGTTTAAGTGTGTCTGGCTACAATACCAAACTCAATAGTCTTTGACGTGGGTCTGACTGTAAGGTCGTATCATAAAAGTGTGATAATTAAATATGTTAATTAAAAAGAAAAAACAAATATGAAGAAAAAAACTATGAATTAATTGGGTTAACCAGTCAAACCTGAGATCCGTGTCATGAAAGTCTGGTAATTAAATAGAAAGAAACTTAACATTAACAAACTAAACTAAACGAAAAAAATTAATTAAAAAGAAAAAAAGCAAAAAAAATAAAATTTCGGGTTAACTCGTTAAACCAGGTTAACCTGTTAAACTCGGGATCTGTGTCTTAAAAATCTGATAACTAAATAAAAAAACTTAAAATTAACAAACTAAACTAAACGAAAAAAATTAATTAAAAGCAAAAAAATAAAATTACAGGTTAATTCGTTAAAGGCATAAAAAACAAAAAAAATGTATATGTTATAGTATAATATAACAATAACAATAACAATATATTATTATTATTATTATTATTATTATTATTATACAACAGTATAATTAAAAGGCGTGAGGAAGCTACAATGCTTTTCCGATGCCTTTTAGAGTATTGTTAACTAGTTACATGACCCGCGCGATGCTGTGAGTCTTTTTTTGCATAAAAAATATATAAAAAAACTAAAATTTAAAAGTGTTAGGTTTTTTTGCAAAGCTATACCCAAGAGTTTTGAGTTTGACTGTAACGTCTGACCTAAAAGTAATATTTATAATATTAATAATAATATTAAACTTGCATGATCAAAGTTTAAGTGAGTTTGACTACAACACCGGACCCAAGAATATTGGATATGAGTCTGGCTATAAGGTCGTGTCATAAAAGTGTGAGAATAAAATAGATTAATTAAAAAAAACAAAGAAAAAAACCAACAGGAAGAAAAAAAATAATGAAGAAAAAGAAAAAAACTGAATTAATTGGGTTAACCGTTCAAATCAGGTTAACCCGTAAAACCTGTGATTCGCGTCATGAAAGTTTGATAATTAAATAAAAGAAAAAAATTGACGGGTTTACTCAGAATTAACTGAGTTAACCCATCAAACCACGTTAACTCGTCAAGCCGAGGATATGTGTCATGAAAGTCTGATAATTAAATAGAAAGAAATTTAACATTAACAAACTAAATTAAAAAAAAATTAATTAAAAAAAAAAAATTCGGGTTAACTCGTCAAATCAGGTTAACCTATCAAACCTGAGATCTGTATTATGAAAATCTAATAATTAAAAAAATTAAAATTAACAAATTAAATCAAACAAAATTTTTTTATTAAAAAACAAAAAAAACAGTTATTTAATATAATAATTATAATAATATAATATATTAATAAGTGAAATGCGTGGAAAAATTACAGTAGTTTTTCCCAGCCTTTTAGAGTATTCCTTAACTTAATGTTACGATTAGGAGCCTGAAAAGATGGGGAAAAGGTTAAATAATTTAAAAAATACAAGTAGAAAAACAAAAATAGAATAGAAGTTAGTGAAGGAGAAGAACTAGACGAAGGGGAGTGAAAAGAGGCTGGTCAGTCTCCTGTGAATGCTCGGAACCTGCCACCACCTTGTCTATTGTTTTTAACTAAATCAAAATCCCACAAGATCAAGGCTCACCAGTCACCACCTTCCTCCATTTTTGTAACTCATTAACAAAGACATAGTCCAAGTGAGCCACACGCTCTCTCCTCATTAGTCCACCACCCCACCTTCTTGTTCCTGTAATGGTGGAGACTTTCTATGCTGCCTTTACATGTTACACATTTTTATAACCTTAACCACTCCCTTTCTCTGTCTCTTTGTCTTCATGTTCCCTTCTTGACCTTTTTTAAGCTAGATAGTTTCATTAGCCTTCTTTCCCTTTTCCTCTTATTTATTTTCTCGTCATTGCTAGTAATTTAATCAGAGGATAGTTAGATACAAGCTAAAGAATACCCATGCTGAGTTTTTAGCTTCTTGTTTGATTATTCTTTTATTTTTTGAGTGAAGGGTTTGTTAAGCTGAGAGAGAATCTCCTTCTTCAGGTACTGTACTGTACTTTCTTCTTCCTTCCTTCCTTCCTCCCCGTTCCTTTTTTTTTAAAAGAAAAAGAAACCCTTCTCTTAGTAGTTCAAGAAAATGTACAGAGATATTTCTTGTGGATCTGTTGAGGTTGTCTTTGTGGGTTTGTGTTTTGTTGTTTAAAGAAAGAAAGATGAAAGAAGAAAGGCTGTAAAAAGTTGATTTCTTGTTGGAAAATATTGATACTTACACTCTAATTTATGTTGTTAGAAAGAGGTAAGCTTTGCTTATCTAACCATTAGAGGTAAAAAAGAGCACAAAAGTAAGCTTTGTATCTGTGACTTTCTTACACCATCTTGCAACTTGGAAGAAATGTTGTTACATGTTGGCGTTTGCTTTTAGGGTTGTAATGATCTTGCTGTGTTTTTGTCACATGGGATTTTTTATTTTATTTTTCAAACATGTTTAATGCTTACTTGTTTGTTTACCCTTAATTTCCATCTTCAAGGTTTTTCTCCCTGATGGAATTTAGAGTAATCAATCCAAGCTCTGTCTCTTATCTGTTTCCTCTGTTTAGTAAATCACGAAAATTGCCCTTGAATTTTGTCATGTCTTTTTCAGTGCTAGCTCTTCATTGGTTCTACAGATCACTGTAAGTTCATGAATAGGTTGCTATCTGGTGTCATTATGACCGTCATTTTCTGCCAGATTGGCAGAATATCTCTTTTCCTTTTCACAAAATGAATAATGAAATCATGAGTCCATGTGTGGAAGTGGAGCTTTTTGGTGTGCAGTGTTGATTTTTTGATGAGGCTGGCAGCTTTATAAAAATGATGTGTATGTTTGTTCAACAATTCCACCACCTAGACCTTCCTGTCTCTAAATCTGTTTCCGCTCGTTTCTTGTGTTTGAGATATTTGCAGTGTTGATTAGAAATAAAAATGGCAAATGGATCACCAAAGCAGCATCAGCTAGAAGCAAAGAGAAAGCGCCTAACTTGGATTCTTGGGGTCAGCGGCCTTTGCGTTTTGTTCTATGTTTTGGGAGCTTGGCAGCATACCGCAGCCCCCACAAATCTAGCCCAGTCCATCACTAAAGTAGCATGTGATGTTTCAAACGTTTCCGGGGTTAGTTCCAATCCATCATCAGAATCAGCTGTCTTGGACTTTAATAGCCATCATCAGATTCAGATCAACAACACTGATTCAGTTAATGAGATTCCACCATGCGACATGTCCTATAGTGAGTACACTCCTTGCCAAGATCCTCAAAGGGGAAGGAAATTTGATAGGAACATGTTGAAATATAGAGAGAGGCATTGCCCAACAAAGGATGAGTTGCTTCTTTGCTTGATACCTGCTCCTCCTAAATATAAGACCCCTTTTAAATGGCCACAAAGCCGTGATTATGCCTGGTATGATAACATTCCCCATAATGAACTTAGCATTGAAAAGGCTGTGCAGAATTGGATTCAAGTTGAGGGTGACCGATTTAGATTCCCCGGTGGGGGCACCATGTTCCCCCGTGGAGCTGATGCTTATATTGATGACATTAGTGAGCTCATTCCTCTTACTGATGGAAGCATCAGAACTGCAATTGACACAGGCTGTGGTGTAAGTTAATTGCCAAAATATCATGTTTTCTACTCAACATCTGTTTTCGAATCCTATCCAAATAGCTTAATCTACATGTGTTCTATTCCATGAGAATTATCAGCATTCCAAGCCTTATGTGTATTGTTTATGTCTTTGTTGTGGGTGTTAAGGTTGCGAGTTGGGGTGCATACCTGTTGAAGAGGGACATTATAGCAATGTCTTTTGCACCAAGGGATACACATGAAGCACAGGTCTGGTTTGCATTGGAGAGGGGAGTTCCTGCTATGATTGGCATCATGGCTTCACAAAGGCTTCCTTACCCAGCAAGGGCTTTTGACATGGCTCATTGTTCCCGTTGCTTGATACCATGGCATCAAAATGGTACGCCCTCAATTTTAACTTGCACTTGTGTTTGAACAACATATAAAGCATGGACTTCTGCACAACAGAGGATGATTTAATAAAAATGGAGCTCAATTACAACCAGAATTTTTTCGTTTATCAATATGGTTCAACAAAACTTTCATTGATCCAAGCATGTTGTTTTCTTTTATTTCACAGATGGTTTGTATCTGATTGAAGTGGATAGAGTTTTAAGGCCTGGTGGCTATTGGATTCTATCTGGTCCTCCTATTCACTGGAAGAAATACTGGAGAGGTTGGGAAAGAACCGCGAAAGACTTGAAGCAAGAGCAGGATGCTATCGAGGATGTAGCCAAGCGCCTGTGCTGGAAGAAAGTGGTTGAAAAGGGTGATCTTTCAGTCTGGCAAAAGCCCCTTAACCACATCGAGTGTGTTGCAAGCAGGAAGATCTATAAAACACCACATATATGCAAGTCGGACAATCCAGATGCTGCCTGGTATTCTCTCAATGCCCATCTATCATGCTATTGCATATCCTATCTTTGATATGCCAAAACCTTTCATTTAACACCTATGCATACATGTGCTTTATGCCAAAAAAAAAAAGGTATAAAGACATGGAAACTTGCATAACTCCATTGCCAGAGGTAAGCGGCTCGGATGAAGTTGCTGGTGGTGTAGTGGAGAAATGGCCAGCACGCGCATTCGCAGTCCCTCCAAGAATTCGCAGTGGTTCTATTCCAGGAATCAATGCTGAGAAATTCAAGGAGGATAATGATCTGTGGAAGGATAGAGCGGCACATTATAAGAATATCATTAGTCCTCTCACCCAAGGCAGATTCCGGAACATAATGGACATGAATGCTCAACTTGGGGGATTTGCTGCGGCCTTGGTAAAATATCCGGTGTGGGTTATGAATGTGGTACCTGCCAATTCAAATCCAGACACACTTGGTGTGATCTATGAACGAGGGTTTATTGGCTCATATCAGGATTGGTGTGAGGCAGTCTCAACATATCCAAGAACATATGATCTCATCCATGCTGGTGGGGTGTTCAGTATATATCAGGACAGGTAAAACTTGAATGCTGAAGAACTGACTTTGATCACCATGATCCTGTAAGTTACAATCTTGTGATTGAATTTGTGTTTGATTTTTCTCTCTTGAAGGTGTGACATAACCCACATTCTGCTGGAGATGGATAGAATTCTAAGGCCAGAAGGGACAGTGATATTCAGGGATACAGTAGAGGTTCTTGTGAAGATTCAGACTATAACAAATGGCATGAGATGGAAGAGCCAAATTATGGACCATGAAAGTGGACCCTTTAATCCAGAGAAAATTCTTGTTGCTGTCAAAACTTACTGGACTGGTGAAGCTAAGCAAAAACAATAGTAGAAGCCGTGTAGTATCATTTTTTTACTCTTCCCGGTGCCCTTCTTTATGCTCTTTCTTTCTTTCTTTTCTCCTTCTGGTAATCATGATGTTGAATCAGATTGTTTTTATCAGGATATTTCTCCTTGCGGATAGGCTTTTCCTCCATATTTTTGGGTCATGTGTTTCACCAATGAAGATAAATTTATTTCCTCCACATTTCTTCTCATCTTCATAGTGAAAGTTAGACTAGGTCTGAGAGATTGGTTTTCAAAAAATATAGATTTTCTTTTTTGAGTTCTTTACATAATTGTGCAGGTTCACAAGAACATTCAAAACTAGGGATGAAAATGGATTGGAGTTCCATAACTATAGGTCAGCACTTCAATATCCATAAGCGACGAGATGATATCGAATGGTCGATTGTAATTGTAATCCCTACCTAAAACCATAAGCAAAATCCAAGTATTGACAAGGAGTGCGTTTCCTTGAGAGCAAAACGCTTATTTTACGAGGAATTGGAAGGAGCAAGGCATGAGAGGAGACTGTCTTGTGCATGGTGAAGAAAATTTTGAGGACCCAGCTTTTTGATTTGGCCAACAAACCACGTTTGCTCAAGTAATCCATGCAGAAAACTAAAACCTAACCTCCTAGCAAGCGGACTACCACTAGGTTTGAAGCTAGCTAGATTTCTTCTACTCTACGTGGCAATGGCATCTAAGAATCTACCACCCACCTCAGGGCTCGTGATGCCATCACAGATTTGATGATGAAACATGGTTTCATAGATCAAGATTTTGTCAGGCTAGGTTGTTTCTTGAGCTTGAAATTTCCTATCTGTTTTATCTATTGTTAGTCTTAACTGAAACCCAAGATTGATGAACTTCTTGTTGTTTCTCTTAATTTTAGAAATGCAGCTTACCTACTAAGAAAAGAATTAAGCTAAACAAATCTACATAGTCCTATTTCTAACCTGTTCCAGCCTAATTGTGTGAGTGAAATATTAAACTCTACCAATACACATAAGAGTGCAGGCATCACAGAGGAAGCTTGCTCAAGCTATACCCTTGCCGCCCTAAAAAAACAATCACATAAGAAAATGGCAATTGATGAACTCTGTCTTGATCTTATCCAAACCATAGCTATTACATCTGGGTATGTAAGGCGGATCGACTTGGAATGTGGTCTAGTATAAGTTTTTTAGTGAATTAAGGTGGATGTTAAACCAATCAAATTCAGGGACATGATGAAATCATAAAGCTACATGTTCAGGTTAATTTTAAAAATATTTTTTAAAACTTTTTATTTAAAATCACATCATTTCAATTAAAAAAACTGAAACACTATTATTTTAGAGTTCATTGGATCAACTTACAACCTGGATCTTAAGCCAAATATAATAAATATAGTCCAAATTACTTCAAGGAATGTTATTTAAAGAAACTTTAAAAAGTACTTTGCGATTTGACCGCTTAACTTTTTAATGACCAAATTTCAAATTAGGTATTTTATAAACTTGTGAGTCCTATTAAAATTAACATTGGTTATTTTTTTAAAAAAAAAAACCACCAACCTTTTAGTGTTGATTGTAAGGGGATACATTGTTCATTAGAGTAATATTTCTTTTTTTTTGTCCATTTTTTCTGCACTAATTTTATTTTCCAGTTAAATCCTTTTATATTAGAGTAATTTGGGATCGGACTTGATTAATTGTTTTGTTTGGTTTTGTTTTGGCTACTTGTAATATCAAAAAAGAAAACCAACTCTATGTTGATGCTCGATTTGAAAAAAAAAATTGAATTAAAACAATTAAAGTAATGGGGACTTAATTTGAATAATGGACAACTATTGAGCTCTTTTAGAAAAACATCATAGACTGAATTGCATGGCCAATGAAGAGATTTAATCCCTTTTTTTTCTTGATTTGTTTTTAATTTGATCATTTTACGTTCAATTTTTTTAGACTTGACTTGATAGTTTTTTTTAGTTGCTTAGATATGGGGATTCTACAATGTCAAGGAAAAATTTCTGACATGCATTTGATGCTCAATATTGCAAAATAAATATAATTTTATTGATCTAAAATTAAGGGATCCAATTTGAAAAGAAAAAACTACAAAGATTGAAAAAGACGAACATGAAAACTTGACTGGATTATGCGGTGCACGTGCCAGCATGTGGGAACAGGTCACTACACTCTAACAATGCATGTGACATTTTCCAGTGGTTTCCTATTGTCATTCACGGATGCGTTAGAACCGCCATGATGAGACCTTTCTAGTGGTGGCGGCACATGTAAATGCATGGTTATAGTGAGGCTCTGACGGTCTTTTCTTTCTTCTCCATCTTTTCTCTCTCATTTCTTTGAAAACCATGTTGATCTGCCAAAGTTGAAAGATGTCATTCATTTTGTTTTTTTATAAAATTTGATCCTCATTCTTTTGATTGCTATTTATTTTATTTTATTTTGTTATGTTTTTAATCGATTTTTTTTCAATTTCTTCCCTCAACATTTTGTTTCATTTAATTTTTATATAAAATTTAGTTATCTTTTTTTCGATTGCTATTTGTATTGTTTTGGATCCTTTTCTTAATTGAATTTGGTTTTCATTTTCATCCCTCTGCATTTGGTTTAATTATATTTTAAGTTATATTTGGTCTTCAATCTTTTGATTGTTATTTATTTTGTTTTGGATTTTTTTTTCAATTTCATCTTTCAATATTTAATTGATTAGAAATTTGTCTTTGTGGTTTTTTTGGATTTACCTTCCATGGGCTAATCCCAATCTCATTTCTTGAATAACAGATTTAGAAGATTAGTCTGAGTTATCTTCGGTGGTTTTTATGTTTTTTTTATATTGATTTTTTTTCAAGTTTCATCCTTCAATATTTGGTTGATTGGACTTAACTATTTTTTTTCACGTTTCTCTTTATAAGTTTATCTTGATCTCATGTCACGGGTTGTGGACTTGACGATTCAACTCGAGTTGACTCAGAGTTTTTATTTTATTTTTTTAATAAAAAATAGTTTTTTTTAAGTTTCGCCCTTCAATATTGGATGAGTTTGATAATTGATCTTCAAATTTTTATTCAATTTACTTTGTACGAAGTTATTTTGTTTTTGTGGCCAGGTCGCGAGTGTTGTCGAATGACTCGAGTGGACTCGAGTCATTTTTAATGTCACTTTTGTTTTTTTAATTGTATTATATATTATTAACTTAACCAAGTTTATTAAATTCATTGGAGATAATAAAAGAAAACTCAGTTTTTTCTTTTTTGTTTTTTTAAATGCTAGCATGCCTAATCATTCTTTTTTCAAGTTAAGAAAAAATTAACCCGGCCTATCACATGGATGGAGACCAATCTGGTTGGTTGTTAAATGTTTGGCAGTTAGATTGGCTGTCTTCCTCTGAGTTGCACAGTTGCACTCATTAATTTATTGTCACGATAATGAAAAACTAGCTCAAAAAATCTTGGGGATTCTTTACAAATGGAGGCCATGAATTTAAGTTAGATTCTCTTAAAGGTTGTCTGCCACCTGCTCTCGAGATATAGCTGTACCTACTTCATCGTCTCGCTGGTGACTTATTTGTTACTGTGATGGTGTTGATTTTTTTTAAATAATTTATTTAAAATTTATTTTTAAATATTTTTAGATATTTTTGATGTGTTGATATAAAAAATAAAAAGATATTATTTTGATGTATTTCTAAGCGTTAATCATTTTAAAAAACAATCACTACCACACTTTTAAATATCCCTTTGATAAACAAACGGTATGGAGATTAAATATAGTGATTTCTTTTATAATATATGTATTTCATGGAATTTTTTCTATATATAATTTTTTATAATCTTAGTTTATAAATAATATAATTTTTATTAAAAAAATAAAATTTCTTGAAAATTATTATAGCTTTAGACTCATTATTATTGTTCATTGAAATAGTGCAATATGTTTTTACCACTCCACTTGCAAAACTTAAAAAATGCATACAAAAACATTGATGTCTTTTCAAATGGGCTATTTGTTATTGCAAAAAAAAATGTATTTTTCTTGTCTTGATTACATAATAAAATAACTTAAGTATTATTGAAAGTAAAAAATTTAAACCTAGAGTCAAGGGGTATTTTTGTATCTGCACAATATTTTTTTTGCTATTATAATTGAAGCTAAATGACACTTTGATATTTACACGGATATAAAAAACAAATAATAATTAAAATACACGATGAAATTACAAAATATCATTAAAATAAAGACTTTAAAACATGAGATCAAGGGGTATTTTTTACTTTTTGCAATGTTTTTTTGTGTAATTACTAAGTCAGCTAAGGAGAATTCTATAATTGGCTAAATAATTAAAAAAAAAAAACAAAAAGATGGGCTCGAGTGTACTGCACCTAGGGATATGTGAGAGGCAGTCGCGCTTTTTAGATGACATTTCTCAGCGTTAAAAAATGTCCTTCCACCGTGTTTGTTATTGAAAGCTCCTCCATGTCCTCTACCTTTTAGTGCGGCACATGTCTCATTTGATGATCTGGTTTGGCGCTAGTGGATCTTTTTTTCCCCCTTCTTCTCTCTCTCCTCCCCTCAAAATTATAGTATGACCCTTTAATTTGTTGATATTTCAACTTTTGTCCTTATTCTTTTGATTTCTAACTTTTGGTCTTGACTCTTTTGTATAAATTTTATTTGTTTTTAATTTCATCATTCAATTTCAATTTACCAAATATTATATTCTCCAATATGGTTCTCATTCTTTAAATTTCTAATTTTTATCATTGGTCTTTTTGTAAAAATTCTAGTAGTTTTCAATTTCATCATTCAATTCAAATTGATGGTATTATATTTTCTAATTTAGTGCTTATTGTTATTCTTTTCAATTTCACCCTTTAATTACAATATTGTTTTTATTTTTTATGTCAATTTCAGTCTTCATTCTTTTTAATTTTTTGTCCTTTTACTAATTTTTTTTAATTTAACCATTTAATTAGGTATAAAATTTATTTTATATATTTTTTTTAATTTTATCATTTATCATTTAATTGATTGAAAATTGAACTTTGTGATTTTTTCCAGATTAGGTACTTCGTTTTTTTTTTTGTAAAAAAGAAAAGCTTTGTAAAAATTTATTAGGTTTTGAACTATATAATAACAATTAACTCTTTTCTATAACATATAATAACCAAATATAATAAAGATATATGAACTCAGATTTGTTTACCTAAAACAAACTATTAAAAGAAAGATAATAAAGGAATAGCAGAATTTTGCTAAATAATATGATGTGATCAAATGTGATAAGATGAGACAATATTCATGCTTTGCTTTGCTAGTGGTGGAGAAGCAAAGAATAAGATAATATTTTTGAATAATAATTTAATAAAAAAAATCAAATTTTTAGGATTCTAATCTTACAAAAGCAATGCATGTGAATTGTCATCATTTCTTTTTTTTTTAAAAAATAAAATTGTTAGATTAAAAAACTGAATAAACGCTAAGGAACACCCTTGAATATCTAATCACAAATAATTCATACATTGATCACGTACACAACGAAAGGCAGAGCTAGGAATTTAAAATTAAAAAAAGCCTAATAACATATTTGGATATAAAAATCATTCATATACAAAAAAAAAAATTATATAATAGCTATAGATTTTGAACTAAAATATATTTTTTCTTTCTAAGAAAAGGGTTTTTTTATATAAAAAAATTTATATGAAATAACTATTAAATTTGAATAACGATATTAAACTTGTACAGGCCATGACTCTCGTATGTACTCCTGTAATGGGGATTTCACTATAGTTCTAAATAAATATTAGTATGAATTGTGATGGTAAAATTATATAGGTATGTTGTGTAATTAAAAGAATCATGAGGGACTTTTTAGTGTTTTCATGTTTTATTTTTTATTTTTATTCGAAAAGCTGCTAGCGCGTGTTCCACATACTTAATAAGTGGACGATGCCTGTGTCATTAATTATCTAATTCAAAGTGTTAATCTTAAAAATTTTCAACCTAATTTATAATTTAATTTGTGTTTAAAATTAAAATTATATAGAATTTATTTTGACGTGATTTAATTGATTTGACAAGTCTAAAAATAATCTATATAACCAATAAAAGACATGATTTTACTTAAAAAAAATTATTTAAAATAATATTTTTGTAATATTAAAAAGAAACTACCTCCTTCACTATCCATGCAGACAAAAAAACAAGATAGTTGACATCCTAACTTTATATATATATATATATATATATATATATATATATATATATATATATGTTGACATCCTAACACACACATAATTAAACCTAACTCCTCCTAGGACTTAGGACTTAGCACACAGTTAAGTTATGGATTAAGTGAGCTAATTCAAATAAAACCAAAACAATGTTGGTTAAAAATATGTTTAAAAAAAAATAATAATATTATTTTATTTATTTTAAAAGATTTTGAATGAGTTTAGATTGTGAATTGATCTATTAAGTTAAATAGATCAATTTTTACCTAGTTTAACTTGAAACATATTTAGAATGAGGTTTTAAACCGACATATTATTATTTATTATTTATTTAAAAATATATTTAATTGTGTTATAAAAAATATACATGGTTTAAAAAATATTAATTTTTTTTATAAGTATTTTGTGATGATTTTAATGTAAATGTTTTGTAATGATTTTATTGTGATAACTTTAAAAACAAAAAAATCTAGTTTTTTAAAAATATTTTTAACTACTTCTATTTTGTTGTCATGCGTACACCTGTACAGAGGATACAAAACCAAAATAAATAAATAAATAAATTCCAAAACTAGATGTAGACTCCAGATACATAAAATTGTGCATCTAGAGAAACACTGAAAAAAATAATATTTATCTTTCCAAAAAGACAGTGACATCACATATCACATTACCTTATTAAAAACCAAAATAAGCAGCAGCAGCAGCAGCGCCAGCGCCACATCGTTTAATGGCTGCGGCGGCGAATTATAACAACAATAATAATAGTCCGGCGGCGGCGGCGGCGGAGGAGGATACCGTGGAGGAAGAGGTAGCTCGAGTGGTGGAACAAGCGAAGGAGTTGCAAGAAACCGCAGCTTCTTTAATTGCTAAATCTTCACATGATGAACAATCTCTTCGACAGAAAGCTCTCTCTCTCGAATCTTCTGTTCGCCGTTGCCGTTCTCTCCTTAACCGCAACAATCGCCTCGCTCCTAAATTAGTTGCCAAGGCAATTAATTAGATTGAATATTTTCTCTGCTTTTGAGTGTAAATTGGATCTCTTTTGCTTTCCTGATTGATTGATTGATTTTATGTTGTTTTATTTTTAGCTTGAAGAAGATTTACAGAAAGCAAGATGTATTATAACTGATGGAGATGCTTCCGCTTTTCTTCCTTCAAAGCCTCAAGGTGTCTTCTTATTTTGATTTCTTTTTTATGGATTTAAAAATTTGATTAATGGTTAATGAATAAATAATGCACTAGATCGTATCAGAACTCTGCTCAGGCGAGAGTAATCCATGGAAATGTTAATGAGAGATGTTTTTGATGTATGCATGCATGCAGGGCGTTTTCTAAAAATGTTTTTGGGGCCGATTAATGTGCGGGCGTCTCGCAAAGATGTGCAGTGGAAGGTTAAAGAGGAGTATAACAGCTACAGGGTATGCTTTATTTTTTCTTAAATTTCCTTTATTTTTTTCTGGAATTTATTGAAAAAGTTGATTTTGAAAGTGATTGTGAAAGCTATGTATAATTTACAGTGCTGTTTTTCTTTGGGAGCAGGATAGGACTGCGCTTTTGTTTCTTCTTTTCCCATCGGTTTTACTGTGTTTAAGATCTTGGGTTTGGAATGGGTGCTTGCCTACGTTTCCGGTTCAATTGTATCAGGTAATCGCTTGTTATTTCAGGAATCGAGGGATTTTGATGTTTTTGGCTTATTTCATTCAAGATCAAGTTTTTACATTTTTGGGCTGTGCTTTGGTAGGCCTGGCTATTGTTTCTCTACACTGGATTGGCTTTGAGAGAAAACATATTGAGAGCCAATGGAAGTGATATTCGTCCATGGTATTTGCAATCCTGGCTTTTCTGGTTTTTAACATGTTGCCTGAGCTCCGGCCTTTATAGTGTTTTGCATGCAAAATGTTAATGATTTGGAATAAATTTGGATGAGATGCATTGAAATCAAGGGATTATTCAGATAATTAGCACCATGACTGTGTTAACTGAACTCGTTTCTTTTGATATGAGACATAAATAAAGGGGTGTGAAATTTTCTAAATAGTAAAATACTAATAAAATTGGAAGTCTTAATTTAAATAAGGAAAAAGAATCCAAATACAACAAGGTAAATAAATACAATTCCGCATAGTAACTTCCAAGCCTTGTCTTCCCAATCTTCGATCATCATGAAATTTTAACCCAATCAAAATTTTTTGCCCTCAAAATCTTATGTCAATTTTAGCTTTGATCCAACAGTTAGATTAAAATTCATGCTTGTTTTACCAAACCGTGTTTTGGACTCCTCTTAAACTCCTTAAAACATAAAATATCTTAATCATTAATGAAATAATTCAATAAACATTATTATGCCAAGAATTTTGAAGAAGTTTCCCCACGTCATTAGGCTTATTCTCCTCTTAGAGCATTCACATAAATATGATGTTCATCAATATGCATGGAAATGCCAGTTTCATTAGATAGTATTGTCCCCTGAACTGGCTCAAGAATATCTCAATGAAGTAGATAATATGCCTTTGCAGGTGGATATACCATCACTATTGTGCGATGATTATGGCCCTTGTTAGTCTCACTTGGGACATCAAAGGACATCCAAATTGTGCTCAGAAGCAGGTTGCTTTTTTCCCCCCAATAGATTCTAAATGCATTTTCTGTTTTTATTTGTTAACCATTTCTTAAATCCTGTGCAGAGAGGGGTTCAGCTGTTCTTGCAATGGGCTATGATGCAAGGAGTAGCAATGCTTTTGCAAAATAGATATCAACGCCAGAGACTCTATACTCGTATTGCGTTGGGAAAGGTATCCTTCTAAAATCACTTTTATGCCCTGCAAAGAATCGCTGGGTGCTTTACTTCAGGCGCAGTCTGTTTTTGTCTTTATTCTTGTGAAGTGTGTGGTTTAGTGATTCTTGTTTATTACAGGTCTAATGTACAGGATAGGAATTGTCTCTATTTCACATGCATTTTATTTAATGCATTATAGTTTCAATCCTTTTGTTAATTTTTATTTTAGGCTAAGCGAATGGATGTTGTCTGGGGAGAAACAGCTGGGGTGGATGGGCAATTGTGGCTGTTGTATCCTATTCTCTTCATTCTGCAGGTATTTATGCTACCTCTCACCTGTTGTTCTGGTATACAGATGGGGCCTGCTCTTTGCATCTGTCCACTAATCATAAGCGTTACTCATCAAGAATTTTTTGCCTCCGCTAATTTTGCATACACTTTGTATGGTAAATGAAGCAATGTTTTAATCTGATAGCAATTTTATATCATATCATAACCATGAATGTGTTCAGCAGTCTAGTTGACCAAGGCCGTTGTTTTCACTAAATTACATTGGTGGGTTAAGAAACTCTTGTTCTATTGTTGTGAAACTAAATTTGATGCGAAGACATGCTACATGAATGAAGTAGGCTAAGGAATATAATGAACAGCTTGTTTGGAACCAATACTTAACTAGAATTGATTTTAATGCTTGAAGTAGATTGAATTGAATTGATTCTCTACTTGAATTTTTAGTTTGGAATATGTTTCAAAACCTGGTTTTAATTTGAATTGAGTTACTCCAGCTACATCATTCACCCAACTCTCCGTCTTCCTCAAACATCTTCTTCGACTTAACTGTCCCTTTTATTTATTGATGAGAGTAAAGAGAGTGAAAGAGATCAAAAACAACCAAGGCTATGGCTGGTCCTATGTGCTATATGGCCAGGAAAAAGAAATAACTCTTTCTTATACAATCAAAAAAATGACTAATAATAATCCCTTACATCGATAGCATCCCTTAAATGGTTAAGAAAACCCTTGTCAAAAGAAATCCTAGCCTTCAAAATAACTTAATCTGAACCTTCCAAAAATATCATGAGGAAATAATGCATAACTGCCCTAAAAAAAGGGTGTTTTGGGGATAAAATTCTAAACGGTCAATTCTGAAACAAATTGCACCCCATTGGATGTGCTAAAGGGTGTGATTGTTTGCAGTTGTACAGAAATTACTGCTTTTAACAAGTTGTAGAATTCATTTCAATTTTCTGAATGCTATAATTGGATAAAATAGTGTTGAATTGATTTCATTTATTTCAAATTCTGAGGATTCAAAACGGGCTGGAAATTCTAGTTTAGTGATGAGTGGCTCATTTGGGTTGGCAGGCGTTGCGCTCGTTTAACAAAGCATCAACAGGCATCCTCTTCTGTTTCATGTGTTTGAAAGAAATTGTCGAAGCATTTGGTTTCATCAAATGATTGTGCAATTAGTGTGGTCTACTACTAGTAATTTTCACATTTGAATTGTTGAAACAAGCATGATGGCCTGAGTTCAACGATTATATGGTATGTGCTTCTGGAATTGAGATTTGACCTGATTAGCCGTGTGTGCTTCTGGACTTGTTTCAGGGTTTTGAGGCATATGTTGGACTACAGCTGCTGAGGACTGCATTCAAAGGGGTCACCTCTGAATGGCAGGTAAGCTTTTATAAATTTCTTTGCCCCATTTTAAGATAGCTTTTGCTACCTATCAATTTGCAACTGTACCCCGTACAAATTTGCAGAATGCAATCTAGTGACAGAATCTGTTTCTGGCAGGTTATTTTCTGCGGTCTCCTTCTGGTCTTCATGGCGGTTGGGAACTTTTTAAACACAGTACAGACACTAATGGCAAAGTCAAGGTTTAAGGCTAAAATGAGAAGTAAGAGCAAGCAGGAATTGGATGGAGGCACTTGTAACCATTAGGATCACTCCTTCCATTCTCTACAGAATCTCGATTTTGGAACGTTCTTTCATAGGTGTTGAAGCTGAGGCAATGGAAATTTATTCTCAAGGTTTTCATTTCATTATTACCCTTTGCCATTTATGTGTTCATAGCTCTCATCCTAACCGTGTAGCCTGGCTATGAAGTGAACTTGATCACTCATAGAGATGGATGCAAATGGTCAACAATAATTCCCCGAGTTATTTGTCCTATGTATCCTGTATTCTTTTTTCTTGGCTTTAATTTGAGGTGGAGATCCGAGTTTCAGTCCCCCATAATGAAAGTGCAAGTGTGGCCCATTATCAGTTAGTTTTGCTGACGAAGTCATCATAGAAAATCCTCTTTGCTTGGAAAACAAGGTGATAGTTTTATTTTTCCTTCTTCTCCTCAAGTTTTGCGTACTGAATACTGATGTGTCGGTGTGGCAAATGGTAAAATGCGTTGATAAGAATCATTAAATGATTGGTCTGACATTGATAAAAGTAGATGCCATACGAGAGTACAAGATGTTCTTTCTTTGCACGTGCAGCTCTACTCATTACCACCGTCATTGAGATATGAATTGCTATCCTCAGAATGGAAAGTGATGGCTCGGACTTTGTGTGGGTCGAAATGATGTTGTTTCTGGGTAATGATTGAGAAATCTGAATAGGGTTTTGCTCAACTTGCTTGAAAAAGCAACCTCTTTGCCACTTTGACAGATGCCTGGACTGATCGATGAACCATGGGAATTTTTTCTTTTCAAGTCCAGGCAAGCCCGTAATTCCCAAGTATTACCCAGATAATTGTTGTTACTGGAAACAAACAAGTGATGTGACAGTGCTTGAAGCTTATAATGGCAGATTCATTTATTTGCGATCATTCTGGGAACAGACAGGCCTGTGGTGAAGCAAGGCCTGTCTATAACCAATGTAAAGGAATGGGGAGATGCCCTTTGGGACGAAAGAACACAAAGATCTAATCTTGCGCTCCCAATAATCTTACCCTTCACCAGATTCAATCTTCGACCTTTAAGATTGTCTCTGTTGCTTTAACCATCACCGCTGCTGGACTGAATCACCGTCTCAAGACGGAAAATATGCTCTTAGTTTGCCCCTACTTCTGGTGGGTCTGCCCTTGCTACTCTCTTAAAGTAACTAGCAATTATCCCAGGCAAATTGTAAATACTACACTAGTGTGGGCAGATCAATGACTACTGGACTCGATGGCCTCCTCGACATTTGGCAGGAAAATGATACGCTAAATGCACTTACAAGATACTCGCTACTAAGATTATGAAAGAAGGCAGCTAAATCAACAATGGAATATTATAACTCCAGATCCATGAATAATCAACAAAGAGCAGCGCTTGATTACTGGAACTAAACAACACCCCTACCTCACTTATCGAGAAGGAGTAGCGGGACCAATTTTTCAAAGAGATTGAAAGACACAGACTAGGAGAGTAAGAAAGATGAAGAGAGAGTCTTGATGGCTGGGGGTGCGACGGCTAGGTATCATTTTAACTAAGTTTAGTTCAGTTTGAACTGATTTAGTTTGGTTTGGTTCATTTGATTTTAGTCTTATAAAATCAAAACCGAATAAAATTGTTTTTTCTTACTTTTCTAATAGGTTTTTATATGAATCCAAGTACGTTGAGCCTGTAAAAACTTGTAGCTTAAAAGAATGAAATAGGAAGTGCAAACGAAGATGAATATTTACTGAAGATATCCTAATGGATTCAATTCATTTTTGAAGGGACAATATCAAAAAAGCAAAGAGCAATTGCAGTGGACACGAGTGCATGTGGTTCAACGCCTGCAAACTTCCATTACCATTCATTATAATCAATTAATGGACTGATTTTCTCAACAGTAATCAACCTCACGACAGTGGAAAAGGTGAAAAATCAACAGCAGCTTTACGGGTGGTCGTTCTATGTAGGGTCCTGGCACCTGCAGCCCCTCATAATTTGTTCCTCTCATGTCTATACATCTCCATTATGAGCACTGAAAAGTACTCTGTATGTGATCACTTTTAGTTCATAGAGCATTACGGCTGTTTTGTTGCCACTAAAACTTTATGGCTCAATTTGCCCCATTAGTATTATAAATAACTTGAGTCTTAAGGTAACCCTTTAATTTAATCTAAAAGTAAATTTAGGTAATCTTTGTTTTTCTGCTGCTTATTGAAAGAATTTTTCAAAATTCTCTTATAAAAAAGAATCAAATTTATATTTTCCTGAAAATTTTCAATGATTTTAATATCTTGATAAATATAAAAAAATCAAAAAAATATTATTTAAATATATTTTTAATATAAAAACAGTTTTTGTATAGATATTTATACCGTATTATCAAACACAATCTAACTCGGCTATAAATTATAGGCAAAAACATAAGAAAAGTATTTCGGCTAATGCATGTTCCCTCCATTTCATCTTTATTTCATCGATCTCCCATCGCCCTTCTTCTCTTTTCTCTAAAATAATAAAATGTTTGATCATGCCTGCATATATTTTAAAGTAAAGTCCAGGCTGGGCTGTGCTTTAATTATGTATGCATAAATCCTACCAAGTGCCAGCAGCAACACCAACCAGGCTAGCTAGCTAGCTACTCTTCCTCATGTGCAGAACCTAGCTATGTATATAAAAATGATTTGTGTATTATTACTTTTAGCTTACATCTGCCAACACTAAACTAATCACCGAATACTATATTAATACATGCATAGTGTATTGTGAGCATGATATATACTTCTATTTCTGGTGTCTTTTTATTTTTTTTATATAATTGTTTTAGTTATTCACAATATTCTAGCTATACCGGTATATATGGAGTCAACCTCTCTTTGTATCTTAACTAATAATAAAAAAGGAGATATATAATCAAATATTATCTAAGAAAATAGTTCTAAACATCTAAACATTTAATTTAACGGGTCTGATAAATTCAAGTTTTAAATAGTTTTCAATGAAATAAATTACTCATAAATATCATAATCGATAAAGTTTATTTTAAAGAATCAATTCAGCAAAATAACTTAACTAAGCTATTAAGCTAAGTGAGTTTTCAAGAATAATTTTATATTACTTTCTAATACATCATCTTAAATGAAAATTATTTGAATTTAAAACTTTGCATAGATCCACAATAACATGTGCTTAATTTTTTATTAATTATAATGGGGCGATGATACTTGAATTCATAATCACTTGGTTAATAAAGTTATGCTACCATATTAAATAACTTTCTCAAGTTAGAACTTAATGTATTAAATAAGATTTCAGGACTCTCTAATAATTTATATATCAATGCTTATAAAGAGAGCAATTGATGATGTGATGGAAAAAAGAGCATAAATATGTTATTAAAAGAAAGAAAGAAAGAAATAATTATAAAGGAAAGGAGCAAGTGGGGGGGGGGGTGTTGGTGATCATGGGAGGGGAAAATAGCAAAGCACATGGGTGGGGAGAACATGCCATGCTTTGATGTAAGATTTCATGAGGTAAGTGGATTACAATAGCTAGAGGGGAAGAAAGGAATATAGAAACCCATTTTTGTTGCTAGTTGGCAAATATGAATGTGTGGTAAGTGGGGAATTATAGGAAAGCAATTTCTACATGGCTACCCACATTTGTTGCTGTTGCTCCTTGTCAAAAATCCACACCATGTCCCTTTTATAATATTGCTGCTTGGCTCTCAAGATATTTCTAATTTTTTCCCTTTTATTTTGAAGTTGAATACTATAATTTCTTTTTTCTTTTAATGATTATGGTGTCCTTCACTAGCTTTCATATACTTGAAATTAAATCTTTTTTAATCATATATATATATATATATATATATATATATATATGTCAAGTTTGTAAGTTAGAATGAGAAATATAATGAAGATTATATGTTCATCCTGAAACATAAAGAGCTGTAATGGAATTCGATCGTATAAGTGCTTTGTCCAACTCACTACTAAATGAATTAACTCCTTGAGAATATATAGTTAGGGTTAGTAAAAAAAATAATTTATCTTTTTCACAAATGTGTCATTAATTATGAATTAACTTAACACAAGAAATTAGAAGGGGATAATTATTGTATACAATCACTATAATGCGCTGAAGTTAAAGAATTAAAAATAAAATAAAGTTTGATTACATTATCAATAAAGATGAAGAAATCCTGGAAAACTATCCAAGAATGAATCTTCATAAAACTCAAGCTAAGCAAGAGAAAGAATGCAATATTGCTTATAAATAAAAGGCATTAATTAATTAACATGATCTGCTAGCTTCTCCTAAGGATTGTATATATGATCACAATTATCAGCATGCATGCTCTAATTAACTTGTACACGTTCTTTCTCTCGTCCCATATCTTCTTCTCTGGGCTGCTGCTGCTGCTGCTGCTGCTGTCTTCTGTCTGATCTCTTTGATGATGTTGACATGACTAAATGACTATGGTGTTGGTCCTAGGTAGTAAGCTAGGCTAGGCCAAAGCTTATTTTGGTCTTCCTTAATCAATCCTCCTGTTTTGTCTTGAACAAACAGGTGCTTTATTCAACAATCAACAAATCAATAAATTGAAAGAAAAAGTGGTACAAATAGTGGTGATGATTGCCATGCAAAATGACATCTCATCTTAACAAAGCTATTATGGTGGAAAAGGAGAAGGAAAAGGAGAAGGAAAAGGAAAGGAAAGGGACAGATAAGACACAGGATGAGAAAAGAATTTATGGGGGTGAAAGGAAATGGAATTAAAGGGAAGAAGTTTTATGGTTGTCAGGCTTTGAACTCAAATAGTTTTGTTAGATATCTTTTGTTTGATTTGAGCTTCTGCACACATAGGTACATATGGTACATTTTGAGGATACGAGGATATTGACAATGGTACTATTGAACCATGGCCAAAAAGGAGGGTGCCCCAGTCCCTCCTCCATTGGCGGCACTACTTGTGTTCTGCCTTTGGAACTCTATCTTGTATGCCATTTTCCTCTCCTCTTGTAACCCCTCCTCCTCCTCCTCTTCATCATCGTCGTCTCCCTCGTCTTCGTCGTCATATTCATCTTCATTTACGTTTTCACTGTCACCTTCCTCCATCTTATCATAGCCATCAACCATTAACTGTTGTTGCTGTTGCTGCTGCTGCTGTTGTTGTTGAGTCCCCTGCTGTTTCTTCAACTCCTTCACGATGTCTTCTGGCTTCAATATCAAAGAAAGGATCAATAGGCATCAAATAACTGAACATCGATTACTTCGTAACATTACATTTTTTTTTTCTTTTTTGAACAAAACTAAGGTTTACCTTCTTTGCTGCTCCTCCATTTCCTTCTCCGAGAATCCCAGGCAAACCTATATTGCTTGCTTGAACATCACCACCAGCCCCATTTTTATTTTGTGATTCTGTGCCTTGTGTCTGTTGCGGTGGCTGCTGCATTGGATGTGGCATTGGGTCCAATTGTAAGCTCTCTTGCTGCTGCTGCTGCTGTTCTTGTGGCCTACTTTGGCTGTCAAAGCCACTAGTAGAGGTGCTTCCACCACCACCACCACCACTTCCACCAAGAATCTTTTTCCTATAAAGGGCATCAAGCTCATGAAAATAAGGGCAAGTCTTGGCATCTTCTGGGCGATTTTTGTTACTTTCTTTTACTTTCTTGAAGTACTTGTTGATATTCTCCCATTTTTCTTTGCATCTTTTGGCACTTCTTTTATAGCCCATCCTTTGCATTCCTGTTGAAATTTCTTCCCAAAGTGGCCCCTTAGGCCCAGCTTCTTGGTATTTAGTTTCAAGCCCGCTTCTCAACTTAATAAGTGCAAGAACTTCTGGCTTTGGCCATCTTGATGACGCTGGCTCGCTCCCGCTACCGCCACCACTTCCAATTTCCTGTGGTATTATTTGTTGTTCCGGGACCGCCATTACTATATCTGAAGAAATGGGTAGTTGGTGTTGACGATGCCCTTGTTGGTGGTGGTGGTGCTGCTGTTGGGGGAGTGGTTGTGGCTGTTGTATATTTTGTTGTGGTGTTACTTGTGACTGTGGCATGGGTTGAAGTTGTTGTGGTGGTGGTGGTTGGGTTGAGACAGTGAACAATGGCGTTACTTGAACCGGTTGCGGTTCTGGTGGTGGTGGTGGTGGAGGTAGTGAAAATGGAGGAGCCATTGATACAGGCGTAGGCAAATGAATAGTTTGGCCTGTAATTTTCTGTAGAAAGGCAACAATAGCAGCATCTCGACTAGCAGAAATAGCCCGTTCTTGAGCCATAATCTCATGTTCACGACTCAATCTAGCCATCTCTTGCCTTTTCCAAGCTTCATCTCTTATCATCCTATCTTGCTCCCTCTTCTCAATCGCCTCCAAAAATCTCTGTTGCATCGCCTCTTGCTTCTGCATGAGCTGTTTCATTAGTCCCTCAAAAAACTCCATCATCCGATGAGTTTCTCCTTTAGCTGACGATAATGATGCCCTTTTACGTTTTCGACTCGTACCAGCAGCCGTAGCTGATGGTTGTCCTCCTAATAGCTCTTCATCCTCCTCCTCCTCGTCGTCAACGTCTTCAGAACTTGGAGAAGAAGAAGACCCATTCGACGAGAAGCTGATTCCAACATGGCCAGCACCTGCAGCAGCTGCGGCCACTGTTGCCCCCAAATCAGGAGGGAACATTGAGCCAATATTTGAAGCTGGTTGAAGTACCCGAGAAGAAGGTGGAGGGATTCTAACAGAAGACGAAATAGGCATAGGAATTCCAACAGAAACAGGAGCAACATCCAGACTGCTTGTTGTTGTAGTGAAAATCTGCTGAGGAGCAGCACCAGACATATTGATGACACTAGCAGAAGCACCGCCACTACCAGTAGTATTATGCAAAGCTTCAAGCTGGCTAAAAAACCTGTAGCTTTTGCCATCTTGACGACCGGCTCTGCCTTCCTTTGTTCTTTTATAATACTTGTGCACGTTCTCAAACTTTTCTTTACATTTCTTGGCATTTCTCTTGTATCCCATCTCTGCTAGCTTCCTGTTACATCATGCTTTCATATTTTATTACCACAAGAAGTATACTTTCCAATGATAAAAAACAAAAAATAAAAATCAAAGATTTCTAATGATACAATGATAAAAAATACATCTTTTTTTTTTAAAAAAATCTTACCTTGATTTAAATTTAATAAAGAAGAAGATGATGCTCTCTCTCACTCACTTTCATACCTTTAGGCCCACTGGCTTCTTCTCCACTTCCCATACCAACTATCTAATCCATTTAATAAGTGTAGAGAGAGAGAGAGAAAAAAAAAACAAAAACAAAGGAAAGAGAGTTGCTTGATTTAATAGTAAAAACAAATAATGAAAAATTACAAAAAATAAAAAATAAAAAAGAATCGATCTTGTTCATATCCCTCTTGGGATTTTCAATTTTTCTTCCATTGAAAATAGCAAGAAAAAGGAAAGAAAAAAAAAAGTGAAGGTAGTTATGCTTACATCCCAATTGGGTATATTTCATCCAATTTATTATTATTATTATTATTTATTAGAATTTTTGTTTTTTTAAAAATAGAGATGCCAATCTAGGTAGCTCGTGAGTCGTGATGGAAAGAGATAGAAGCCATGTGCTTGTGTTTACAGAGAAATGGAGATCTGAAGAGAATTATAGTAAAAAAAAAAAAAGGAAATGGAGAAAAGGGTTAATGTTGTTGATATTTGTCTACCTTGAAACATCCTCCCATAGAGGACCTTTTAAGGTGGCATCGCGAAAAGCAGCATCCATTTCAGACCTAATTTGCAAAAGGGCATGAGTTTCTTGCCTTGGCCACCTATTGCCACTAGCAATACCTCCTGTTCGATCTGCATCTTCTCCAGCAACAATATCTTCTTCTGCACCACCACTCCCTGAAAGTCTCATAAATTCATCTAAATTCATAACCCCACTTGTTGTGGCAGCTGTGGCAGGAGGTCTGCTGCTAATGGGCGATGCTTCTTCTACTACTTGCTGCTGCATGTGGGTTGCTAGTGCAGCAGATGTAGGAGTTGTTATAGGTACATCACCTTCCTGTTGGTGTGGCACTCCATATTGTGACTGTGATGACCCTCTTTCTCCACCTCCTTGTTGCATCTCTGAACTTGACTCTCTCTCTCTCCCCCCACTCACTTAATTTTCCTTGATATTAAATTTGCGATTCTTGAAGCTGAGGATCTCTCTTCATCTATGATGATAATTCAGCCCGTAAATGATTTCTTGATCCCTTTGTCCCCTCCCTCGCAAGAGGATTAAGGGGAAATGAGAAGAATTCAAGAGATAATAAGAGAATTGGGAGAGCAACAAAGAGAGAGAGAGAGAGAGAGAGAGGGTAAGGGAAGTTCTGGTGATGCTTAAAAAGAAAAGAAAAGAAAAGGAGAGAGAGGGAGGGGGGGAGGGAGAGAGTAGACAACTGGAAAAGATAAAATAAAAGCCAAGAAAGAAAGAATTCCTATGAGTCAGTGCTAGCTGCTGCTGCCCTCTTCTTCAGATTTGATTTATTATTTTTTAAACCCTTTTTTCTTGTTTTTAATTCAACAAAACCAGGAATAAAAAGAAAAACTAGAAGAAGGGCATCATCATCATCATCATCAGCTGCACTACACTCTGCCAAAAGATGAGGCTAGGTAGAGAGAGAAAGAGAGATGAATGGAGATGACAAATTATGAGGATGTTGATGATTAAGAGAGAGAGAGAGAGAGAGAGAGAGAGAGAGCTGTGTGAAATGATAAAACAAATGAGATGCTGTGTTGTCAGTTCTCTTCTCTCTCCCTTTGCCGCTAATAATTGTTTATGACCCCTTTTTATTACCATCATTATTTCTATTTATTCAATATAATAATAAAAATTATTAATTTGGAATTAATCACCAAGATAAATGCATTTCTACAGCGTAATTCCTTACTTATTTTCCTTGAAATGCATGTGATATTTTCTACAGGTAATCAACATATTTTCTATTTTTAATACTTTTTTTTTGGGTGGTGGGATTTAATTTTTTTTATTAGCAACATTTTATTCATCGTCATTTCTATTTATTCAATATAATAAATATTTTATCCAATATATATCATACTTTTTGGTGATGAAATGAGTCAACAAGTTTAATGGATTTTTATAGGGTGATTTTTATTTTTTATTTTTAATGTATATAGATTTATTACAATAGTGAGATGACTCAACGTATATATTTTCTATTTTTTTTTTTTTTACTATGATGGAGTTATTTCTGGGGGTTCATTTTGATTAAAATCTCATTAATTATGTACTTGTTTTGCAGGTTTACTGACAAATATTTTTTTCCCATAAATTCTGACAAAAACTTTAAAAACATTTTCCATGCCAATATAATGATAAATAAATTAAAATTAAAATTAAAATAAATTATTTTAATATCAATATTTTAAGAAATAATACATTAACATGAAGTAAGATTTACACCTTTAAATATTTTTAAAGCATAGTTATAAGATCCAGCACAAGAGTTGAATCAATTAAAAATATAATTATAGGTTATGTATAAAAAGTTAAATTAAGTTATAATTATTATTTTTTTTAATTATTGAAACTATATTATTTTATTTTTTCTCAACAAAACTTGAGATGATATTGTTTTGATTAGAAAAGATTGGTTTAAAAGCAAATTTGACTCGAGATAGATTTTAAATTGACATGTTGCTGGATCGGCGTGTCGGGAGTTTGATAGTCTATATTAATTGATGGTAAATCCAAGAATAATACCCATCACCATAAAAACAAAAAGGAAGAAGAAGGAGGAGGAGGAGGAGGAGGAGGAGGAGTATACATCAAAAAGATTAAATGAATTTGAATAGCATAACTAATTGGAAGTAGTTGCAGAAGAGAGAGCAATGGCTGGCTCAGGTGGGGGAGGAGGATGAAAAGGAAAGCTCAAAGGGATCAGCAGCACACAATCAGTCACCCACAAGTACACACACACACATCACCTCATCCCTGAAATTAAAATTCTCTGCAAACCATCTTCGTCTTCGTCTCCAATGATATTCTGCATCTAACCTACCATTTTCCACTGCCATTGACATGGCCATGTTCGATTGGGACTTTTGCTTTAACTTTATTGAAATCGGCAACACTAGATTCTCCTTACCCTACACAGAGCCATACCATATATATTCTTTTGATTTTTCCTCCTTTTTTTTTTTCTTTTTTTCAATTCAATTTATCATTTCTTTTCCATTTTTAATGTTTTTTCTTCGCAAGATTTGAGCTGGACAAAGGTGGAACCGTGAGAATCAGAATATGTACGCTCCCACTTAACCATGGTTCAGTGTTAACCCAACCACACATCAGGCTAAAACGGCTGTTCATTAGTTCGATGTTAAATAGCCGTTTGTTCTTGTTTTGTAATAACTACAAAATGAAAAATAATTGCTAGGATATTATGCACACCGGATCAATCATTACGAGATACTACATCGTTTCGATGTTGAGTGTGTGTGTGTGTGTAGCATCTAATCAGTAATTATTTGAGAATAATTGTGTGTTTTAATTTCCTCCCAGCTTGAGAACTATATATATTGGTATATTCGCCATTAATTATAATTGTTTTTTATGTTGACAAATCTACTCGTTGTGTTTCTATGAATATCTAATTTCTTAATACTATTTAAGATGTTAATTATTAAGGTTAATACTATTAATTATAAGATTTTATGCCTTGATATATAGTTAAAGTAATTTTAAAAAAAATAAATAAATTAGTGGATCATAGGTTTCTTAAGATGTTAATTCATAGGTTTTGAATTCAATATTATTAATTCAAACTATATTCTTCTAAAATCCATGAATATATATATATATATATATATATATATTCTCAAATATCAATCATCTCGAACGGTTTTAAGAACACAACTCCACATTAATTAGTGGATCAGGAAACCAAAAATTCAAATTCAATAATTTATTTTGTTTTTTGTAGTGAAATAGTACAAAGCATGAGAGACGCTCCAGAATAACACATGGAAGATGGCTTTATATTGTTTGGGATTGCGATATAAATTAGTTTTTAGAGTATTTTTTGCTTGAAAATATATTAAAATAATAATTTTTTGATTCTATAAAATTTATTGATGACATCAGCCCATCAAAATGATAAATAAATATTAAAAAAACTTAATTTAAAAACTTAATTTTTTTCGAAAAACAAACGAGAAGCAAAAAGAAGGGAAGAAAAGTATTTATGGCCCGGTCCCACGTGACCCATTTTAATAAGTTCCATGTGATTGGGTCCGTGGGTTAATGGGTGTGGTTAATTGCTCCCCTGTAGCGCCCATCATGACCACATTTTTTTAAGACCATGACATTCACCACGTACACATTTCTTGACAGCACATTAATGGTGTCCATGTTCCTTCCTCTTTTTTATTTATTATTTTCCACCTTTTTGATCTTTAAGTATACTCTATGCTTCTTCCAAACTGTTTCATTAAAATCCCTAATCATACCCACATGACATTAGGCTGTTTAAATTAGGGTTCTAAAAGAGACTATACAACATGATAAGCATTACTTAATCCAGAGCTTACTCCCCTCATCATTTGTGGACTCCACTTGGAAACCTCTATCGTAATAAATAATAATCAATAGCTACGGGGCATCTTGTGTCCTTTATACCATAAAAATTGCTTGCGTATTCGAGCGAGCTTTCTGTCTATGGAATCACGATGTAATTTATTTTTTATTTTAAAAATATAATGAAATAATATTTTTTTAAAAATTATTTTTGATACTAGCACATTAAAACGATATGAAAACATCAAAAAACTGATTTGAAGTGAAAGAAAATAAAAAGTTTCAAATCCTTTTAAAAACGCTTTTAAAATGAAAAAAACAAGCGGACTCTTAGTGAGTGTTTGATATTGTGGTGTAAAATGCTTTTCAAAAATATTTTTTTTTATTTTTAGTATCAGGACATCAAAATCATACAAAAACACTAAAAAAACATCAATTTGATAATTTTTTCAAAGCAAATGTATTTTTAAAACTTGCTCGTACTCAATTGTAAACATAGTATATATATATATATATATCAAACATGCACTTAGTTTGATATATCAAATACATAGAATGTTTATTAAAAATAAGGTCTATATTTCAAGAGAAATTAATCTTTAATTATTCAATCAATTTATTAAGTCAATCAAGTTTAATTTGTTTGGTAAATAATTAAGATTAAAGACGAATCCAACTCGAGTTCATTTTGAATGATTTAGTTTTCTTTAATTACGTCTAACTTCAAACTCAGAAAAAAAAATGATAGTGAATACACTAATTAATCCCAGCAGTGATTTGAATGCTTGACCTTGATCCTATAAACGAAGATGTTGTGGATCAGCATTCAACCAACTAGGCTAATTAAGAGATTAATTGGTAATGTATCGGTATTAAGCACATCACTAATTAATACACACATGAAATGAAAAGTGATTAATGGACTCTTCAATAAAATAATAAACAGAACATTAATCACACTATTATTAAAAAATTATATAATTAGAGCATTAATTACTCTAGGAAGGAATCAAAATCTATCATAATTAATCTTGGTTTCACCTAAAAATCTTCAACGGACCAAGAAGATGTCAAATAAATAAATAAATAAATAAATCTTGGATGAAATAAGGAAAAGGAAGGGAGGGAGAGACAAGAACAGATTGGAACAGCTGTCAGAAGGGCCCCATTTTTGTGAGGTGTAAGAACGTGCGTGGCGTTTCTCCTGGTTTTGTGAAACCTTCCCAACTGCCACCCACACCACTCCCGCCCTCCCCTCCCCTCCCCATCATGTTAATTGCCCTAATGGGTGCGCACATGCCCCTTGCTTCCCTTGTTATTTTCATCCACCTCCTCCCCCTCTCCAGTTTCTTGCTAGTTATAATTAAAACTCGGGTTACACGAGTTAATTCAAAATAAAATTCGTTTCAAGACTTTCTTTTTTCTTAAAAAAAAAGAGAGCTGTGATCATGTTGTTTGAACCGGTCATAATCTGATTGACTAAATTTATTTATTTTATTTTAAAAAAATTAAATTAAATCAATCAATCAGGTTTGACCAGGTCAACTCTTAATATAGTTCGATATCAAATCTAGCATAAGCTATGTTTTGGAATGATAGTTAACCGAGTTAACCTATCAAGTGAAAAGTTTCGATAAAGATAAGAAGATGTTTAAAACAAAATCCAAAAAGTTTTGAGTTTATTTTGAATATTAAAAAAAAAAGATGATAGAACTTGGCCTCAATTTATAAAAATAAATAAATAAAAGGAGGAGATATGATCTCCTCTAACTTCATTTGACGAAGAGTCTAACAAAAACAAAGAAGGGTTACGTCCTATAATTTACAATCAAATCATCGAAAGAACAGAGACAAAAGCTGTAAAACACCAAAATAAAAATAATGCAAATTACTGCCATGTTCATCACCTTTTATATACAATCACTACTGTAACAATCCTTGTATTTATCGACTATTGAGGGCTTAATCCACTCCAGCTCACCATCCATTATTTTCCTAATTAATTAATTAATTAATTGGCGTATTTTAAAATTTATGAACCTCATAAATTACTCTTTATTTAGGTGATTAATCTTCCTCCTAATTAATTATTTGCACATGAACATGCACTGCGTTTGATATATATATATATATATATATATATATATATATATATATATCCTTAATACTTTGCTTGAAAGCAAATATATATAAAAAAAAGGAGGATTTTTTTATGGTTTTAAAAATTAGTTGAATTTTTGAAGAGTGAAATGCAAGTTTTATACAATTAAATATACGTTTAGCTTTCACTTTAAAAAGCATAAGAAATTAATAAACAACATTTAATAATGAGATGAAAGACTTAAATATATTAAGATTAACTAACATCAGTCTTTTCAGTTTTATAAATATCAATTAACTAATGTTTAATTACACAAGTTAATAACCTTAAATATGTTCAAATTGACTAACCTTAATTATTTTATTTTAATTAGCTCCTAGCCTGCATGGATCTTAACTGAATTATTTAGAATTCTATTTACTTTAAACAAATATTTTAAATTAAATGGTGACTTTAAATTTAATTTACGCCATGAATGTATCTTACTCAAGTTTATTAATCTCACAACACAACACACACACACACACACTCAAAACACCAAACAAGCCAGCGAAACACACTCTCCGACCAAATGTGAGCAAAACATTAGAGCCAACACACAGACAAAACACTGCAAATAGATTTGACATGAGATGGAGCTTGCTATTGTCATCACCATAATCTTGCAAAACAGCGCACATATTCCATGCATTTGGAGTCCAAAATGCACCACGAATGAACATTATTATGGTATGAGCAGAATCCTAATTCAGTGTTTTGAGGTTATGGTTTAGCCCTCACTCACACATAGTGAAAAACAACAATCCCAACGCTTCCTTGTTAAAGTGACCAACCATGTAATAACCTTAACGTGTTTGTTTATGAGGTGTGCCGCGTGCGGCGCCTTACAGAAAACATGAATTTCATGCCCTTTTCAAGAGGTGCGCAAACAAATTAGTCCCAGCTCGAAATCCAAAGTTGTCCTCCGCCACATGACCCTGCCCACCTCTTCTTTTTTCCGGTATCTATCAATGAACTCAGAAGCATGTGTTCAAGTTAAATCCCAACTGATCTGCTCTGACAAGTATAAACGCTTCTCAAGGACGTAACTACCACCATTCCTTTCATCCAACACTCCATAACCCCAGGTAATCAACCTGACCGATCTCGGGCTAACATTAGTCCTTATGGGATCTCCGAATAGAAATCTCAAATCTATACTGTTGAGCTCCCTAGTGACAAAAAACAAGAAGAAATCAACCTTAATTAACTCAAAACACATGATTAGAAAGGGGAAAAGAGAACAAATGGAAAACATGCTTATGAATTTGCAGAGGTGTGGAAATTATAGGATGAAAATGAAAAAAATAGGATAAATGTGTGTCCTAAGCCAAATCCCATGAAGTTCAGAAGAGGTCACTGTCAATTGAAGTGATTTATTAACGACTCCTAAAGCATCCTTAATTGTCCACTTTATTTAGGCCGCAGTTCCCACTAGAACTAAAATGACTTGCACCCACCAGAATGAACAAGTTGCACTTCTGGCACTTAATGCTTTACCGTGACATCAAACTGCATCTGGCCCTTCAAAAGTCACTATGAACCCTTGGCTTTACTCACTAATGCAATGGATGTACAGTGTATCCACTAGTTCATTCTCAACTTCCAACTTCAAATGCAGCTGACCTCCCACTTTTTGAGAGGTTCTCAGCTACAAATTCCACCTCTGATTTGCTAGACCACATGCAATCTTGAAGTAATACCATAGTAAGTAGACCATATCAGTCGATGCACAAAGATTAAAGCACTAAAATGTAAAGCTATTAAAAATCATTGCAGATGTCTGACAACATGCTATGATTTATGTGCAATTCCCGTCTCAAGACAGGTATATTAACATGGAGTGAACTGCAAGGAAGAAAGAAAAAATTAAGCTGCGAGTTAACCAATGAACCAAAATTACGACAACTCTCATGCGAAAACCATTATGCTGGGCTGCGTGGAAGAAAAGATGGAAATTCTAGTTCAGAAAAGAAAGAATATGACTGTAAAGGCCTCTTGAAACACAGCTACACAAAGAATCTCGCCTTAGTTGCCTATTCCTCTCAAGAAGAATATGACTGGTAAAGGCAAATGATCAAATCAACTACCAGCGGTGTATACAAACAGCCCTTCACTGAGAGATTAGTAAAGTTAAACCATCTAGAGAATTTATTAAAGAAGTAAGAAAACCACATCGACACCCTCAATGGGAAGAGAAAAAAGGCTCCATTAAGATGCTAGTTTAATTAAGAGTGACAGGTCACATAAAGAACGAATCAAAACAAGACATTGGCTGTTCATTTTTGCATGGACCCATTGAACTGTGTCTGTTTTGATGCCCTCCTAGATTCTTGCTCAAACAATCAAATCTAATAGATGCCCATTTATCCCATTCGTTACAATGAAGATAGGTTGGAGAGACTCATTAATGCTAGTCAAAACATATTTCCTTAAAAAAGTACATTTTAACTAGCAACTCATCGATTATTAAAGAACAAAGATTCATGACTAAGAGAATGAGACACGGTCATCACCAGACAAAGAAGGCTTTAAGAACAGTACAGGACATGATCACCAGCAAAAATCACAAAATGCTGGTGACAAATCACCAAAATGTTCTTCTATCACACTCACAAAATCTGCACCCCTAACCTTCCAAGTTCCAAGGGTACGAAAGAAAGCACAATACAAATTTGGAGTGTGAGAATTTAGAATAACGAACTTCATAAGGTCGTAATTGGACTAACAAGGTCCTTGCCAATATATACTCGAGCCATAATAGAGAAGTTGCTATCAAACAGACATGGTGAACTAATTGAATGATCTAGCTCTTGTGAGCATAACAAGAGTTGATAACAAACCAATGAACTCCAAGTCGTTGTAGGTCTACAACAGGAGAAAAAAACTGCACCGGAGGGCGAAGAGAGACATTTTATTAAAATACAAACTTAAACACAACTCAATTCAACAGCATTGAATTGCTGGCATGACTCCCCGAAGCCTTATCTGACACTACAACATGCCTTTTGACACATTTTTTCTTTTTCTAAGGCTCCCTTGTAATTTTAACACTTTCTCCAGTCTTTCTGGGCATATACTTTCCTATTTGTTGGGCATATTGTTCCCACGGAATGCATCTCTAGCTAGAATATGTGTCAATGACCCGAAATCTGGTTGGCAGACCTCCCACACTTTAGCTTCTTCCATGCTATCTAGCTTCTGATAGCACGGTTGGTTTTGTCCTTCTTTCCTCAGTTTGTTTCTTTCATTCCTTTAATATGTGCATGGATGTCTCATGCGCATGTATGTGTGTTAATGCTAGTTTTGTTACTGAAATGAAAAATAACCATCAGTCTGAAATGAAGCCTTTCTGTTTAAGCAGTGAAGGTACACAAATTGGAGACAAGATGCAAGTTGAGTTGTGCTATGATGCACGCCTATGAATCCATATTATAATGGCCTCATAAATTGCATGGAGTTGAGGTAAGACTCATGGAGTACATAAACAAATCCTTCAAACTTACTAGTATCAGAAACTGGGAAGTCAAATGTAATATATTCATAGAATTAGATCATAGCAAGTATCATACAGGTGGAATAAATACAGAAAATATGCACTAATGAGCACTGAAAGTACACAAATGAGATATGAGAATGTAAGATGATGTGCTCAACAAGTTGCACTTGGATCCCACCTATCAACAGCAAAGCAGAACCGTATTGTAAGACAACTGCATTCTAATTAGAACAGAATCTCAAACAAATGCTCTCTCTCCCCAACACACACACACACATGAAAATCCTAACAAGGGCTTTCCCTATCAAGTGAAAAGGACATATCAAACTAACACCAAATAATTGGGATGATATTTAACTGAACATCCACTAGGATGAGTGAGTGGCACAATGAAGGTCTAATTGCTCAAACAATAGAGTTCCAGAGAGAGTTGAAGGTGCAAGAGAAAATATTACTAGAATTGACATAAAACACACACTTAAAAATAGAAGGAATGAATCGCGGCATTTTCATTAGCAAACTAACTAAAACTGTCTCTCACATCATTAGCAATGTCTATATGTTAGATACAGACTTGAAATTATTTACCTTCTGAAGAAAAAGGAAGGCAAAGAATGCAGTCCACGAAGTGAAAGTTTGCAATCTCATCTTAAACTCAACTGTGTACAAAAAGGAACTATCATATCTGCAATTTGTTAGCATGGCTTTCAAAATGCCAGATTACAGTCAGTAAACTGCTGTTGCAAGAAGGAAGCAATGATGCTGAACAACATAAAGCACAAGTTGGAGAAGGGCCTTCTTCAAGCAAAAAATATATCCACAGCATTACTAGCGAGTATACCAAGTGCTCCCATTCAACCCATATTTCACACAGAATCAGCAAAAGAACCACAAGATCCTTTCTCACACTGTCCAACTGATATTGTAAGGAGTTCATCACTTGCTTGATTCAGTTTGCAACACAGGCGACGTGGTGACTGTCCAAATATATATTTGAAATGTCAGCTTTTAGCTTGAAAGGAAAGTCTGAAAATTACAGTAGACTCAGAGTAGACAGTAAAAAGAATACAAGGAACTCACCAAATGCCAGTTCTTCTTCAGAGGATACCCCAACACCTGAATACTCTCCACGTAAGGCAAAGGAGCAGAACGAGTAAAGCAGAAAAAACTTCTTTTCAAATCATCTTTCATTCTTGCCTGCACATATGTACCCAAAGTAGTGTTGCCTTGTCTTTCCACGTCTTCTAAGAAGAAGAGGACCGGCCTCTTACAAACAGATTTGGAAGGATCCCTGGTATCCAAATCAAACTCATTCCGACTATGAATCTTGTTCCAAGCAGAGTAAGTCATTTCTGAGCGTTCAAGCACCCGGGGAGGAACAATGCCCGGGAACACTTGAATAGTGTAACCAAGCGAGACGGAAAAGGATAGGCGGCGTGCACGGTCATAACAGATCGATCGCTGCAAGAAACTCATAGGGTCAACCTTCATGGCCTTTGTGAATAGTTTCAAATTATCCAGTGAACTCAACCCAGGGTAAAAAGGATCCACAGCTTCAACATGATGAATCGATACAAAGGGTGCAACCGGATGCGCAGATAGCAGACCATGAGCACTACCCCTAATATCCCACTGCCATAACAAAACCAACCACAATTCAAATTCAACAAGTCAAGACAACCCTCTAAATTTTGTGGTCAACATTTAATTCATCAAGTTGACTTCGATAAAAAAAATCACAAACTTCTCAGCAGCACAAGTCATAATTACTAACAAAATGCAAGTTGTCTAAACAATTAGAAAATAATTAACAGCTGATTGGATAAACAAACCTGGTGAAACCCAAGCTCTCTTGACAATGGAACACCGAGCTCCGAAATACAAGCGTGGAGCCTATCATCACTTCCATATAACTTATGATATCTCTCAAGACAATCATCAAGAACACTATAAAGCGCCTCGGCGAGAGGATAACTTATAGCAATCCCCCCACCTCCATAAGCCATATTATGACTAAAATAAGTATTCGCAGAGTGACTCTCCGAAGAGCCACCAACATAAACCATTTCATTATAATCGTACTTACTTAACACATTAACCAAATTATCCACATTAAAAATAGTATCATCATCGCCTAAAACAAACCACCTTACATCAGACAAACCTAGTCGAAAAGTCTCCAACACAATGCGTCCAATCCGAAGCCCAGAAGGATGTCCGGTCGGGTTCGTGTACCGAAACCGAGAAGTATCCTCCGAAATCATAATCACAGGCAATGATTCATCCCATTCTTTATCATCCACTTTCTCCTCTAACCAAACATGACCCCTCATTGAATTCTTTCTCCACCAAAGCCTTATAAACTCTCTCCTTCTCTTCCATAACTGAGAGGATCCTGCAATGCCGAAAACTATATGATTCAACGTCAATCCTGCTTCAACCTTCCGTCTCTCCGCCTCGGACAGGCTCCTGTTTCTGCCCAATTGAAGAGACGGGGCGGTGGAGAAACTCGAAATTCCGTCAACTTTCCCGTTTTGATTTGGCTTCTGACTTCGTGGCTTCCATGTGAGAGTATGAGGACTGCCTTCCCAATTCTTAAACCTATGCCAACACCGAGCAGTAGTGCCAGAAAATACAAGAGACAGCCAGGCTGTGGTGGAAATCACGAGTGCAGCCACCACAACGACGGCGGTGCCAGTCCGACTCTGACGCCATCTACGGTTGCGGTTGCGGGTGCGGGAGAGTGAGAGCGGCGAGCGGCAGGGAGGAGAGGAAAAGTCCATTATGAGCTCCGATTTTCTGTTGTTTGGGTGGGAAGAATCGTTTCCGTCTCATAAGAAAACGGAAAAAGGTCGTGTTGTTTACGGTGAAGATTTATTACAATTCAGTTTGGTTTATGTTGATCTTGTTGTTCGGAGGGATTAAGGATGGGTTTTAGGATTATAATTTTCATATTTCAAAAATATTTCTGATAAAATTTATTTATTTATTTATTTCAAATTATTTATTTATTCTTTAATATAATTTTAATACGGTGGAATTAAAAATAAATTTTAAAAAATAAAAAAAATATTATAATATATTTTTAATTGAAAAACACTTTAAAAATATAATAATACAATATAAAACATCTTTTAAACAAAGTAGAATGAGTGAGCAATGATTTTATTTTATTTAAAAAAGTTTTGAAAAAAAAAGGGGGGATTGATTTGTTGATTTTGAAAATTGAAAGGGAAAGGGAATCTATTTTTTATTTTATAATTTTCTGTGGAATCTTTTTGGAACCGGCCGGTGTGCTTGTTGGGTCGTAGCCCGGAGGAATTTCAAACGTGTGGAGGTTCGAACGGGATTTTGCTTTTGAAATTGGTCTCTTTTGATGACATGTCAATTTCTTAACCTTTTCATTTTTGTTTGTCAATGTAATGATTTTTCTAGGAATATTTTTTATATATATATTTTTAGATTAATTTTTAGCGTATAATCTCTTCATGACAAAAAAAGAATAAAAAAGCATGACAAAAAAGCATCTTTTTAAGAAAAACATGTCCTCATTGTTTTATTCTCATGGGAAAAAAAAAAAAACTTAAGGCAGCGCTTAATTGGGTAACACTTGATAGACGAGGGACTCAATTGGGTTTTATTTTATTTTGGGACCTAGTTGATGATTTTGTGATTGTCTGGGGATAAATATGTCCTTTCCCTTTTATTTTGTAATTGAGAGATAAAATACCCAATCCCATGCAAGATGCGTATACTTAAGATATTCAGAACCAAAATTGTTAAATTTGTTTCAGTCTGAATTGGATGAGTTAACTCAATTTATTTAAAATAATATTATATTAAATTTATTTTAAATTAAACTAAGTTATGACTAGCTAGATTACTCGGGTACATTTGAGTAAATTAACTTTTATATTTTTTATTATAAAACCTGAACTAAATCAGGTTTTAGTATATGATACATTGAGATGGGTTGATAACACTTATCAAAAGGTGTCTAATACCTAATACATATTGTTTACTGTCACTATCCTTGTCGTTGAATGTTAAAATTAAGCTTATTATAAATGTTTTTTTAATTTTATTTTCCTCGACTTTCATGTTATCATATTTAATTCAAGAATGAAAAGATATTATATGAAAATGTATGTCATGATTTTTTCAAGTACAAGGATAGATAGCATGTTTGGCTAGAAATAACACACACACACACATATATATAGAGAGAGAGAGAGATGGTTTGGTTATAAGCTCAGTTTAAATATTCATGAATTTGGCTAGTTATTATATTCAACATATTTAACTTTGATCATAAACTGAACCCAAGTCACCATAGATCTGATAAATTATCAGATTCAATATACTTGAGTTCAACCATGAATTGATCCCAAGACACCATGAATTTATCACTTTATCAGATTCAATATACTTGAGTTTAGTCATGAGCTAAGGTCCAAGGCATTGTGGGTTTAACAATATATCAAATTCAATATACTTTAATACAACTGTAAGTTGAGCTCAAGACACAATAAGTTGAATGAACTGTCAAATTTATTTCCTCTAGGTGTGGCTACACGCCAAACCCAATTGTCTTAAAGATCCATGTTAGGACAATAGAGTTCAGTTCTATCTTAAGATTATTAACATGATCTAATATTCATGTAAGAAATAATCATATTCCTACATTTATAAATGTATAAAAGATTTTTCAATGACTTAATATATTTTGATATCATTAATTATGACTTTTCATTCCTTCTATTCTATCAAGAAACAAGATTTGAATATCATCTAAATTATTTAGATAAATAGGTTACAACTTTCTATTCTCCAAGTTTATGAGGATTTAAAACACAAAAACAAGAACAAAATCTTAATAAAATGACCGTTGAGACTGATCGGGTATATGTTGATCAATTTGTCACCGAGTCGAACTTTTACATTTACTCTTGTGAGGCATACTCTGTCTTGGTCACTACCGGTAAAGATCCTCACAGGAACTGTGGGATTAGCATAAATATGATTGCTCGAAAGCCAGGGACTCCGAATGGATTTGCCATTCTAATTTACGAATTTAATCCCCTTGATGCTCAGCCTCTACCATAGCCACCGCCTGGCCCTCTCTGGAAAGATACAAACTCACAAAGAAAACAAAAACAAAACAAAAAAAAACATTGAGAGACAAATTTGTTTTAGAGTTGGTTGTTTAGGGTTCTTTCTCTTGGTTTGATCGGTGCTTGTCCTCTATCTAGTTTCTTCGGATTGTAGAATCTATCAAAATATTCATGCTTAATCAATGTTTTCTGTTCTAATTGATTTTTTATAATAATAATAATAATAATAATAATAATAATAATAATAATAATAATTGTGTCTTGTTTTGGCACACGGGAAGACAATAAAATCCTAGCAACTCGGTAGGGATTACCAGTCACACTCAAAAGCATTAGGAACTCATTTTAATGAGAGATTGTTTATTGACATGGGGACAAAATTAAAATAAGATGGGAATATATGTGGGCTTGGAACTTCTTCAGACTAAAACAATAAATAAATAAATAAAAATTCATTAATTAATAGTTGCCTAGGATTCGTTAAGAGATAGATCATGACATGCCTGCAATTTTGACAAATAAATTACTCTATCTCATGATGCTCTTACCAGGAATGTGTCAAGGCAATGTTTGAAACTTTTTTTTTTCCTGACAAAATCTGCATTATAATAGTATAATGATTGCTCCATGGCCATTGTTAAGCTTCTTGCATGAAAGTCAAACCAGCATGAAAGAGGCTAAAGAACAGTGTAAATTATTGGGAATTCGCTAGCCCTTCTGCCCTTTTCTTACTTTTCCTCAGGTGAAATCATTAGGTTTGATTCATCATCTATAAATCTTCTGTTATGATGATAATCCCAACAAATTATAGTTCAATTGGTATTAATCATGCATTCACAGAATTTCTTGTTCATATTAAAAAATTCATGATTATACGTCCACAGGATAATTCATTGTGATATCTATAAGATTTTCTAGAGCACGGTGATGTTCAGCATTTCTCACCAATTTTATATATCACCGCCCTTGCTCGTGAACTGATGCTGCAAGATCACAGAGTTTAAATCTGCAGATAGTTTATTGTGTTAGGGAAAGAAATTGTGTTTCAAAGAATTGCTGTGAAGGGATGCAAACCATGATCACCGATCATCATCAACATTATTTAATTGCAACCATTAATTCACCATGTTATATATAGAATTTATTTTTTTACTGATTCTTCCTCCGAATTACCACCACCTTTTCTCATCTCTAATTCAGAAGTTAAGAAGAATAATCATGTTTAAATTGCAGGTTTGAAATCAACAGCCTGCAAAGCACTGGTTAAATTCACCATGTCAAGATCAATAACACGGGCATGTATAATTGTTGATGATGTTAAATTCTCTTGAGTTATAATTGATTACCTTCTTGAAATGAAAGCATGGCCAGCCATGAATAAAAAGCACAAGGGTTTGAAGAAAGTGAGAAGAACTAGCTAGCTAGCCAGCCAGCAACCTAAATTTGACTTGCCAGATTTTTTATATATTTTTAAATTTCAAATCATTAGATATAAAGAATCAAGCTTTTTTGTTTTCTTTCTTCTTTAATTATTGGTAATTCCGTGTTGCTGTTAGCACGTCACCATCTTCCTTAATTTCCCATGCCTTTCCGGATTCAATAAAAAGGGAAGACAATGAGATAAAATCCCATGCTATCATTAATTCATGCATGGTTAATTTCTTGTGTTCAAATAGAAAATTAATTTCATCTTTTAAATTAATAAATTATATTTAGAATGTGAATTTTAATAAGTGTTATGATATTTTGTATAAAAAATAATTATTAGGTGAACTTAATCCTCCACCCTCTAAGATTATAGTCGACCAATGAATAAAACTTTATTAAATTAATAAATTATATTTAGAATTTTATGAAATTTAATAGTATAATCTTAATTAAAAAATAAAAAAAATACAGTGAATCAATCATAAAATTAATAACTTGGATAAATTCCATGATATGTAAAACATTTATTGGTTTGATCTATTGTCTTAGAGGATGAACTAGATTAATTTAATAATTTTTTTATTTTATAAAAATAACAACTTCAATTATTATTTTAGAATCAAACTTTTTTTTGCATTTTTTTCTCAGAATAATTTTTTCCCAATTCATTACCTTCTTTTTTTCCTATAAGATTTTTATTTTTTATTTTCACATATCATTTTAATATCATACATTTATGGACGGGAGCCAGTTTATTACCCCAACCCAATACATGGGAGAATTGTTTTCATTCAAATAATGTATATGTTCTATTTATTTTTATCCTTTTTTAATAAAAAAATAAATAAATTTGTGAGTCTATGGCCATCGAAGTCCGAGTTTCTCAAATTAAATTTGTCAAGAATCACCATTTGTACGTATTTTAAACTGTCTTTAGTTATAGCTAGGGCATGTAGAGTTTAGACTTTGGACCAACAGCACATGGAGATGAAGTTTTGTTCAACTTTAAAATAATAGAAAAAAAAACTCTGCTTGACAAATAAACAATAACAGCAAGAATTAATAATGTAATTAGTTAATGATTTTGTGTCTTAATTTAATTTCCAAGTATGTTTTATAAGGAATGGATTGAGTCTGTCAGATTCTGACTCCATATGTTTCCTTCCTTACCATACACAAATCCAAAGACCATTGGAGATGTTTCTATGAGTTCTGGTAGCATGAGACTAGTTCCAACCAGAGGCCTAGTTGTCTGCAGGTTCTGGTGGTGCTGGCCCATCCCTTCACGTATTTTCTTATGATCTCTTCTCTGTTACTCCTCTCAGCACACCTTCTCTGTGGCTTCCCTTAAGCAACCCGCCACCATACCCACCATTGCCATCCCCCCTAGTGCTATCCATCCACCGACAACTAGTCCTTAAGAACACCACCACTGATCTCTCTTTCACCATAGAATTGCCATATAGTTCTCGATCGCTGCTTCTCTAGTGTTCTTCTCTTGCTTGTGTCACCATCATGGGCTGCTTTCTCAGACTCAAATTCGGACACAAAAGAGACACCAAGAAAATCGATGCTGCTGCTGCTGCTGCTTCAAATGGTACTGGTGATCTTGACCCGAAAGAGGAAAAAGATTTTGATGGTACTAATGGCTGTGCAAGGAAATACAGTTGGAGTGAGATTGAGAGGCTGTCAATGAATTTCTCTCAGATTGTTGGATCAGGAGGGTTTAGCACAGTATATTTGGCGCACTTGCGTGGTTCCAGCATTGGGGCAATCAAGATTCACTGCCCAAGTGACTATCTTAATAGAGTCTTCAAGCAAGAACTAGACATCCTGCTCCAACTTCAACATGACAACATTGTCAAGCTTCTAGGATACTGTGACAATCAAGGTTTGTGCCTGGTTTTACTTGAGAAAATTGTTAGTGACATTACTTGTTTGTTGTTAAATCTGAGTTCTCGTGCTAAAAATCTATCTTTATTGTTTTTAATTCTCAGACGAAGGTGCTTTGGTATTTGAGTACGTTTCCAATGGAACCTTGCAAGACAAACTCCATGGTGCAGGAAGAGAAATTAGGGAGTCATCGAGAAGTACAGTACTTTCATGGAGAAAGAGAATGGCAATAGCTTACCAACTTGCTCAAGCTCTTGAATATTTACATGAAAAATGTCCTCTCCAAATTGTACATGGTGACATCAAACCTTCAAATATTTTACTCGATGAGCAACTCAATTGCAAGCTATGTGATTTTGGGTTCGCAAAGATGGGATTTTCTTCTACAGTAATGAGTTCCAATAATAGGAAGCAAGTGATGATGGGTTCTCCGGGTTATACTGATCCACACTACCTTAGAACAGGAATAGCATCAAAGAAGAATGATGTGTACAGCTATGGAGTCATCATTTTGGAACTCGTGACGGGAATGGAGGCATTTTGCGAGGAAAGAGGCCAGGGCCAGCTATTGACATCAATGATTGGACCCATTTTGAAGAGCATAATTGCTAGTGGTGATGAGTGCAACCCGACGAAGGTGGCAGAAATGGTGGATCCAAAATTGGGAGGAGACTTCGAAGTCAAGGAAGTCATGGCTATGATTTCCCTTGCAGCTCTTTGCCTTGGACAGTCTCCAAGTCTTAGGCCTTCTGCTGCACAAATCCTGCATACCATCAAGGAGAATGTAGCTTCCATTTCCCTCCTCTGCACACAGCAAAAGGATTTGCCAAATAAATGCTAGTAGAAACTTTCTGTCAGGAATTACAGGGATGATGTTGATGGCGTCAAATTGTAAATGAAATGCACGTACAAGTTTTTTTTTTTTTTTTTTTTAATTTTAATATCATGTCATTTATTTGTAACATGCATACAAGTCATTTGTTGAAAAGGATTGTTGGCTAAGGACTTGTTCAGATGGCAATGAAAGTGAGACCTTGGTTCAAGAAGAGTAAAAAATAAAGGTGTTTTCTTTATTTTATTAATTACTATCATTTAAAACCTATTAATGAAAATAATTTATTTTATAGGAAAATTAATATGCATTCAATTTACAACATATCTCTGAGGTAAAACATTTTAATTCAATGAAAATGATTAAATAAGAATCAATTTACAACGTATAAAAACTATCAAATTTGGATCCAAATAATTAAAATAATAAGGTTGCAAAAAGAATTATAGCATTTAAGTGAGCTATATAATAAATCCTATCTATTTGAACATTTCAGAGATTTCATGATAAACTATATATTAAAATGCAATAAATATGTTTTGTTGAATGTGTCAACCTAAACAATTTTAATTTAATAAATTTGATTAAGCAAGAATCAAGTGGTAATTAACTAAATTTTTAAAAGAAAAACAAATGTAGAAAGGTTAAGACAAAAATATCAAATGATCATTGTATTGGATTATATAAAAAAATTATGAAATATATATATATATATATATATCTTTTTTCTTTTTTGTTGTTGTTTAATCTTTCTTTAATACTTTTCTCTCCTTTCTCTCTGAAAAAAAGAGTAAATAAAATATAGAAAAAAATCAAGATCGTTGTATTGTATTATACAATATATTTAAAAAGATTAGTTTTTGGCGTTATTGTTTACCTCCTCGTATAACATTGTAGATATGTTTAATTTTTAAAGATGTTAGCATGATTCATTTATAATTTTTTTAGATTTTATATATATTAAATTTATTTTTTTTCAAAAACAATATTGATTTTTTCATAAGATTTTTAATATATGCAACCTTGCATAGTATTTTGTTTTCTTTTATTGTATTTAATAAATTTTATGTGTGTTTTAGTTTCTATTACAAATTTATTTTGATTAATAAATTCATTAAACACAACCGCTTAAATTATTCATATTGCAATATTAAATATCTTGATCTATATTTGTCTCTTAATATTTTCAGTTTTATTTTTGTTTATTGTTGATTTTTTTTATTTCTTTACATGATGATTATTGATTTGTTTAACTAGATGCGTTTATAAGTTTTTCGATTTACATATGAGATTTTTTTATGTAAAAAGCACATTAAAAATTTCTAAATATTTGATTTTTTATTATGTTTTGATGTTTTAGATTTGATTCTATTCTTATAATTTTTTATTTTTTTTTTCTTGACCCACCCTCTTATGCTTCATTCATGGTTCTTGTTTTTTTTTGCTTTTCAGGTTATTATCTTAATAACACGCGTGACCTCTTTTAGTTATCAAAATCTTAGATTTTTTTTTACTCATTATAAAATGTTGATATTACATTAATACCCTCTTTTATTTTAACAAAATATTGATCCGTCCACAGCGTACACATGAGTCATTTATTTAGTTATAATTAAAAATACCAAATTACACTAATAACTCTCTTTCAATATAACATGCTCGGAATTGCATTTTGTATAATTATAAAATGTTGTAAAAATTATTTATCAATCTCTTTTTTTTTTTAGAAAATGAATTATCAACTCCTGTAAACTATGACTAATTCACTATCACCCACCAATTGCTGCAACCCAAAATTTTTTCTAATTCAAGTTTAATTATCCTAAAAAATTATATTTAAGAATTGTGCTATATATTTTCCTATCCCAAAGTAGAGGTCCATGGCACATTTTTGCATTCATTATGAAAGGCAAACGATATCCTCAAAAACTATTCAATTCTAATCATAGTTTTAAAATTCGGCCAGATCCAGTGAGTTGATCTAGAACCCAGCTGACTCAAAATTGAAATCAAATTGGGTTGAAAAAAATAGAGAAAAAAAAAATCCAGAAGGTTAACCCGGTGATTTAATTGACCCGGTAAGATTTGTTCAAAAACCTGATTGCAACCCATTAATTTTTATTTTTTTAAAATAAAATGATATTGTTTTAATTTTTTAAAAAAAAAAATTTAACTCATTTGATGACTCGATTAAAATTTAAAATTTAAGTCTTAGACTGTGCCAGATTTATTATCTGAACCCAAAATCAGCATTAGAGATTTAGAACTGTACCAGCCCAAAATTAAATTGGATGGCCTTAAAAAAAAAAAAATTCTTTAGCCACAAGTACTATTTACCAAGGGCCAGTGGTAGATAGTGAGAGGGCAGACAAGACAGTGAGAGTTAGAAAGTGATCATGTCTTGCTCCATTTTGCTGATTCCTACGAGGTTCCCCACATTGACTAGTTACGATCATTGTGGTTAAAATTATGAGTTAATTCTTAAAATTTTATGATGTTACAAGGTAATATGTATATAATATATTAAATCAGATTAAAATTTGAAATTAATCAAAATCAATTAAACTCGGTTAAAATTGATAAAATTAGACCGATTTTACGAGTTTGACTAATTTTAATCGAGTTTGACCGATTTCAAATTTTAATCCATGAAAATTAAAAAATTTACTTATTGCATCTAGAAAATTTTTTTATGGTAATAAGTTTGATGTGGGATGGCAACATTGTATACATATTGATAAGAATTCTAAAAAAATTCAGCAAGTATTGTCAAAAAATTATCAGTGAAGGTATTTTTTGTTTCAAACAGTATTTGGCTTAAATCGCGATTTGGAGATTCAAATTGATGATATTGGTGTTAGTACAAGTAGTAGTACTAATGTTCATAATATTGGTATTGGTATTAGTAGTGATATTAATAATCATTTTGATGCTAATGATATTGATGAATGTCTGAGGAATAATAAGAAAAATGAAGATAATAAAGCTGGTTTTAGTTTATATGACACACCAGCAGATTGTTTATTTTAAGTTTGTTAATTATTAATTAATAAAAAATTATTTAAAGTATGCATGAATTTTTATTTGAATTATATATTTTAAAATATTTAAAGTATGTATGAATTTTTATTTGAAGGATGAATTTTTTAATATATTTTAAAATTTTATAGCTTTACTATTAAGTTTGTTTTATATTTTCCGTACAGAATAAAAATACCGATTTTAACAACTTGGTTACAACAAAGACATCATCTCAACAACTTTGCCGGGGTTCTCTTCTTTTTCTTGTTTAAGGAATGGGAGAAGATCCAATTCCAGTGCTACTTGTATTTCGAAAAGAAGACGTCTTGGCTGCAAATGTCAGTTGGCAGATCTTGCACCTGTAACCTCTGCTGCCTATGGTGTCATTCTTCTTGGCGGTGGCCTCTTTGCCTGTAAAAATTGAATCTTTTCCTTTTCTTTTCTTTTTTGCCTTTGTTGCCTTATCTTTGTTTTTGCTTATAAGGATTGCATTTTTGTGAATGAAGTTGGTAAATCAGGAAGCAAGGGGTCACTTTTTGGAGGGTTGACAGGGGCTGCTCTTATGGGAACGGTAACTTTTACTTAAGTTTTTGTCATTGCTCTCTATTTAGTTAAAATTTGGTATGAACTTTTTGATGCATTACGAGTCCTAGCCTTGAGTCCTTTGACTACTAGAACGATGCCTCATTGTTAGGCTTTCCATATTTGTGATAGTTCATGTTCTGAACTTCAAAAGAGTGTTTGTAGTGTTTAAGATTCTTTATGATAGTTAGTTCATTTGAAAGCACAGAGATAAAGGTGGGGTTTGATCTCTCTCATGTTTCTGATGATGGGCATAGCACATTGTTAACTCTGGACTCATGACACCCTCAATCTTTAATGAGTGGAATAGCTGTCCTAGACCCCCTGTAAAAGCGAATCTTGGTCTCCATTTGATTGCACTGCCAAAACTGACCACCCAAATTATTAATTAGGTGCTATACATGGTGAAAGAAGATGTGGGATGAAGGACTGAAGTTAAGAAGAAGAATGGATGCTTCTTTAAAAATTTACTTGTCTTACTAATGGCGTCAAATTGATTTCACTGATAATAAATAATAAGCCAACCCAATGAGCACTCTAAAGCATACCGCCATTCCAAATAGTGAACCAACCTAGCATACCCTCAATGCAATGCATACTATGCTAAGGGGTGTACTGTCCCCCATGATCATACAGCGACCTTAAGATGTACCAAGTTCTAGGAAACTATGGGCTGGAACTCACTGCCAAATCTGAGAACTTAGTTGAAACAGAACGAGTAGTATGTGGAATTGTCGAATCTCAAATCAACTTGAGATAGGAACTTTACTGCAATGGCCCTTGGGGGATGTTATTAAAGATGAATGGAAAAGTATTAGATTGGTTCGGACTTGCTAATCCAAGCCCTTCCATCCAAACAAGACAAGCTAGCAGAGCAAGGCATTCAAGTTGATGTGCAGTCTAGGTGATCAGTGTAAGGAGATGGAACCCCAATTCTATGCCCACTCTTGATATGATTATGTATACTACCTAAACTTGGATAGAAACAGGATAGTTCATTAGGGAAAGTGTTAGTCATTGGATGATTTCTAATGCTCAGTATAAGAATGGAACATTTGACTGCTTGAGCTAGGAGTACTTCAAGCACAAGACCTTTTTGTTGGTGGGAGGAACCACTGGTGGTGGCTTTGAAACACTCAGAGGGGATAAAACACAAAGTTTTATTACAAGAACACAAGCTTAACAAACACAAAAAGAACTTACAAATACACACCCTCTCTTTCTCTCTAGTGTCTCTCTATTCTCTCTACTCTCCCACACATAATAGCATAAGCTCAGCTTGCTATTTATACACGAATTCAAAACAAGAAAATTCAACCTTCAAGTGTGAAGGCGGCTGTGGACGGTGGTGTGAAGGCGGCTGGCGGTTGCGGCTGGTGGCTGGCGGCTGGTCGGTGGCGGCTGGTCAGTGGCAGCTGGTGGTTGCCTTCCTTGACCATCTAGATTGAGTTTAATATTCAACACTTTTCTCAATAAATTCCATATCTAGATTGAATTCAGCTTTTGGGTCTGCTGGAGATTCAAATGAGTTCGTAAGCATACCTGGTCTCTTTTTGAGTGCGTATATTGTTGCTGTTGCAGCTTTGCTTAAAGATGGTGTATGGAGATGGGTTTGATTTCTGCAGAAGATTTGGTGCAAAATTAGAATGGCCACTCTTATGAAATTATATCGTAGAGCAAACTTACCTGGGCTCTTTTTGAGTGGTTATGTTGTTGCTGTTACAGCTTTGCTCAGAATGTTGCTTAAAGGGATTGTGAGGATTGCTTGTTAGTTTCCTTAGTCTTCTTAAATCTTTACTTTACTATATTAAGGTTTTTTGCATCAGTTGTATTTAGCTTATTATCGCTGTTACCTTTATCTTAATGCTTATTCTTTACAAGTGTTAGCCACCTGTTCCTTTTTGGTTAATGAATTTATTTGTCTATCCAAAGAAAAGAAAAAACAAAAGAAAGAATCTGCAACGTTAGACCTGGAAAAACTAAACAAAATCAACATTTTCAATACCATTAAACTCTATTATGATTAACCGTACTAGACTGTTCAAAATGCATTAGGACAAGGCTGAAGGTGGTTCAAACATGCTGCCCACTTATTGTGAATTAGCAGTACTAGATTGTTTTTCAGAAATGTTGGGAATGTGTGCATGTGTATACAATCACGCATGAACTTGTGTAAATGCAAGTTGGAGGTAGCCATCCTTGAATTCTGAGTAACGTAAACAGCGAAACCAGATTATAAAGTTTGTGCTACTACATTGATAACCAGGCTTGCCTTTTCCATGTAGGCTTACTTTCTGATGCAAGCTCCGGAGACAAAAGCTATTGGGGATTCCCTCGGGTTTGGGTCAGCATTCCTATTCTCTTCTGTATTTGGTAAGTCTTTTCTTTGTTCAGAATGTCCTAGGTATCTTGATGTTGGTCCTATGTAGTATGTACATCATAATTTGAAAATTTGACTGTTTCTATTGCCTTTTTCTTCTTTGTTTTTCTTATACTATCCAGGAATACGATTGGCAGCTACCCAAAAATTGATTCCTTCTGGTCTTCTGCTAGTTTTATCTATTTGTGCACTGTCTGTGTTCATCTCCGCCTATTTACTGCAGGATAATCTCTGATTATTGACCGTATTTAGTCAATCTATCATTTTTGTCATTCTAATGTACGAGCTAGTGTACCTTCCATCAACATAAGAAGTGTCTTTAATTAAAATTTTGCATTTTGAGTTGATATAGAATCTGATCTTAATCATTGATTTCTCCTCAGGTTCTTCATTTCATTTCTCAAATAAGCAAGTTATCTGAATATAATTTAGCAGCTTCACTTTTTCACAGATAATTTGCGCATATATATATATATATATATATTGTGATGAGTAATGGGTTTTTCACAGCTTCATTTCTTGATCTCGATTTTAATTCTTCTGGTAATGGTAATCGATTGGTAGTAGGACATGTTTTCCAAGTTAAATACCAAGATCTATGTGAAGAGTGATTTAGTTCTTCAGCTTTTAGGTGAAACCATGGGCTATTTGATAGCTAGCTTCTTGTATTATTTTTTGTTTGCCTGTATTTCCTTTTCCTCATAGCTGTTCCAGTGCATGCTAAGATATGTATGTATACTTGACCGTGTAAATGCAGATTTGACAGGATCTGGCCAAAAGGGATCTTGTCAGTGACCAATGCCTACATTTTTGTCTTGTTATTATTCCCAAGTCAAATAAGTTGCATCCCACGCTAGCAAAATAAGGATGGCAATCCATGTCTCTTTAGCACTGGTCTTGTCTTTGTGAAGCTCATCTATTCATTGGAGTACTAGTCAGAAGCTTCTAGTGAGATACTGCTGGTGTTGCTTGGTTCATGATTAGGGTTGGCATTGATGCAAAGTTGATTTTGTGGAAAAGTCCTTTGGCACTCGAAAATAAAAAGGAACAGAAAAGAGCGGAAAGAATGATGCGGTGTATCTTCTGCTCAACAAACACACCTAGAGTTTCTGCCACACAAAATCCCATTAAAGCGTGAAAGAAATGGAGTATACTTGATGGTCAAACCACTTTCTTGTATCCCACATGCTATCATTATAGTGCGCAATCCACAGCAACTTTTTCTCCTAAGCATTTCTGATCTCAAATTTGATAGTTTGTGGGACTTGGACAGAATTATTCCGACAGAATTATGCCAGACAATTAAGATATAAGGTGTATGCTTTACTTGTGATTAGCTTTAACCGCATAATAGTTAGTAGAGAATGTCGCTTCCATACATGGAGAAAATTATGCAAAAAGTGCTTTTCATAAAAATATTCAAGGAATCTTCCCTTTTGTCTAGGAGGGGAAGTTGGGTTTTGTTTTTTTCGAGTATTGACTGTGCTTGAAAGAGCTAGTCACATTGGAGAACAGGAAGGAAAGGAGCTCGAGAGAGGAGAGATCCTGATGACTTTATTGAGTCTCAACTTTCATCATTCAAGGCCTCTCCCAAAAAGGCCCTCCACTACATCTTGTCTGCAAGTGTTATGCATTGAAACATCCATTTCCTCTGCGCATCTTTTTCAAGAAAAAACCTCTGCTGCTCATGGAAGAAATTCCCAGTTACTTGTTGATGGGGATATCTTGTGATTAAAGGGTATGTAGCCAAGCAAGCACAGAAATAAAGGAGGCATGACTAAGAGGCAGAATTTCCCTACTGACACACCTGATTTGCACAAAGATATACTTGTTTGTTTTGATTAAGTTAGCTAAGCACATTAATCAAGAGATCTAAGAAGGTGCTAGTGGACTTGGTAGCTAAGTATTCTGTCATTATGCTAGGTTAATCAAAGCTGTACAGAATACTTAAAAGAGCCAGTTTTGTGAGTGGTAGAGGAATCTCAGCACAATTCAGAGTTTGCTAATTAATATTTGGTGGCATCAACTCCACTCAAAACCCTCGGAGAGAAAAAGGGCACTGCCCATCTAATCAATCTTAAAAGAAATTAGTGCTTTCATTAACTTGGAATACTTAATTGATTTGAGTTCCTCGAAATATTATAATATAGTTGTTGTTGTTTTTTAAAGTATTTTTTATTTAAAAATATATTAAAAAATATTTTTTTAATTTTTTAAAATTATTTTTAATATTAACACATCATAAAAATCTAAAAATATATAAAAAAAATTAAAAAAAAAATCAAACTCTTTCAACCGCTTTATTAATGGCTAGAACAATTATTTTCTTCCAATATGTGCATTATTTCCTAAAAGTTTATGCAAAAAGTTTTTAACCGGTGAAAATCTAATGGTGGATAATTCATTAATAAAAATAATTGGTGAATTTTAATGAATTCTTGTAACCGATCAAATTATTACTTGATCGGTCATGCATTTTCAAGAAATCAATAAATTAATTCCTTCAGTTTCAGATTTTATATGTTGATTGTGAGCACCAATTGATACCTTAAGTGACCGCACATTGTTTCAGCGACGGTCTGTTTAAAGAAGTATTAAGTTATAATCTGATTGATTTGATGGGTCAACTCGATAACTAATCAATTTAGCCTAGACAAGATTTTAAATTAAAATAGATGGGAGTTGACTTGATATAACCGGGTCAATTTATCACTCAATTGACTCGTTTAAAATTTAGCTTAACTGTTTTTTTTAAATAAAATAAAACATCATTTTGTTTTATTTTTTAAAATTTTGAAATGATTTTGTTACGAGTAGACATGGATCAACCGCATAACCCATATTAGTTTAATAAAAAAAAAGATATTGTATTCATCGAGTGGTTAATATGTATGACAATGTGGTTGTGGTTGTTTTTTAAATAATTTTTCATATTGAAATGCATGTCAATAATATTTTTTTAATTTTTTTTTATATTAGTACATTCTAGAACATACAAAATATATTAAATTTTAATAAAAAAAATTAATTTTTTTAAAAATACGGTTTACAATTTACTCCATACAGTTTTTTTTATTATTATCGTGGGTGTCCGGGTCAGCTTGCGCGCACCTCGACTAATCCCACGGGCCCTGAAGTTAACGACCATGTAAACCTCCAGTGGCCATCATATGAGTAGCTATAGGGTTTGAACCTGAGACCTAAGAGAGAGCAAACTTCTTAGTTCCAAACTCTTACCACTAGACCACCACCTAGATGATTATTTACTCCATACAGTTAATAATGTAAGAGGTGACATGATATTCTACAAATAGAATCCCTGGCTTAGGTCATGCATGGTTCAGGTAGAAGGTGACCGACAAGTGATGGAGTCACTAATCACCACGACTGTGTTTTAAATTGAGACGAGGGTGCCTCTGCATGCAATTGACTATCTCACCAAATATTATTATTTTTATTCTATTTATTTATTTACATTCAACCAATAGGAAAGCAGAGCTGCACATCTTCAAGCCAATATCCGCGAACCAATGAGGTGTTTGAAAATATTATAATGTATATTTTTAAAATATATTTTTTAATATTTTTATTATTTTAAAAAAATTATTTTTGATATTAACATAAAAAATGATCTAAAAATATATAATTTAAAATAAAAACAAATTTAATTTTTTTAAATCACTTGTGAAATGATGAAAAAAACAAAATAGGCACAAAATTCTAAGAGAGAAATCCAAATAAGTCAAAAGAAAAAAAATATAATTGAAATTTATTAATTGGGTCAACTTGATTAAAATAGTGAATTATTTGATCTTAAAGCCATGGACTTTGAAACAAACCTAAAAGATATTTTAAAATAGAAGCTGTTACGCATTAAAATATATTATTATTTTTCTGTATAATTAATCCAACCAGTCACCGGCAAATCATAATATTAATAAAATAACTATTTACTTTTACTATGTTGTTCGCAATTTTTTTACTTTTTAATATATTAAAATACATTTATCAACCTTTTTATATTAAAAATTAATAAATATCAAATTATTTTCTGATCTAATCTTAAATAAAACATCCATTTTCAACTTAGTATATCTCATAAATTTATTTTTTTTTATCACATTTCCTGAATATAAAATAATAACCTAATTAAGGAGAATTCGACCCCAAAACTTTACCAGGTTGGCATATATATATATATATATATATATATAATTTAATGATTTTAAATAAATTTAAGATTGTACAATAATTCATGAAGAAATTAATGTAAAATACAAGAGGAGTAGTGGATAGTTATCAAGATTGTCCTTCAGGAACCTGTTTCTCTCTCTAGGTGGCCAGTTGCAGAAGTTCATAGGTCGTTTGCAGTACAGACAGGAACATTTGTTACACTTTGGCTTCTAGCCTCATTATTTAATATTTACTTGTTAATCGACACTGTGACGCCTCTTAATTTGGAATTTCTATACATTCCTTCCGCACCCTTCTTTTGTACTTCTCTGAAACTTTATTTTTTTAAAAATAAACTTTAAATTAATACATTTTCTTAAGGAATTTGTGGTGGTTTTCGAATGAAAAGAACTCAGTCGAGAGCTCAATTTATAAATCTTAGGGATCTAATTGAGAATCATAACTCTGCGTACGAGGATTCATTCGAGATCCATTACAGACGGATTGCTTTTGAGGTTTTCCCATTATTTCATGGGTTACATGCGTAGTTTTTAAATCCGATTCAGTAATTCACCCGAAACAAATCACTCGTCATGGGTTATCATGGGTTAGTTGAATTGGACTTAATCTAGGTTAATCTAATTTTTTATTTAAAAAAATAAAAATAATATCATTTAAAAAATAAAAAAAATTAATAGGTTTTAACCGAATTTATATTGAGTTTTTTCTGAGCCCAATTGAGTTATAAATTAATTTATGTTTTTTATACCAGGTCAGACTAATTTAATTCCCTTTTATTTTTGTTTAAAGTCGATTGAATGTAGTTGTCATTTCGATCCCAAGTTAACTCGAGTTAAAAGAAGGGTTATACAGCAAAATCCAAAGTGTTAGCATGAGACGCAAGATGGATTAATAATGCACGAAAAATCGAGGACAAATTCTAAAGATTCCTTGAATAAAATATTTTATCATCTTGGGATTTGCTCATCTTCAATAGGCAGCCCTGTCTAAGTATTTAAAGATTAGAGCAACCAATGCAAAGGCGATTCAATGTCTTGTTTCTTCGTTCATATTGCAAATTTTGGAGGATTGTAGCTTCTTCCTGGAATTGTATCTTCATGAGCATCGTATTCTTAAGTATAGCACTAATGAGCCATAATGACCTGGGAATTATTATAATCATCTTCATCATCGTCAACATCAATGTTATTGCATGCTTGATCAAATTTTAATGGGAAAAAGAGAGGCAAAACAGAACAAATTAACGTGAACTGACCACGGAATATAATCAAGCATGTGGGGGATGTTAAAAAGGATGGAGGGCAACGGTCTATGGTTTTGATTATAGGCACAGGAAAAATCGCAGAGCTAGGGCAGGTTGATCTACAAGTGGGTTTTTCTTTAAAATTAAAATAATGGTAAAGTGTAAAGTGCTGAGTTAGATGAAGGCAAATAGGAGGAGCTAAACCTTGATCTTGAAGTTGAGATGCCATGATTCCGGAGTGGTTGTTTGTCGGTCAAATGATATATTATGCCTAATTATATATAAAATGAACTAAAGTGTAATAATAGACAACTGCATGTTTATACCATTTGATTTTTCTTTTGATCTTAATTCGGTAATAAAGAACCATTCCCAACTCGGAAATTTTAAGTTTTAGATGCTATTTAGATATAACTTTATATTAACTTACTAAACATATAATTTCATATAACGATTATTGTGTTATCTAATTTCATATATAGAAATTATTGTAGATTTTTATTTCTTTATCGGGAATTGGTTATCGTGTTTTTTTTTTCTATTTATAGAGCTATCCTAATCTTATATACATGGTCACGAGGTTAATGGGTTAATCTAGATTGATTGAGCCATACCTTTTTTTTTTCCATCAACATTAAATTGTTTGATAATTGAACTTCATTAGCTTGTTCAATTTACTTTCGATAGAATTATCCTGATATCATCACCGTATTAATTACAAATTTGACATGCTAAGCTAGATGAGATTGAGTCGTTTTTTGTTTTGTCTTTTTTGCTAATTTTTCTAGTTAGTTATTATATTGTTGTTGCAATGGGAGCTTATTAAATCCAATTACATCAATGACTTGAGTTTTTTTTTTGTTTTTTAGAATATTTGTACTGTATTAATATTTTTTTTATGATGAAAGATATCTAGACCGACTCACATAATAGCACATATCACATATCTAATAAACATCTAAATATTATTAAAATTTTAATATCATATTAAAATATCATTTCAATCTAATATTTTAATCTAATAATTGACATCTCAATCTCAAAAAATTATGTATTGATTCTTTAGCACTCCAAGGGTTGGCTCAAATTGTAAATTTTATTCATTTCTAATTTAAATTCAAGCATAAATTAAAAAAAAAACAATGGAATGACTTGTCTAATCGAGAGAGAAAAAATCTTAATGTATTCCAAAACTGATTCAAATATATATACTAAATCATTGGATGTTGAGTTTTTCCTCTTGAACTCACTCGAAATGAGCCCCTCGTCTCCTGCTTTATATGCTTTAATACTTGTATGAGCTGATCAAGAAGGGATTATGGCTAGATGCATTATTATTCATGTACGCGTCCTAGCTCTAAAATAATGCAAGTTTTGTATTATTGTAGGGGAAGGGAGGATGGTTCATTTTGCTTTGTTTATTCCATGATTGGCTGGTATTGAAATTATTTTAAGCAAGTAAAAAGATGGCATGACAGTGCATGATCAGATAGCTACCCATTTGAGGTCATCATGTGGCGTTTACTGAGATCACACGGCAGCAAATGTGCCTGTGAGGAAATTGTAAAGTGACTCTAGCATCATGTGGTTAAGTTAGAGCTGTTAAGGGATGATGATGATGTGTTTTGCAGTGACTTTTTCTTGATAGAATATGAATAATTTAGTTCTTACACCATAGGAGCCTCGTTTCGTGTATATAAGCTTTGACATAGCATTAGTTTTTGGCTCACACTTTCACCAACTCTCTCTTCTTCCTCCTTGACTTCCCTGCAGCCTGTCGAGTTCCAGTCTCTTTAATTTCTTCTGTCACAAATATTATTAGAACAATAATCCCTACTGCTCTCTAATTGCCTCTGTCCATTTCCTCCTCTTCTTGCTCAGCTTTCTATGCTCTATAGTACTGTGTTTGCTTTGTTTTAGTCTTGAAGCTGGATCGGTCTGATTTTCTCCTTCTTCCTTAGCCAAACCTTTATAAAAACTTTCGAAGCATGTAAGTCTTTGCTTTCTCGAAAATCCCAGGAAACCCCCCCAGAAAAGAAAAAAAAAATTTCTAGTTTTGTCCATGCATAGATTGCTTCATCTGATCTAGCTGCCTTTATTTTGTAGTTTATAGCCTGGCTCGCTTCATTTCCCCTATTCCGTAGCAGAAAATTTATAAAAGCTTGTCAAGCATGTAATTGAATTTGTTCTTCATTCCCATCATTCCAAAAAAAAAAAAAAAAAAAAATAGTTTTAGTAATTTATTATATATGTTTTCATATCAGGAGTAACAATTTTCCTCTAGTACTGTTTCTGATCCTCCTGGCCAAGATCAAAATCACCCTGTAGCAAAAACATTATAAAAACCTTCAAAACATGTAACTGTCTCTCTCTCCTATCCACCCTTTAATCATCTCCAAAAAAAAAATTAAAAAAAAAAACTTGTCTGTGTCTTTGTTATAGTGTTACTTGTTATCATCAAAACCAAAAAAAAAGGAAAGAAGTTGGGAGAGAAGAATGCCGGGACCAGAAGAAGCTGGGACACCGACGGTGACGGCACCGAATACGCCGGGGACACCGGGAGGGCCACTTTTTACTGGGCTGAGGGTGGACTCACTGTCCTATTCAGATAGGAAAATAATGCCAAAATGCAAGTGCTTGCCTGTCACTGCTCCAAATTGGGGTCAACCCCACACGTGCTTCCTTGATATTCCTGCTCCTGATGTTTCTCTAACTCGCAAGGTAAAACCTCTCTATGATCATCTCTCTCTATTTTTTTTCTTGTTTTTGGACTCCCATGAACGCCACTAGCTGCCATGCAAGCACACACACCACCACCCCTTCACATCACCATGGCGTTACTTCTAATCATGCGTGTATTACACATAATAATTCCTTTTGCTATTGATTTTTATAGAAAGAAAATCATAGAATTAATATAAAACTATTTTCAAACTTTGCCTATCAGATTTCAGTTAATAATTTAGATTCTTGGGACTTGTCGATAATTTTATTTTAGAAACTTAGATTGCACTGTAGGTACAGTGACTGTATTCTCATATGGATGTTAGTAATGTTTTTAAAATTATGATATGACATGAGGTTTATTTTTTTTTTTTGTAAAAAGTTGTATAAAAATAACTATATAAAAAATATTAATTTAATATTTTTGACTTAGGATAAAAGAAATAAAAGCCACGACAGACACCTCCAATTCTGATACGTTGAAAATTCAACGCTGCAGTTATTATTGCTTGCAATGTTGACTTCATTGTTTGCAGTTATCCTCCCGAGTTTTAGTGAAATTTCGGGCGGTGAGAGATTTTATTTTTATACATGATTGTGACATTGCATCCAATTATCAACCCCCCGATCAATTTAGATAATTTAGAAGGTGTATTATTTTAAAAAATATTTCTTATTTGAAAATATATTAAAGTAATATTTTTTATTTTTTAAAAATTATTTTTAATATCACCCATCAAAATAATCTAAAAAATAAAAAATAAATTAATTTAAAGTAAAAATTAACAATAAAAAAATAATAATTTTAAACATAAAAACAAACCATTTTAATAACCATAACCCTCCAAACTCTAAAGTCTTGGATGGGGGGCCGTGGGTTTGATACCCTGCATACATGAACAAGCCTAGTGGCTTGTAAATCTAATTGAATGCGATGTCCTGTCTCATAGTTAATTAGGGTTTGTTTACTGCCCTAGATTAGAAGAGAAGGGGACGAGAAAAAAATAATTGTTTTATTTTGAAATTGTGTGAAAATATATTCAATTTTTATATTTTTTTAGGTAATCAATGACGTTTATATCTGTTTTTTTCTATTTTAAGAAGCATAACCATGATGTCGTATAGCCGGAGTTAATATTTGTTAATCTTACATTATTAGCCTCTGAGGGATTAAAATAGAAATTAAGACGTCCACTTCTTTCATTAATTCTTTGTCATTAAATTATATGACTAGTTGGGCATGATTAATGTTTTTATTATAATTAAATATTTGTTACAAATTAACTAAAATAATATACCAGCATGCTAATTAAACACTATGAGGAGGTGGGAGCTTGTGGGTTAATTTTATTCTAATAAGCTTCTTCTTGGATCTTTTTTTTTTATGTAGAGTAGTTGTGATTGCTTTTCAAATAATTTTTTATGTTAAAATACATGTCAATGGTTTTTTTTTATTTTTTAAAAAATTATTTTTGATATCAACACATTATTAAAGCGATCCAAAACGTACAAAACTATATTAAATTTTAGCAAAAAAAATTAAATTTTTTGAAAAATAACCCAAAATATTAAAATCATGAAGTCATCTCACCTAGTATTGTAGTTTAGAATTGTATTTTAAATAGTATTTTATGGAAATTTAAATATATATTTTTGAAAATTAATTTGTATTTTTATGTTTTTAAATTATTTTAAATATTAATGTTAAAAATAATTTTTAAAAATAAAAAATTATTATTTTAATGTACTGAGAAAACAAAACTTTAAAAAACAATTCCTCTCGGACACTCCACCCCCCCTGAAAAGATTATGTGAGGACAGTTTGTTAGTAAAACTGCGTATATCATCATCTTGTTAGAAGATAATATTTCTATGTCTACCTGTCTCTTTAGAGCATCCTCATCAAACATTAGAAAATTAGGGTTGGAATGTATCAGTTCCTATGTAAAGCCAATTGACGTGAAGCTAAATTATATGAGTTCTTCATGTTGTCAATTTGTTGAGTGATTGAGTTCTTGAATTATTTTAATGATTTTAAAATGCGGTAAAATGCCTATAGTTCGTGTCAAAATATTCATTTCGAATATTATCAAGAATTGATGATTGGGTGTTTATGGATTAATTACTGACATGTACATGCAGCTTGGAGCAGAATTTGTGGGAACCTTCATCCTGATATTTATGGCGACAGCAGGACCAATAGTGAACCAGAAGTATGATCACGCAGAAACACTGATTGGAAATGCAGCCTGTGCTGGGCTAGCAGTGATGATCATAATCCTGTCAACTGGACACATTTCTGGAGCTCATTTGAACCCATCACTCACCATTGCTTTTGCAGCTCTACGCCACTTCCCTTGGGTCCAAGTGCCTGCCTACATTGCAGCACAAGTATCGGCTTCCATCTGTGCTTCTTTTGCTCTTAAAGGAGTCTTCCACCCCTTCATGTCTGGTGGAGTTACCGTTCCATCTGTGAGCACTGGCCAAGCTTTTGCGCTTGAGTTCTTCATCACTTTCAATCTCTTGTTTGTTGTCACTGCCGTTGCCACTGACACTCGTGCTGTGAGTACTTCTTCCTAGTAATTCATTTCTTTACACACCCACCTAGATGGCGTTTCTCTCATAAGGAAATAAAAACCGCCTTTGCAAAACCCTGTGACCCGTCAGCTCAGGCATTGGCTTGGGCTGCGTCGCAAGAAATAAAAAAGTTATTAATGTTATATATTAATTTGTACTAACACATGAGTGCATCTGCACACACATGTATAAGCTTATATATTTTCTCTCTTTTTTCTTTCTGATGGAAAGGTGGGAGAGCTGGCAGGAATAGCAGTCGGAGCTACGGTTCTGCTGAACATTCTTGTTGCAGGGTAAGTTACTCTAAGTCTCCCTTCCTTCTTTAGGCAATCGTTTATTTGTTTATAGAGATTTTTGAAAACTTCATCGTTTCAGTAATTTTATCTCGAGGATATTGCTAGGTGTTTGTGACAAAACATGGAAACGGAAGTTGAAATATAAGTAAACAAATCCAGCTCTCTATAAAGTCAATAATATCAAGCCTTGCATGCAAGGAAGAGCCTAAAAATGTCGTATCTGATAGCAGTACTGATTCCCCGAATAGGGTAGTAGGCGGGCTAGCAATACATGACACCACATTAGCTAGGGCCGGGGTTAAAGATGGCTAGAGAAATGATGAAGGGATAGGTCTAACCTTTCCTGTTGAAAGGACAAAAACCATGAAAGAACCAAACAAGAGAAGCTCCAGGAATTTTCATATACAGTATGAAAACTAAATAATTTTCTTTTACAAGAATATAGTGATTTTACCATAATATATAATGCTTACAACACAGAAAACAAAGTTTGGTGAAGAAAAATATTGGAAAGTGCAGTGGTATAATTGTAATCTTCTTGACGTGGGCAGGCCATCAACTGGTGGTTCCATGAATCCAGTGAGGACTTTGGGGCCAGCAATAGCTGCAGGAAATTACAAAGAAATTTGGATTTATCTGGTGGCACCGACACTTGGAGCCCTAGTCGGTGCTGGCACCTACACGCTTGTGAAGCTCCGGGACGACGAGACTGATCCACCCCGTCCAGTCAGGAGCTTCCGTCGCTAGGATAGATCGATCGATCGATCATGCAATGAATGATGGCGTGGAACAAGACGATACACGAATGATTAATATCTTAGAAAGTTTGCGAAGAATAAAAAGGTGATGTGACGCTAAGTCCACGGCCTACAGTGTGGTTGAATAATGGGGTGCACTTGGAGTGGTGATTGCCATCTCTTCAGTCACCATCTCTGGATATGTAATTGATATAGAGCTTGACGAAGTGCTTATTTTTGTGTGTTTTATTTCCTAGCTACGTACGTGAGAAACATGTCTCGTAATATTATTGTCTTTGAGTTTTAATATTATTGTCTTAATTTGTAATTTCCTGTGAAAAATGTTATGTGTGATGCAGAAAAACATATATGGGATGAAAATGCAAGGATTATGTACATTTTTCGTCGTTGTATATTTTTTCTGTTTTTAATCTCGGTATTTAAGTCAACTTGCGTACATATCGATTAATTCTATAAGTTTAGAAATTAATGATCATATAAACCTTCAATAACCATGAGGTTTATAAAACTCAAACTGGTAACCTTAAAAAAAAATTTAGAACCTAACGAGTTATACTTTCCAAAATTATTGGTTCGTTGTAAAGTTTTACCGAGCATTTTATCAACTCATATTTGGCAATATCCGGTTGGATTCGATATTAATTGGTAAGGGATATATATAAAAAGAAAATGAAGGCACATTAATTATTATTTTAATTCATGATATTCTATAAGATATTTTACAAAACAATAATCAAATTACATTAATTATCATTTTAAATATTTCAACCAACCGTATTATCACGACCACCTTTGACACTGTATAATTCAAGATAGGTATGAAAAAAGTGGCACAACTGCTCATATTTACTTTTTCGTATTTCCTGCTTTAGTTCTATAGATTTTAATTTTTCATTATACAATATACTAATAGAATTGAGTTTTTTAAATAATTTAAAGCATTTTTTTCAATTATACTGTTCATTTTTATAGTTTATTTTATTTAGAGAATTTTATTTCATTGCAATTTCATATAGGGTAAAGTGTCGAATAATAAGCATGGGCTGGATTTACAAGGGCCCACACAATAGGCCTAAAACAAAAAACGAACTAAAGGCCCAAGGTCTTGACTATTCTTATTTTCAGCAAAGAAATTACAGCCACCGAAGACCAACTGCAACAGCAAACAAGTCAAGGAAAATATGACTCGAACGATGGAGTGGGCAGCAAGAGGGAGCCACATGAGAGGAATACCAAGAAAGATGGTGATTATGGCCGTTGGAGCATTTGCAAAGGCAGTTGCCAATCTTCTTAACACCACTACAGTCCATAATGCTGATACCCTTATCAATCTTGTTCGATCTAGACCCCTTGGGGTGCCCCTAATCACTGTTAGCAATCACATGTCCACGTAACTTATGCTCATTTGGTTCCCTTTTCTTTTCTGGGTTTCTTTTTTCTGTTTGTTTAATGCTTGATTTCTCGGTAAAGATTGGTTCTTTGACCGTTAATGAAGGGAAGGTTTGGTTTTTTAGAGTTTTGCTGTTGTTTTTGACAGGTTGGATGATCCAGTGATGTGGGGATTCAAGGGGTTTCCTATTTTTGATTCAAATTTGGCTAGATGGGCACTTGCAGCTGAAGACATTTGTTTCAAGAATTCATTGCTGTCTTATTTTTTCCGTATTGGTATTTTTTTTCCTTACTGATTTTTGTGTTAAACTGTCTATTGTGTTTGTTGGTTTTGGAGTTTTCTTTGTTTCATTTTCTTTTTTTAATTTGAGCTGTGTATATGAAAATCAGTTGCAATTTAGTGTTCTGTTGTCGGTTCAAACCTTAGCTGCTGCTGAAACAATATCACTTGAAAGTACTAAAATAGGACAGGCCATGTTCTATTCTATCTTCAGTTGTGGTTGCGACATAAATCCTTGTTTTTAAGTAATTTATGTGATACTTGTTTAGTAAGCTTTTGGGTCTGAAGTAGTGAATTCTGCAGGGAAATGTATACCTATTACAAGGGGTGGTGGAATCTATCAAAAGCACATGAATGAAGCTCTTGAGCGGTTGAGTGATGGAGAATGGGTATTTAGTTAAAATGCTATACCATTATCTGGTGTAATGATTGGATGGTTTTGTTGTTTAGTTTCTACTGAAACATAGTTTGGTTAGTGTATGAATGTGTTGAATGTTTATAGCATTACATTTTTTTTATGTCTTAATGAACTCTCCTGGCAGGCCTTATGCTATTAGTTAAAAGTGCCCATGCTTTCTTCATTGTATCAATGAAGTCCTGGCCTCACTAGGCTGCTAAAACATAATTCTTTGCAATTCCACCTCCCTCTCTCTCAGCATTGGCCAATTTTGTGAAAGATGTGAGCCTTTTTAGTCTGAAGCAGCTTGGTCATTCAACACTTTTTCTTGATGGATGTAACTAGATTGACAGAAAGATTGCTGTCATAGTGTCAATGATACATTGAGACGATTTATGTTATGCTTAGTTTTGTCAATTTTTCATGAATGAGAGCATAGTGTTTAATGTGTTGTTGCTCAGTCAATGTCCTGTTTTTCGTACATTGGTGCATTACTGTCAAGTATGAAAAAATTCCAGGCAGTAACTTGTATAGTTCAATTATTACAAGTTCAAACCAGTAGCTTGAATAGTAATATGATGAGAACCTGGATTGGCATTGATATTGTGAAAAATATTGCACGTTTTTAGGTTGCAATGGACTTGTGAACAGCAGGAAGCATGATTTAATGGCTTTCTTTACCTGGGTGATGTTTCAGTCTCACTTGCCATCATAGCGATACATATCCTACACTAGCAGGCAGAGTGTCTGAGAAATTATGTAAATTGTTCCATAGTTTTTTATGAGGAAGCAATTTTTTTTCTCACTGTCCTGATGCTTTTCTTGCTTTTAATGAGCAGCTACATACCTTTCCTGAAGGAAAAGTGTCTCAAGAAGATGCTCCTATAAGGCGATTGAAATGGGGAATTGCTAGTCTCATTGTTCGTTCCCCCGTAACTCCAATAGTTCTGCCAATTGTTCATCATGGTTTTGAAGAGGTAACTTTTCTTCAATATTCATAGAATTGAAAGATTTTGAAGAGGTGACTTGAACATGTACAGAACTGAAAGAGGATTGCGTTCCCATTTTCCTTGTGTGCCAGAAAGCTAGACATTTACATGTAACAGTTCTTCATTCACACACTAATTTTACTGATTTTTGGTCTAGAAGTTCTTCAGACAGCAACGTTTTTGGCCTATTTAACTTTCTGGATTTTACATAAAATGCAGCCATCATTGAGTATTTCACTTCATTGGTTATAACTTGCAGGTGATGCCTGAAAATTTTTGGTTTGGGAGAAGGCCTCCTTTTCCGTTGTGTAATAAGAGCATCAACATAGTTATTGGCGAGCCTATGGAATTCAACCTTCCTAAAATGACACAAATGGCAATTTCTATGTCCCGTAATTTGCATAATCCTACCAGAGGATGGCCCATCCTTTCCCTGTCTGGATTGGATGAAGCAGCACAGAGATGTCTCTACACTAGTATTTCAGACCAGATTCAGACCTCCATGGAAAGCTTAAGGAGTTCAAGTAAAAAGTTATCTGAGGCAAAATCTCTGAATTCTGGACAGGTAGAAGAGTAGAGAATATCTTCGTGCATGTCTTCTATCAGGCATGCATGGTGGTAGGGGATATGCATGTGATTATTTCCAAAAGTTTATGGTAATGATAAATACACCTTTGTTCTGGTCACATTTCGTGGAATCAATTTCAAAAATTTAAATGAGGGGGGAAGCACAAGACATCCTTTCATTAGTTCAAATTCTTGATTCTTTTTGCATCTCTTTGAGGGTGGATAGAAAGGTGTGATAATTTTTCTTGTGCACTCCATATCCTTATTCATTTCCCCTCGAAAAAATTGTATCTGGAAGGATGAGAAGCAGGTTGGTCCCTAAGGTTTTTAAAACGACAATCCTAATGATTTGAAACAAGAGAAGAGAGCTCATTGAGCATTGCCTCTTGATGGTTTTATGTAATTTAATTGTGAGCAAATACATAATCAGCACCTCTTACAGTGTCATGGGGTATTTGGACAACGCTCTTCACCACTTGCAGTGACTACTGAACAATTGGTATCCTTGCCTAGGGTGAAAGATCTGCAATTGATTCTTTTAGAGGTATATTGGAGGGTGAATGATTGTAATCGAAGCAACTTTCTGTGGCTACAGGAGTCTCTGCTGAGATTCATTGGAACTGGAACACTGTAATTTGATGTTCTAAATCGTTTTTTTATTGTGAAGGACGTTCTATCTGCCTTGCTTGTAATCTTCGCAATAGGTATTCTTTAATGGAATTATCTTCTTCCATTGCCTGCATGTATACAATGGTGTTTTGCACGTTCAGCAGTTGCTCTCTGATCATTTTCTTTTCTTCGAATCTTTGTCTGCTACCCTGAAATGCATGGATGATAGAAGTCAAATATCTTTCATTAGTGGTGGTTTGTAGTGGAGAGTTTGGTCATGCACTCATGTAGTTGAGATGGCTAGTCTCGAGGTAGTGGAGTTAGTTGATGCTATCACAATCAAATGATGAGCTTTGGAATCATAATTGAAACCACTTTATTCGTATTTCACTTGATAATGGCAGCTGTACTTGGACTCTGCATTCATACCTTCTTTTTCCCTAGCTGGACCTTCATAGACAGAATTAGTTGATAGCAGCTAGCACGGGTAGGATTTTCATTCATACCCTCTTCTCTGGTGGACCTTGCACGCACAGAATTATCAGTGAGTAGAAGGTAGAAAGTACAGCAAATATACATTACTAATCCCAGCAGTTTTATGGTACAGATTACAGAATGTGGATTTACTATTGTCAGGATCTCTCTCACTTTAGGGCTATCACAAACTAATGAATATGCAACCATAACGGACCCCAGGATAAAAAGTAAGGGCAGTGTGGAGGCCGAATGTAGGTTGGAATCCCTTTAAGAAGACCCAATCACTTTTTCTAGGAGTTGTCATCGCCTTTTTTGTGTGGCTGCACCGTCATTCTTGGAGCTGTATGCCCTTTTGGTAAGAAAAATGAATGAAATTCTTGACGATAAAGCCAAGGCAAGTTTGCTTTTTGCTTTTGGTGTATTGATTCAAAACTATTTAAAAAATAACTTGAAATAATATTATTTTGAAAATCTTTAAAAAGAAAATTCAAGTTTTAATCAAGTTGATTATATCGTTGATAACCTATTAAGATAAGTAGATTTGATTGAACCAATTCTTATTTAATATAATTTAAAACTCAACTCAAGTTAAATTCTAGATTGGATCGGCGAGTCGTTGAGTTAACTATCAAACCAAGAATGTAGGAGTAAAAAAATACCCTAATGAAAAAGAAAAAAAGAAGGGGACTGATAGATATAATGAATCTGGTTTATGCTTTTAACATGGTTGGTATTTGCTTTAACAATGATGACTTTCCATTCCCCAAATTTCTCATGTCTGTCTTGAATGCTACTGTGTGAGTAAATACTCTTCTCCTGCCCCTTCCATCTCATGAACATTGCAAGGGACAAAATGATTAGACATGAACAAAACAAAGGACCTGTTAAGTTAGTTATGGCCTTTTAAAAAATTTTGATTTTTTTTTATTTTTAATTCGTTTTTTAAAAATAAATTATTTTTAAATAAAAAATCCTTTTAAAAAAAAATCAACAACTATACCTAAGCATTTCTAAAGTGATCTAGGACACGTTTGGAAACGCGGCTGCGGCTGCGTTCTCAAAAAATTTGAATTTTTTTTTTATTAAAATTTAATATGATTTGTATGTTTTGGATCGTTTTGATGTGCTGATATCAAAAATGATTTTTAAAAAATAAAAAAAACATCATTGACATGCATTTTAACATGAAAAGTTATTTGAAAAGCATCCACAACCACACTGTCAAATACACTCTTAGCTGGATGGCAGATGGTCATGGGAGTTTATTGCTAGTCACGCAAGTATGAATGTGCAGTGAATATGCATACCTTTGGCAGGCAGAAATACAGGTGGGAGAGGTGCCGGCAGCAACATGGCCGGCAATCCAGCAAATTTGCCTTGAATGGGTCATCTGTGGCACAAACGTGCATGTGCCTGTGAAGCAATAATTGTGGCTAATTGTTAGGCCATAATTCCCTTTGTAAAGGATCGAAGGACACGAAATTTATGGGTCCATTTCACATTTCTGCATGCATTACAAATGATGTGTGTTCAAGGATCATGTGAGAATTTTTATTGTGAGTTGGGATTATTCAGATTACTGGTGGCAGTGTGGTCGGAAAAATATTTTAAAAAAATTTAAAATTTAATTTTTTTATTTTAAATTAATATATTATTAATATTTATAGAACATTTTGATATGTTGATGTTAAAAATAATTTTTTAAAAATAAAAAAATATTATTTTAATGTGTTTTTAATCTCAAATCTGCAACAAAATACTAGCCAAAAGATGAATTTCATTATGAGCTGAGGGTTGTAGATTGTTACCTCTTTCCATCTATGTAGAAGTGTTTAATTTAATTAATTAATAGATATCATAGTTTTGTATAAATTTCGCTTAAAACTCTTTATCGAAATCTTGATTAAGAAAAAACAGTAATTTATAACCTTTTTCAAACTTATTTTTTAAAATTATAATCACAAAAGTTACCACAAACGATTGTTTTTCAAAATACTTTTTGTTTGAAAATATATCAAAATAATTTTTTGATATTTTTTTAAATTTAATTTTAATGTCAACACATCAAAATAATAAAAAAGCTTCAAAAAATAATTTAAAGCAAAATAAAATTCAAAATTTCAAAAAAGGACAGTATAATCGTGTTGCTTTAGTGATTATTTAGGAACGCGGTTGAAACTGTATTTTTCAAAAAATTAAATTTGTTTTGTTTAAAATTAACTTTTTATGTTTTTGAATCATTTTGATATGCTAATATTAAAAATAATTTTTTAAAATAAAAAATACTTTAAAAAATAACTACAGTTATATTTTTCAATACTCCCTCAACCTAATCGTCCATATAGATACTTAAAATTTTTTTTTTTTTGAGATATTTGTATGTTTTTTCCCAACGTTAAAACAATTTTCCCAAAAAAAAAAAGAGAGACATTATCAAAACTCTTGGTCAACTATTCAACAAAAAGTGTTCTTAATCAAATCTTGAATAATTTATATATTAATTTAATTATCAAGCACTAACAAAAGGCAATGGGGCTGGCCCACATCTCAAAATGTGAAATAAATAAATAAATAAAAGCAGTATAGATAGCTCAAGATCATGAAAATGGGGTCCCTGTAAGGTGCCAAGTCAAAATCTTGGAGGGGACCGTAGTGCTGAAACATAAAAGGCGGACTTCTGAGGAGTGGGGCCAACCTTTTGAAATTCCCAAAAAAAAAAAAAACAAGGCTAGCTGCTTAAATAGGAAATGTATGCTATCCGTTATTTTTAAAATATATTAATTTTAAATAAAAAAATTTAAATTTTTAAAAAATATACAAACATCCGCATAAACAAATAGACACATAAATTACACCCCCAACCTTTATCAACACATTATGTTACATGGAAACTATATATAATTTTTTTGAGTATTTCTAATTGAATAATATATTAATAAAATCTAATTTATTTATAAAACAACCTTTTAAGATTGTTTTTATAAATAAATTAGATTTTTTTATCAACAATGAAGCTATTTTTAAACTAGTTTATGCGTATAAAAAAATATTCATCCTCCATATTATTTTTTTAATATTATTTAATAAGATTACTATATATAGTCCTAATGCATACTTCATAAAAAGAGAGATTTTGTAGCAAAATACAATAAATCCATGATAATGTTTAATGCGTAGATTTGAATTTTGAAGTTGCTGATTAATGTACTCCGCAACAGAACACCAGAAAGGACAGCAAAAAAACAGAAGAAAACAAGTGTAGAAATAGAAGAAGACAGTGTTCCTCCTCCTCCTCCTCCTCCTTCCTTCCCTCCTCTCCTCTCCTCTCCCATTTATATCATTCTCGTGACTCTCCCTCTCTCTTCACACGTTTTTCATCACTGCCATCAATATACTATCACCATCACCATTTCAGATCTCTTAATCTCTCGAAGTTTCCTCCTTTCTTGATTGTCAGCTTAAAAAGGTGATAACGTTTTCTTGGTTCCCATTTTATGTCTGCATTTCTTGATTGGTAAATTTTAGTTCCTTTTCACTTCTCGTCACTTCAGCGCCATCTCCTCAACTGGGTTTTGTTTCTTTTGTTGTTTTAGATAGATTGTATTGTGGATCTACATTGATAGGTGTGTGTGTGTGTTTCTTGATTGAAATCGAGTTTTGCTGACTTCTTGGATTGTAATTTTGGATACCCTTTTAGATAAAGATTGTGTTTTGATCTTTAAAGTGTTTGTCTTTTGCAGTTATTAAGGAAAGGTAGCTGGGGGAGCTATATGGTGGCGAGATTGGTTTATTTGAGGAAGGGATTGTTTGTTATGTGAAGCAGGGTTATTTGTATTTGGGAAATGAAACTTGATGTGCAGTCGTTAATGGCTCAAAGTATAAGATCAAGCAGGTCTTCTTTTAGCTCCACTAATGGAAATGAAGAGACTCCTATGCACCCTTCTGCTTCTTTCTCAAATGGGGATGGATATGATAGCGATGGCTCCAATTTCGCTACCCCGTAAGTCTTCTACACCATTTTTAGCTCCGTATTTGTTACTTTCGTTGTTGGCTTTTTATCTTTGTTTGTTTACTGTTGCGATGCTATGAAACTCGGATTGAAAGTAGCGTTGGACTTAATTACAGGGTCTAAGTTCTTGATCTTGTATATCTTGATTTTATTCAAAAGCTTTAACATGGTACAATGTAAAGGACTTGATAAACCTTCTCTCAGGTGCATTGTCTTTCACTGGTTTTGCCTGCCCAATTCTTGTTGCCTTAGCTTTTGATTTTATGACCGGTTAATACTGGTGCATTATATTGTTGGCCTTGTTATAAGAGTACTACGTGTTGCTTTTGATTGTCTCTATGTTGCTTTGCTTGTAAAAGATGACAAGATAGCTTTAGAACTTCAAGGAAGTAATTTTTATGGTTTCTTTTTTTAGAATTTATCTAACCTCTAACTCTTAGTGTTATTTATTGTTTTTTCTCACAGTACACCAGCAACCCTCTCCACAGTTATTCCGGCAGAACTTGCTGGTGCCATACCATTGATTGATAAATTCCAGGTAACAAACAAATAAGTTCTTTTGCTGTTAAAGTAATAATGTGGAAGAACTTCTACTTCTCATTTATGTTTACTTGCTTGAATATAATGAGTTGAATCTAAACTAAGCTTATGATTATCATATTTGGCCACTATTCATTTACCTTCTTACGCGGATTTGGTTTATGATCAAGTTGAATGTTGCAGAAGTATACATTAAGCTGACCCAAACTGGCCTGGAATTGAGCCACAGTTGTTGCAGTCATTTATATTTTTGCAAAATCATACATAATTTTTGTTCCATGCAGGTTGAGGGATTCTTAAAGTTGATGCAGAAACAAATTCAATCCACTGGGAAACGTGGATTCTTTTCTAAAAAATCTGTAGGCCCTCAAGTTCGGGAAAAGTTCACATTTGAGGATATGCTGTGTTTCCAAAAGGTAAAATAATGCAGTGCATCAAGGAAGTATGTTCTGTCAAAGATATATTTAGTCATGAAGTGCTAAGTTAGTGCTCTTTTGCAGGATCCCATACCAACTTCATTGCTTAAAATTAATAGTGACCTGGTAAGCCGCGCCACTAAGCTCTTCCAGATAATTTTGAAGTACATGGGAGTTGATTCATCCGATAGAGCAGCTCCAACAAGCTTAGATGAACGAATTGAGCTAGTTGGAAAATTGTTCAAGCACACATTAAAACGTGCAGAACTTCGAGATGAAATTTTTGCTCAGATTTCAAAGCAAACAAGGAATAACCCTGACAGGCATGCATAGCTTCTTTTGTTTTGATTTTTATTTAGCTTTCTATAAGCAAGTTGTTTTTCCTCCTCATCTTATAATTTGTGAAATTAAAACCCATCCTAATTGGCCTTTCTTTACTAGAGCTGATTCCCAATGGACAAATCTTTCTTATACATGTAATGGTGATGCTTGGTTTGCATGCTTGATTTTATTTGGGCTTCTGTTTGTTTCTCCTTTAAATACTTTTTTTTCCTTATCTAATGCCATCTAGCTTTGCTGATTCTCATATCGCAGGCAATACTTGATTAAAGGATGGGAGCTAATGTACTTATGTGCTTCTTCTATGCCTCCTAGCAAGGACATCGGTGGATATTTGTCTGAGTATGTCCATAATGTAGCTTATGGTGCAAGTACTGATTCTGATGTCCAAATCCTTGCATTGAATACACTAAATGCTTTGAAGCGTTCTGTCAAAGCTGGTCCTAGGCATACAATACCAGGACGTGAGGAAATTGAAGCTCTTCTAACTGGTCGAAAGCTTACAACAATAGTGTTTTTTCTGGATGAAACTTTTGAAGAAATCACATATGACATGGCGACGACAGTGTCTGATGCTGTTGAGGTATTTTAAAAAGCCATCAAATCTATCTTCTATGGTTTCATTCCAGGTAGGATAGATATAGGGAAACAAGGAACTCAATCTCAACATGGAAAAAAAAGAAGAAATCATCGCAGGTGGATCTGCTATTTTGATTATAATTTTCTCAAAGATATATGCAAACAGAGGAAGAAGTGCTTAGAAATGGTTGAAAGGAGAATTGATATTTTGATGGAAATTTTTGAAATCAATCTCCATTCGGGTGAAGCAGTGGGGAATGATTATGCAGAACAAAAGGAATATGCGACTAGAAATGGGGTCATGCTGTGCATATCTTCAATTTGAATTTGTTTGACAGCCAGGCTTGTGGGTTTCACTTTTGCGAGGTTTTTGGGAAGAACACACCTGTACTTTGTACTTTGAAATGCTTATTGAATACAATTTCATGTATCATAGTGACAAGAAAACATCCACAAGTATATTTTGAAAACCATTGTGATGATTGTGAATGGTCCAGGGAGCTTGTGAGCTTGATGTTTGATTCTAGTTGGATTGAATGTGGTTAAACAAAGAGTATAGAACTGCAATGGCCATTCTACTGTGGCTGGTCTAGGCTTCCCACTAACTGGGGTGTTCAGCCATCACTTAAGCCATTGTTTTGTTATTTCTTTCTCAAATGAAAAGCATAACATAAATTGGTAGGTGTTTACTAAATGCAAAACTCATTTTTATTTGTTCAAATCTTGCCACCATTATTGATGGCCTGTTTGGCATTGTGGGCTAAAGTGATAGCTAAGCTTATCGACCTGTGAGAACTGATTTATTTTTTTGTTTTGCAATTTGAAATAATATTACATCAATGTAATTCTTACATTTTTCAGGAACTCGCTGGGATAATTAAGCTATCAGCTTTTCCTAGCTTCAGTCTCTTTGAATTCCATAAAGTTGTGTCTGGTTCCAAGTCACCTGATCCTGGGAATGGTATCTATCCTTTGGCTTTGTTGGTTGTTTTCCTTGACAAAGATCAATTAATGTTGTCATTTAATCTGCACCTTGTTTTCATGCAGAGGAGTACATTGGGTTAGATGATAACAAATATATTGGAGATTTGTTAGGAGAATTCAAGGCAGCCAAGGATCGAAGCAAGGGAGAAATTTTGCATTGCAAACTGATATTTAAGAAAAAACTATTTCGGGAGTCAGATGAAGCTGTAACAGATCCAATGTTTGTGCAATTATCATATGTTCAAGTGCGTAACTTGCCCTTAAATATCATTGAATAGCTGTAACTTCAAATTAAAGTTTGGAAAGATCTTCCATGCTATTTCTATAGTAGTTTAACATAGCCATAGCTTCTTGCTTTACTGATGCATGATTATATTGCTACAGTTGCAACATGACTATATATTGGGCAATTATCCTGTTGGGAGGGAGGATGCTGCACAGTTGTCTGCGTTACAGATATTGGTTGACATTGGATATGTTGGGAGTCCTGAATTATCTGTGTTAGTAGTTTCTCTCTTCCCTTTTTTGTTTGTCTAATTTAAGTTAGATTCTAGCATTTTTACTTCTGAAGTTGCAATGATTTTTGGATATTCTTTTATCTTGGAATCATAGTGACTTAGTTTAAGGCTTGACCACAATGGGGTAGGTTTTATGGTCATATTTTGATGTCAAGTTACTCTCTATTCCTATGAATTTTGACATGCTGAGGCTAATATATTTTGCAGTGATTGGACTTCTCTCCTTGAGCGCTTTCTTCCCAGACAAATTTCAATTACACGAGGAAAGAGGGAGTGGGAGTTGGATATTCTTTCTCGTTATCATTCGATGGTAAGAACTAAAATCTGAAACTCCTGTCTTCATAACTTTCAAGAAACTTTGTTTGTCTTAAATGTTTCTGTTTGTTCAAGTCAATGTTTATAACTTGCATGTTGACTTGTGATTATTGATTTGTTATCAAGGATTGCTTAAAACAAGTTGCTTCTAGGATTTTTGTATATTTTTATCCTTGTATTGAGTAAAACATTATTTTTGTTTGTCTAAAAGCAAAATATTTTTTATTTTTACATCATTTTCTGGTTTGTTTTCTGTTTTAGTTTGAGAAAACATCTTAAATTGTGTGGTTGATGGTTTAATTTCTTCCTCCACTTTTGTGTCTACTTACATCAGAGATGTGGTTGGCCGAGGGGTATACTGGTGCAATTTAAATTATGTAAAACTAAAACTGATGGTTTCAAGTTCATGGTGATTTTGCTACTCTGTTTACCACTTCTAGTCAGATTCAATTGTATGGATCCAAGGAGCTACCTTAAACAAGGAATCAAAGGGGGTAGAATATTGTACCAAATGATAACAATTGCACTCAATATATTCTACTATTTGTTTAACTTACATGTTACTACCCATCTTTGTAAAGTAGACCCTTTTAGAATGTTGGCATTTTGCCTGTCAGTCTATTCTCCGTTCTATAGTGAAAGTCTTCTTTTGATATTGTCCTGTTCCCATGTAGGAAAATTTGACAAAGGATGATGCAAGACAACAATTTCTGCGGATATTAAGGTCACTTCCGTATGGCAATTCCGTTTTCTTCAGTGTTCGCAAAATTGATGATCCTATTGGACTTTTGCCTGGAAGGATTATTTTGGGCATTAACAAGCGAGGGGTAAGTCTACATGGTGAAATTCTTTTCACATTCCAGATCATGAAATCTAAAGGACCTTAATTTTTTTTGTTTATTGGTCCACAGGTGCATTTTTTCCGTCCAGTTCCAAAGGAATATTTACATTCAGCAGAATTAAGAGACATAATGCAGTTTGGTAGTAGCAATACTGCTGTGTTCTTCAAAATGAGAGTTGCTGGTGTTCTACACATATTTCAGTTTGAGACCAAGCAGGTTAAAAAATTTGTCACTTCCCTATATGTTGGTTCTCCATAGTTGGAACTTGATCTTCTTAACTGTATTTGCTGAAGTAACCAAACTTTGTTTATCAGGGAGAAGAAATTTGTGTTGCTCTTCAAACACATATAAATGATGTTATGCTGCGTCGTTATTCTAAAGCTCGGACAGCTGCTAGTGGCTCAGTGAATGGAGATGTTTCTAACAATTTTAAGCCTCCCAGTGCAGAAGTGCATGAAAAACGTTTACGTGAATTGTCTAGAACTATTGAAGAGTCTCATAAGAAAACTGAACAGGTATGCTTTAAAGTTTTACTTTTTTCTTTCTTTATTTATGATCAGTTGTGGCATGCGGTGGTGGTGAAAACCAACACTTTTGGATGCCTTGGGCATGCAGGGGAGATATCATCAGACAAAGTATTTGATGCATTTTAAGTCATTTTTGATGCAGCTCAAACGTGAAAATCAAGTCTAAATTTGGTAATAATTATCGATTGAAAAATATTATAAAGAAAAATAAGTGTAGAAAATGGATGCAGGCAGTCCAAAATTGTTAATATATGAAATACCTTTGTATTCATTGTTGCATCACTGTACTTTTGTCAAGATTTGGTTTTTCTGTGTCCGTCTATCTTGTCTTGTTCTTTGTCCTGCTTCATAATTGACTTGCTTGTTTAAATTTTGGGGCTAAGATGTCAACTAAGTGTAGAGCAGATCTGAATGAGTTTTTTCTAAGGTAAAATCTTGCGTACATGATTTTCAATCGGTGTCTATATTGGAACCTAACATACTTGAAGGCTAGCTTGGTCCCCATAATTGATTTTCAAGTGGTGCATGATCATCAACAAGTGTTTCATTATATAATGGATTTGAGACCCTTGTTTAAAGAACTGATTTTTTTTTTCTTTATGCATCTCTTTGAAGTTGCACTTATGATTAACCGGTTAAATGCTTCTCCAGTTATTGGAAGAATTGCATGAGAAGCAAAATCAAGAAGTGAAATTGCAAGAGGAATTGGAGGCCTTGAAAGATTCCTTGAGATCAGAGAAGCAAAACTTGGCAGAAGTAGAGTGTGATCGTGATAGACTTAAGTCATTGTGTGCTGAAAGGGACGCAGCTCTTCAGGTTAGTGTTATTAAATCTGAGGCACATGTACTTTCTTTAATTACCATGTCTATTTTGCTAATGTTAAGTTTTGAGTTTTAGGCTGCATTATCAGAAAAAAGAGGCGTGGAAACAAGTTTGGCCAACCTCAGTAACTTTGCAGTAGAGAAAAATACCAAAAACAATTTAGTTGGAGCTGATAATCAGGTACAATTCCAAAAAAATAAAATAAAATGACTATTATGCTCTGGATTTGTGTGTAATTTGTTGCAATGTTTTCTAGTCTGGACTCTGTTCTCATTAATACGATAGAATCATATTGCGTGCTTTATGATGTAGCAGTCAATTTGAACTGTGGATAACACAGGTGTTGTACAAGCTCCAGGATGAATTGAAACAGCGGAATGAGGAATTGCATGCAGCAGAAGAAAGGATGCAAAGATCAGCTAATGAAAAAATATTTCTCGAACAGAAGATCTCTAGACTCGAAAGGAAAGTTGAAGAGGTATTGATACCTTCTTGAATTTGTTAACCATCTATTGGTGACTTGTTGCTGCAAAATGGTTAATGTCACTGTTGGTCATAATGCAGATGGAAGTTATTGAGAAAAACCTTGAGCAGGAACGCCAATCCTTAAAGTTTCGAGTGATTGAACTTGAACGGAAGCTGGAAACGGTCACACAAGATCTGGCCACTTCCAAATCAACTCTTGCGGTCGCGAATGCAGATTTGGCTGCATTGCAGAACAATTTGAAGGAATTAGAGGAACTGAGAGAAATGAAAGAGGTACATATGCTTTTGCATCAGGTTCTCTATTTCTGGTACATATGCAATTATTTTATGATTTGGTTAAATTTTCATGTATATTTTGCTTACTAAATCCATAAGTTGGAACATGCTTTCAGGACATTGACAGAAAGAATGAGCAGACTGCTGCCATTTTGAAGATGCAAGCATCTCAACTTGCTGAGCTAGAAGTGCTTTATAAGGAAGAACAAGTTTTGCGGAAACGTTATTTTAATACTATAGAAGGTTGGATTGCCTCGAATATATTATATCAATGCCTACACAACAAAGTAAAAAATCACATCATCAGAATATGAAATAATGAATTAAAACATAATTGTCCCACTTGTAATGCTCTTCATGATGCAGTCCTATGATTTTTTGAAATCCCTAGCAATTGATTAGGAGAACTTAAGGAAGGTAAAGTAAATAGCTAACAACTGTGGCATTTGATGTTGATTTGAATACTGTCAAATAACATTAAAATTATCATTATCTGATTTGTAGAACACTGTGACATCAGATTAGTTCATGCAGCCTTCATTAACTAAGATTTTGTTGTGTTAAGATGTAACTTGCTGTTATGAGAGTTTTAGCAAGGGCTGGTTGCAAAGAAAAAAACTGGAACCTCTGAGGAAAGAAGTGAAAGGCTAGAAATAAAAATGGAAAATTTTTGTAAAAGAGGGAAGAATGAGAGAGAGGAGATGTTGTGAGAAAAACATGTTAGGGGAGAGGCAGTAGCCACAAGTTTTCTTCCAAAACTGCAACACTTTCACAAACCGAGCCTCTGCTTTATTAATCTTTTCCAAACATCATCATCAGTATTTTTTTCTGTGAATGAAAACTATATGTCTGATTACCATAAAGCTAATGGAGTCATTTTCTTTGATGCATTTCAGATATGAAAGGCAAGATCAGGGTTTTCTGTCGGTTGAGACCTCTAAGTGAGAAAGAGATTTCTGAAAAGGATAGAGGCCTGCTTACAAGTATAGATGAATTTACAGTTGAACATCCATGGAAAGATGACAAAGCAAAACAACATATGTATGATCGAGTATTTGATGGCAGTGCTACTCAGGAAGATGTGTTCGAGGATACACGAGTGAGTTTGAATTTTATTCATTTATCAATATACTGCTTTAATTTTTAAGCTGAATGGAACCTTGTAGATAGTTTAGGATTCTTCAACTAACTATTATTTAATTTTTTCTTTGTTGGAAATTGTGATGCAGTATTTAGTTCAGTCTGCAGTAGATGGGTATAATGTTTGCATATTTGCTTATGGTCAAACTGGTTCCGGGAAGACATTTACCATTTATGGCTCTGAAGGCAATCCTGGACTGACACCACGGGCCACTTCAGAACTTTTTAAAATTTTAAGACGTGATAGCAATAAATTCTCATTTTCATTAAAGGTAATTTGGTTTTAACATCAATTGTTGGGTACTGATAATGATGACAACTTATTCATATTCTATGTTGCGTCACTAAATTTTCATTAGCTAGATTTTTTATACTCCATTCATCCAAGGCACATGAGAGATTTTAATAATCAACATGAGTTGCTTGCTGGCTTGTCTATGTTGACCAGTCTCTGTCTTTGCATGCACGTATTCCTGCATGCATTTGCATCATTGCATGTAATATGTTTCTATTATCTCTGTTAGGCATTTAAAATCCATTTGAAACACGCTCACAAAGCTTTGTGCATTTGCATCATTGCGCATAATATGTTTCTACTAGCTTTGTTAGGCATTTAAAATCAATTCGAAACACTCCCACAAAGCTGTGTGAAATGCACTCTTTATTATAAAAAAATTGATCTTATTTGCAAAATGATGCAGGCATATATGGTGGAATTGTATCAAGATACACTTGTGGACCTTCTAATGCCAAAGAACTTGAAGCGCTTAAAATTGGATGTTAAGAAAGATTCAAAGGTGATTGCTATTTCAAAAAGTGAGATCTAATATTGTTAGTTTAGATCTTGTCTAGTTTGATTGATATCACTTTCATTTCTTGGATCTCATGTATTATGTATTATATGATATTCAGGGTATGGTTTCTGTAGAAAATGTGACAGTTGTATCCATTGCTACATTTGAAGAATTACAAAGCATTATTCAGAGAGGATCTGATAAGCGGCATATATCTGGGACTCAAATGAATGAAGAAAGTTCGAGGTCTCATTTGATACTTTCAGTTGTTATTGAAAGTACCAACCTTCAAACTCAGTCTGTTGCAAGGGGAAAGGTATCTATCTAGTTATTCTTGAACAAATTATAAGCTGCTTCTATGTACTGAATGATTGGTGTCAGAAGCATAATGTACTTGTGCATTGACTTGTTCTTCTTTCTTATGAGATGTGAAGACCCATGCTCATAGCTGCACACTTGCCCTGTTTGTTTTTGCGTTTTAAAAGTGTTTTTGGAAAAAAATAATTTTTTATTTTATTTTTTTCTTTGTTTCAAATTAATATTTTTTTGGTGTTTTTAGATTATTTTGATGCGCTGATGTTAAAATGATTTTTAAAAAATAAAAAATATATATTATTTTGATATATTTCAGAGTGAAAAGCACTTTGAAAAGCAACCACGTGCGAGACTTACTCGTTGATGTCATCCTTGAGTTAAAGTTTATTTAGTTGGTTATTTGTGTGACCACATCTCAATATCATGTGCAGTTAAGTTTTGTGGACCTTGCTGGTTCAGAAAGGGTGAAGAAGTCAGGCTCAGCAGGTAGTCAACTTAAGGAAGCTCAAAGCATCAATAAATCACTTTCAGCCCTCGGGGATGTCATTAGTGCTTTATCTTCTGGTGGTCAACACATACCTTACAGGAACCACAAGTTAACCATGTTAATGAGTGATTCCCTTGGTGGTAATGCGAAGACGCTTATGTTCGTGAATGTATCTCCAGCGGAATCAAATTTAGACGAGTCATACAATTCTCTAATGTATGTTTCTGTCTTCCAAACATTCATAACATATCCATAATGTTTTTAATAGCGTGTTTTGTGATTCTTAATGTGAGATGTCTTATCCAAGATTAGTATTGGTTAGTTTTAAGATGATAGAATTAAATTACAACTGCAATTTATCTCATTAAATCTCTTCCAGTCTCTCATACATGTTTTTGCCTTTCTTGGTATCTCAACTTTTGCTATTTCAGGTATGCATCAAGGGTTCGATCAATTGTTAATGATCCAAGCAAAAATGTTTCGTCAAAAGAGGTTGCTCGGCTTAAAAAACTGGTTGCATATTGGAAAGAGCAGGCAGGTAAGAAAGGGGATGGCGATGATCTTGAAGAGATTCAAGAACAAAGACTGGTGAGAGAGAAGACAGATGGTCGTCATTCAATGTAGAGTATTTTGTTACCGGGGTTGAAATTTCACCTCTGAGCTTTCACCTCTGAGCTCCGTTGATTTTGTAGATTTTTTTTCTTTGGCTTTTTGATGACACTGGGATGACTGGAGATTAACTAACTAAATTATGGATGGGTTCTGATGATCTCTAACAAATACCTTACCGAGGCTGAAGAGGTTGTAATTGGCCTAAAGGATTTGATTTGTATAGTCTGAATTGTTTGTATATAGTACTTGCACCTTTTTGTTGATAATACTTATCAATGAGTTGATAATATAACTAATCAATCCAAAATATCTTCTTCAGGCACGTGAGTGCTTAAAATCTTCTTTGATGTGGAACAGGTCCTTACCATGTTACCTTCATTAATGTCTTCAAAATTTGATCTGTCATTAACCTTTCATGTCTCTGCAACAGTTGGTTGCGTTACATTTTTTATTTATAAATCCTGTTTCAACAAGGTGACCATTCATTCATTGGGACCATATTTTCAGCAATATTGATGAACTTAACGGAGACAGAGGTCATGGTCTTGTTATGGAACATGATAATGCAATCCTGCCTACTTTGATGTACTTGCTCACCTTTTAGTCAGTTCATCTTTATTGGAAAATCTGAATATATTGCATGACTTAGATGTTCCTCCAAAACTTAAAATGAGAGGCACACCTTTATTACTGGCTTTTGTGAACTAGGAATTCCATTATTTCCTTCATGATCTATATGTAGAAAGATGAGATTAATTTCCAACTCATCTTTCCGAAATAGGGTTTTGGGTGACACCATATTATCTACTTCAGCTGATGCTGGCTGTTCTTGGAATCTCGTTAGGCAAGAATAAAGATGTCATTGTTTTGTTTTACATGAACATTTTGCCTTGCCTTCTCGAAATATATAGAGACCTCTTCATCGTTTCAGTAAGTTGTGTTATTGCACGGCATTGATGCTTATGTGCTTACACATAAAAGCTTTGCTTTGTTTAGGCAGACATCATGCGGCAGACTTCATGTTTTGTGCCCGACAAATATGAAGTCTGCCGCATGATGTCTGCCTAAACAAAGCAAAGCTTTTATGTGTAAGCACATAAGCATCAATGCCGTGCAATAACACAACTTACTGAAACGATGAAGAGGTCTCTATATATTTCGAGAAATGAAACACAATTTCACAGGTAAACATGGGTAAGAGTGGTGTCCCAATAATTGATCTGCATGAGTTTCCAGGACAGTATGAGAAACTGAGGAGAGCATGTGTGGAGTGGGGCTGTTTCAGGATTGTGAATCACAATATCTCTTTGGCCCTTATGGCAGATATGAAGAGGGTTGTGCGGTCATTGCTAGACCTGCCCTTTGATGTCAAAAAGCGCAACATAGATGTCATAGCTGGGAGTGGCTACATGGCACCAAGCAAAGTCAACCCTCTTTATGAGGCTTTAGGACTTTATGATATGAGGTCTTCTCAAGCCGTGGAAACTTTCTGCTCCCAATTGGATGCCTCTCCTTACCAAAGGTAAAATTCCTTTCATTTCTATAGTATTTTCGACTACTCTTCAGTTCATTTTCATTGAAGTTTCTTAAAGTCTTCAGCTTTGAATAAACAAATTGACTGATAGAAGGTAAAATGGGAATTACCATCATTATTACTGGAGAAAGCATTCTGGATACTTTTTCTTTGCATTTTTTTGGGGTTGAGATGATGTCTGACCCCGGGAAAAGAAAACCACTCTTATGGTAGAGGAATACGTGGAAAATCCTATGAATCAGTAGATTTTGAACTCATGCAAAATCCTTATCATAGAGAGATGTACTATATCAATTTCTTAATTTGGGATTGTTGTTTCCAGAGAGGTTATCGAGATGTATGCTAAGGCAATTCATGGGGCGGCCATGGATATAGCACGAAAGTTGGCTGAGAGTATGGGGTTGAATGGTGATTTGTTCGAGTCATGGATTTCCCAGTTCAGGATCAACAAGTATAGCTTCACCCCTGAAACTATAGGCTCGTCTGGAGTCCAAATACATACAGATTCTGGGTTCCTGACTATCCTTCAAGATGATGAAAATGTTGGTGGACTTGAAGTGATGGATCCATCAGGTGTGTATGTCGCAGTTGATCCTTCACCAGGCACCCTCCTGGTAAATCTTGGAGACGTTGCTACGGTAATTACAGAGTTCCTGCATTTGGTTGCCTTATTATTAGTACTAGATTGACTTCTTAGTTTTAAGCTGCTAGAGATAAGTTTGATGTTTGGTAAACTTCTTGTTGATGTGATTAAGGCATGGAGCAATGGAAGGCTTCGTAACGTGCAGCATCGAGTGCAATGCAAGGAAGCCACAATTCGGATCTCAATCGCTTCATTCCTGGTCGGTCCCAAGGACGAAGTGGAAGCTCCGCCGGAACTTGTGGACTCTGAACACCCACGTCTCTTTGTCCCTTTCACATATGAAGATTATAGAAAGCTCAGACTTACCACAAAATTGGAGGCTGGTGAAGCCCTTGAACTTAAACGCATCCTGTCCTAAAAAATAAAGGAGCAAGCAATCTGCAGGCTGTAGGACTGCTGAACTTGCGTAGAACACAAAATAAATTGGGATGCCTATATCTCTAGTTTTACCTTCCTAGTATGGTAAAGAAGAATCTCTCAGATTCTGACATTACCTAAACAAATGAAATAAGATTATGATTTCTAATAAACTAACAAAATTATGCTTCATTCTCCAAATATTGCAAGTGTTCATGTTCTTGGTCTTAAACAGAAAGTGGGGAACACTTTATCTCAAAGAATTTTAGAAACAGGAAGATTATAATGTTCTTATAAGCTCTGAACATGAACGACCAAGCTAATGAACTCAGCACTCCGGAAATTGTTGTCTAAATAGCATGTTTAGGGTTTCCTTTCTGTCTGAACTACCACAGTTCTCAGGAAGAACAGGTTTGGCCATGTTAGGAAAAACCACAGTATATTTACTGCAGGTTTAGGGAGCGTACAGTCTTGTGATTATAGATAAGTTCAGCACTTGCATGCATAGTTTTGAAACCCAGTCAGGCCTGGCGGGTCGATCCGGGACCCAACAGATCTAGGACTGAAATCGGGTCGGGTTGAAAAAAAAATAGGAAAAGTCATGGCCCGGTGTGACCCGGCAAAACCTGGTTGCAACCTGTTAACTTTTTTTTTTTTTTACTAAAACGATGTCATTTTAATTTTTTTTAAAATTAATATTAATTCCGGTGACCCGGTCAAAACCTAAAATTCTGCTCTTAAATTAGGCCGGTCACCAAGCCGAGTTTAAAAACTATACTTGCATGCTTTATGGTTTCTGGTTGGCAGAAGGGCATTGAATCTGATTTGCTGATTCCCTTTATTCCATAACTGGGAAGGCAGTTGAGATGTCTACGTTAGGAAATTTATATAAATTTATAGGTGATGTCTGTTACTAGAAATTATACGGTTTCGAATATAGTTATTAAACCGTCTATCTCCCTGGTAGGTTGACTTGTCCTGTTAGGACATGGTTTTTAGTTGAATCGAAAAAGATAATCAAACCTAATTATCCAAAAAAAAAAATTAGTGACTTATTTGAATTGGATAAATTCGACCAGGTCAACTCTAGAAAAATTGAATATAATAACACCATTTTTAACTAAAATAATTGATTGGGTTGACCTAAATACCATATTCTCAAAAAAAAAGTTCTTAACAATACCATATTCTTAATAATACCATATTCTTTTCCAAATCAATTCTTAAAAAAGGTCTTCTAATTATAATTTCAAGTCTTTTGCAATAGGTAATATCATAATATTAAAACTCATACTAGACTATTGGGTTGACTTGGAACCCGTTTGACACGGGACCTAATCCAAGTTGAAATAAATAAATAAAATATTAACTAACATGATCAAAAACCTGAGTTGACTTTATAACTCGATTTACTTGGGTTTAACCCAATCAAAAACTAGCCATTAACCAAATTGATTTTTTTTTTTGCTAAAATAATATTGTTTTAATTCTTTTTAAAAGAAAATATTTTTTTTATCAGCTCTCCTAACCCATGACCTAATCTTTGTCTCGAGTTAAATGCAGGTCGGGTTTTAAAATTATAGGTAATACATGGATTTGTGTATAATTAATTTATTCATTCGTGAAGTCTTATAAGCATAATTATTAATCCTCATCCCCAGTCTAAGGGTTGACCCAACTAAGAAGGTAGGTCTTGGGTCAACCTTGGAAAATAAAAAAAAATAACGTTTGAGGTTTTAATATCTTATATGATTTTTTTAAAATAATACATATGAATTAGACTATGAAAAAATATGAGGCAGAATGTGTAGTATAGTTATCACATATAATTTTTTTTAAGAAACAATTCATGTGAATGTAGGTTATCAAAAAAAATATGAGACATGAAGTGTAGTATAGTTATATCACATTAAAAAGTTAAGAAATAATTCATGTGGATGTGAGCTATATATAGTTATTTCACGTCAAAAAATTAAAAAACAATTTATGTGAATATAAATTATAAAAAAAAATATGAGACTAAATATTCATTAACCAATTTTATATTTTCTAGGTTTATTAAAAATATAAAAATGTTAAAAATAAAAATTGGATCTCACTTGAGTTATCTTGGATCACTAGGGTTTCGGGTTAACTTAGCAGGATACCTGACTTTAACTAAGTCAATTATATTTTTAAGTTTTTATTATTTGAGACCCGGACAAGGCTCTAGAATACCCAAATTTTAGGTCAATCTGCTGGCCGAGCCGGGTTTGTAACTATGATTAGAGGTGTTGTCTTAAGGTGGACCGAACATATGAACACAGCCAGAGCCCTAATATATACTTCCAGTTTTCTGTGCTATGTATGTTATGGCGTAGAACCGGGTTAACGCCCAAGAAAAAAGGGCTGATTATTTCCAGCTTAGATACCCTTCTTTTCTTGACCCATTGCTGCTTCCGATCATTTACCGATCATTTTCAAAATCCTCGATTCTGCTGATTAACTTCGGAAAAAATAAACGCCGAATACTTCCCCATTTTTTATACCGATGTCTTGACGATTAAATTCCAAACAAATTGACGATTAATTCCATGTTAATCGGCCATTCATAGCCGATTTTTGGCATTTCCGATTAACTGACGAGTTTCCCCAATCGCCGATTAAAAGGAGGGCCGCTCCAGATTTATTTACGATTATTTTGCGAGTAAAACTCCGATTTTTCATCCCACTGGCTTGCAATTGCAGATAATTTTGCATCTCTAGCCGATTAATTACTGCATTCTAGCCGCAACCTGCCGATCTGCTGCCGGTTATTGTGCAATAACCCAAAAAATAACGAGGAATTACCGATCACCAACCACCGCAGCCGATTAATTCAGGTACTGGCCAATTCTTGCCTGCACGTTTAGGGCATATATCAGCAAATAAATTCCACAATTTCTTGCTGTCCTTGTGGTGACCTGCTGCAAGCTAACCCCAAACCCAAGCCTTTTTTTCAAATCGGTCCCCAAGAAAGGTTCACCAACTTTTATTTCTGCACATAATTGATTTCTTGGAGTCAACACTTCAATCTTTGACTAAGTTTTCTTTTCCATCACGTGATCTTTACTGATCAGATTTGGCTTCAAATATTGGCTTGTGGGATCCCATGACCTTGGATCTCAATTGATTACTTTAAACAAAGAGAGAGAAAGGATAAATCCAATATAGCCTGATCATCAACAACATATTGGTGGAAATAAGGAAGAAAACCTGTGCAATTCTGTGGATGAAGAAAATATATTCAAGCACATAATTTTGTGTTTATTTAGTGTTTTTCATTTGAAAAATTATCAAAATAATTTATATTTTATTTTTTTACATATAAAAACATTAAAATCATTAAAAATTACAAAAAAAAAATATTATTTTAATGTTTTTCAAATAAAAAGTATTTTTAAAACACAGCTATGACTCTTCACCCCCCCCTCCCAACAATGACCTTAAAAAGAAATCTCAGATGCTTCCCTTTTGGTGCCAAGAAATGTGGGGAGGAAAAAGCAATGATGATTTGAGAAAGAACTTTGCAGCTGCTAGACAGGACTGACAGTAGAGCCGGTTTATTCTCCTGTACCAAAACTTTCCCTGCTGATGTACTGAGGAGTCCAACCAGATGTAATGGGAATAGTATCAGCTGAACTAGCATCAACGTCAATGTTGCCAACGGCAGCAGGCCACACGAACGCTGGTTTGAAAGGGGGTACGTGCGGCGGCGGCACTGATCCTGATATTATCTGAAAGATGGCCTGCGTTTTAGGCCTTTCGCTGGCAATAGGATGGGAGCATGCTAGTCCAAGCAGCAGCAGCCTCTTTGCCTCCTCAGCAACATAGTCACTGTTCAGCCTTTCATCCACAGCCTCTAGTATACGCTCTTCACGATGTAGACTCCAAACCCAGTCTACAAAGAATTGGAAGCCTCCAATCTTGGTCCATGGACGCTGACCGCACACTACCTCTAAAACTACAGCGCCGAAACCATAGACATCAGACTCGCGGGTGGCCTTGCCAGTGTGAAAGCATTCTGGTGCAATGTAGCCCATGGTTCCAGGCACTCCTTCTAGCTCAGCGTAGGACGTTTTCTCATTCTCCAAAGCGCGTGCCAGACCAAAATCACCTAACCGAGCATTGAACTCAGAATCCAGCATGATGTTACTGGCCTTGAGGTCACGATGCACCACTGTTTGATCATATTCATTGTGGAGGTAGTGCAGAGCTGATGCTACACCTGATATGATCTTGTACCTCAAGTTCCACTCTAGGATGACATTACCCTCAAGTTCATGGAATAGGTGATTGTCCAAGCTCCCATTTGGCATGTAGTCATATACTAGAAGCAACATTCCATTCCTGTGGCACCAGCCTAGTTAATCAAAGTCAAAATTATTATCAGAAACCACTTTAAGACCCTCATTATGCTGAAATATGAACATGGATTGAGCAGTAACACTGCTGCATTGAACATTGAGAGCAAAATTGGCTGTGCAACCCATGAAAGAGACGTTCTACCATTTTTTTGGTCATGTATGTACACTAAGTTGTGCCATTTCAGATTTCCAGTTACATACCACTACTTATTAGACTCTCCCACCGCATCTCACTTTCGAAAGAAAAATCTTCGGTTTCTTTTATTCCTCTTTTCCCAACAAAAGGATATCAGATCATGTTCACATGAGCTTTTCTTTTCATGTTAGCAACATGATTGAATTAGATAGCTATCAACAGCCTTTTCTTTCTGAAGAGTGATCCACATGGAAAAAGAAAGCGGAAAGAATATAAAAAGAGAAGATGGAAAAGAAAAGAAAAGAAACCAATGACTAAAGTCACATATGATCAAAACAAAAGCAGAAAAGGAATTACCAGGAGGAAGACCTGCTGCCAACAATCAATACATGGATTTCTACTGTTGATAACTTTTGTCATGTTTCCTTTGATTGAGCTTCATCAAAAGACTTATCAACAGCCCTATTGCTATAATAGCATCTCCAGTATAAAATGCTATTTTAAAAAGTTAAATTGATAAAATAGCATTTTAAATAGTATAAATATAGTTTTTTTTATCATATTTATTCCAATAAAAAAAAACTATTTAAAAAATCATTTATATTGGAGTGGAAGAAATAAATGTCTTATTATTTCTTAATAAATTTGATGTTACTTTTTTTTACACATGTCTATATTTAATTAGTTTATTTTTTTAGTAGCTCGACTTTGTTGGTTTTGGCTCTTTGAAGAGATATGTAGAAATAGCATATATGGAAAAGAAAAGTCATTTTATCATTTTGTTTAGCTTTTTTCTTGTGTGCAGAACAAACAAAAAAACACTTAAATATTAATTTTTTATTTTTAGCTATTCATTTGGCTTCTTCATTGGAGATGCTATAATGATGTGATGAAATTAACAATTGTATGCATATCCAATACGCAAAATGTTCAAAAAAACGTTGTTGGCATTTTGAACCCTTCCAAACTCTGCAACCAGGCACATGCCAAGTTGCGATATAACTTTCGGGACCATGCAAGTGCTAAGACTCCTTTGAACTTGCTAGTGTAAAATATAACTTGTAATTACAAACCCTTGCTATTATTCTCTTACCAACCTATAGTTTCGAAGGAATTTAGTTTTTTTTTTTTTTTTAACTTTCAAGAAGGAAAAAATATCAAGCAGGACACAGAAAATGACATGACAAGCATGGACTTTGTATGGATACTAGGTGCAATGTAAAAGGAGAAACAAAAAGAGGTAGATGTGAACTATAGCTAGAGAGAAGGAAACTTGCCAAGTAATCGGACAAGATGTTTATGGCGGAGACGGTTAATGATGGTAAGTTCAGACAGGAAATCATCCTGACCCTTGATGTTTTCTCTGGAGAATTTCTTTACTGCAATTTGAATGTTCTCTTTGGTCAGCAGACCTTTGTAGACCACACCAAAACCACCTTGACCAAGCTTATGCCTCTCATCGAAATTATTGGTGGCCTTCTTCAGATCCTTGAAAGGGAACTCCCTCGGCGTTCCAGGCAAACTCTTAAGGGCACCTAACAGATTAGGGTCCGATGCTGCCTTCTTCTTGTGAAGATAGTAGAGCCAAGTCCCTACCCCAATCAGCAGCAGCGAAAATAGACCAACCCCAATTCCTACACAGATCTTTATCAGCTTCTTATTATCATTGCCCCCATTCTCAACCGAGTCATCAGACAGCATCTCTACTGTCAGGTTCCACTTGAGGACACAATTGAGCTGGAAATTTCTTCCCGTGGATGCAGCAAAACCAAAGTAAGACTTCTCTCGGACAAGGTCTTTGAGGTTAAGTTCTGCTGCCAGCGCCGGCGTGGCAGGCTTGGCCTTTCCTTCCTCTGCCATGTACACTTCCATTTTCTTACTGTTCCCATCATAATGAACCCAAACCATGTGATTCCTGGCACCAACAGGAGCAATTTCGATGCCTAAGTCGTCAAGGGAAACAGTCTTGAGAGAAATGACACTGTGGATGTTAAGGCCCATGTGGTTATCATCAGGATCAAATTCCTGCTTAACAGTATCAAGCTCAATGGCAACTATGCCATTCTCCGGATTGCGGTCTGTAGTAGAGTTGGTCAGACCGAGATACTGCCCGTCGCTGTTCTCCGGGAGTGCAAGGTCCGGGGCTATGAGAAATGCTAACCCTTCTCCAGGTGTGGAGTTGTTAAGGCGAAAGATGTTAATAACAAACGAACTATTGAAAGAAGCCACCCTTACGCCGCCAGCCCCATCATCTTCCCATAGGATGAAGGACTTATTGAGCAATACACGACCAGACCGGTTTGCTAGATTGAAGTTTCCATTGCTAGAATCAGGAGTGATCTGAAGGGCGTCGTTGCTGATCGTGGCAGGTCTTTCTACTTGGAATATATCATAGTAGGTTTCGTTAAACGGGCCGTATTCTTGGTGGAATGGTTGCAGGTTTTGAGCTTGAGATAGGGCTAGAATTAGGAAAGAAACGATGGTAACAACACTTGCTTGAAGATCCATGAAAATGGTTTGGCGGCTTTGCTAGCTTTGCAGACCAACCAAGCCAAGAACAAAATTTTGGAGGCCAACTGTAATGATTTTTAGTCTTGAAAACAGGACATTTCCTATGAGGTTCAATAATTTATTCCATTTTTTTATTCCCTCATGCTTTATCTATTGACCATGACTAAAACCCAATTGGTATACCCCTGAGCCTTCCTCTCCATGATTATCAAAAGCTACAATTTATGGATTTTTTTCAAATCTATTTTTGATTTCTTAATTAGCGACAAAAACTACCACCTCACCAATTCCCACTTAGAGATCATTTTGACCACGACACGTAGAATCCTCCTCGCCTGATTACCCTAATCTCAAAAATGACATTTTCATTTGCTGCGAAAGCATTTTTGATTCTCTTTGTGACCTTCCTCTTCACAGATGATGAACCCATTTGTAAAGGGAACAAAGCCAAGGCATGGCAGGAGGCTTGTGGACCACAGGACAAATCAAACTCAATACACAAATGTATTTTATTTTATTTTAATGTATTCTAGTCCGATTCCTAAAGCATTGTACCATCTGATTTAAATTAATTAACGAAGATAAAGAATTATGTTATTTAAAATGGAATATTTTTTTTCTAGAAGTGCATGTTAAGCTATAAGGTTGATGTCAAGCTTGTTTTAGTCAAATTCAACCTTGGAGATGTAATACAGGAGATAACATTTTAGATCCAAACGATAATCATGGAGTTAATTGATTTTGAGTTGAACCTGTAGTATTTCAAGAGTTTTTTTTTTATATGGTTATCCTCGTATCTTTTTAAAGAGGAAGACTAATCTCATTCAGGATTCGTAACTACTCTTCCCAATAAATACATTTTCTAGAGATCGAATTTATATTCTCGCCCTTTAAAAAATATAACAGTGTCTTAATCGCTAGACCAATACTTCATTGATGATCACTTCAAAGCTTAGAATATATTGAAGTCAGATGATAATACAATATAATTTTGATAGATTAATAATTTTTATGGTTTCAAATATATTAATTAAATAATATCGTGGTTAATTAATAAACTTTTATAATTTCAAGGATATTAATTGTATATTTATTCCTTAGAATATTTTTAATCAGGATCCAAATAGTCTATCTAAAACCTAAGAAAGAATTTTACAGGTTATTTATAATAAAGTCAAGCTAGGTTGGAAAAAACTGGTGTTGAGAAGCTGACAGGTGATGGACACATGAATGAACATCATTTGGATTTTTCATATAAAATGTTAAAAATGCTTTTCGTGTTTTCTTTCCTGGGAATTTGATAAGATATAGTAAAAAATTAAACCCAGGCAGCCGGACCCTATAGCGTTGCAGTTCTGGCTTCGATTTCTGATGCTCTGTGCAGTTTTTCCGGTAACCTAAAGAACACTAGCCGCTGGTCGTGCCATTATGAATATTTCACGATGAATCTTTGCATGGAAGGTAAGGAAAACTAGGCCACTTGCATGAATAACAGTAAGAAGTCCTTTTCTAAATAATTTGTGGCCCTCTTAAGGGTAATATTTCAAGTAATTTTCATTATGTTTTTTTTTAAATGCGTTTTTAAGTTAAAAAAAAACATTTGAGATAAATTGTAATTTATATGATTATAAATAGTTAGAAAAAAGGCATCAAATTTAAAAAGCTCTGCAGAATTAATGAAAGAAAAACAAAATATTAAAGGTGTTGAAAATTCTTTCATGCGCAAGTTCAAGTCCGTCAAAGAAGGACATATATAAGCTATTTGGTATTTTAATTAATATCAATAATAATTAATAAAAAATATTTTGCAGCGTGCATGACAGTTTACAAGTAAAAAATATTTTTTATTGGTGATTTCCAAATCCTCATAGCCTACCTTCTTAAGCGGCGCGTGCGGTGGATTTCTCTTTAATTGGCAACAGTTGACCTCTTTTTTTACTCTCTTCTCCTCGAAGTAAATGCTGGCTTTGTAAAATTGGTGTGTTTGTGGGCCCTGTGATAGCAATTGGAGGTAGTGTGGCAGGGCAACTTCCGTCTGGTAATGAGGGGTCTAGTATTAAATTAAAGCATGGTAAAGGTATTCCGGCTTGCAAATTTAATTTTAAATTAATATTTTTTAATTATTTTAATGTGAATGTTAAAAATAATTTTTTAAAAATAAAAATATATTATTTTAATATATTTTTAAATAAAAAAATATTTTAAAAAATATTCATTTCTCCGCTATCAATCACTCTAAATAAGAATATGTGAAAATGTTTACACGACAATCTTCATTAACTATTCAAATTACAGATTCTATGCTCCAGTGCTTTAGTCTCAGGGTGAAATAATGTTTTTTTAGGGTGGTTGTAGTTATTTTTTAAAATAAATTTTAATTTAAAATATATTAAAATAATTTTTTTTTATTTTTTTTAAAGTATTTTTAATATTAGTACATAAAAATGATCTGAAAATATCAAAAATATATTAATTTAAAAAAAAATCAATTTTTTTCAAAAATATTTTCCAACCATCACTTTACAATTAGTGTACTTTAGCCTTCACGTTTCAAACTTCTTGCAAGGTAAATTTAATCCTCAACTCTCAATTTAGAAAACAAAAATGATTATTGGGGATAAATTGGTTTTTTATTTTTCATTTTTCCTCTCCCCTCCTTGAATTATTAGGGATAAATTGACTTTAGAGGTTTATTTGTAATTTCATAAAGGTTTTTTTTTATCATTAATAGTAGGGCCTATTTCATTTTTTTAATTAATACCAATAATAATTATATAAAAAAGTACGGGCAGCAATTTATGGTGGTAAAAAATTGTCATTCCTAGGTGTTTTCCCAATCATTATGTTAGGACCTACCTCCCTGAGCGGCGAGTGTGGCGGAATTCTTTCTAGTTTTGGCTGTGATTGGCTTTTTCTTTTTTCTTTTTTTTTTTCCTCGAGTTTTGCATAAGGCTTTGTGAAATTTCACAACAGTCATTGAATTTGTTTTCTTTAAAATTTTATTTATATTTTTTTAATTGTTATTTTTTATTTAAATTAATTTATAAAATTAATTTTTTTTTCAACTTCATCTTCCATCAAGTTTTTTATATGTTAGATGTTTTTTATGATTTTATCTCTCTTCATTATATTTACTTATTATATTTTATTCTTATTTTTTTATTTTTTTTATTTTGACAAGTTTTTTAAATTGATATTCTTTTGCAATTTCATCATTCAACACTAAATTGAGTTTCTTGATTGAGCTCGGGTTTAGGATTTAACGAGTTGTAAATTTGAGAGATTAACCCGAGTTTAGGAAATTTGTCCGAGTTTATTTAAAAAAGAAAACAAAACTCATGTTTTTCAGTTTTATCATTTAACATTTAATTTAATTGGAGCTGAGATTTATTATTTATTTTTCTATTGAATTTTTTATTTATTTTGAAAACAACCTAGAGTTTTTTAGGTCTTTTTATTTATCGTTTGCTGTAATCTTTTTTTTAATTAAATTAAATGGATTACTTAACATTTTTTTAAAAAAATATATCGTCTAATATGCCACCATCTCCATTTCTTTTTACCTTTTTTAAGGTAAAAAAAAATACCAACCGGTTGCATAACGCATGCCACAAATGCTTTTGTTTTTTCTTTAAAATTTCATCCTTCATCATTTAATTTAATTAGAGAATGAGTTTCATTGTTATTATTATTATTATTATTATTATTGTAATGCCTTTTATAAGATTTTTAATTAAATGAACCCGGCTTATTAAGTCCAGTGAGATCAATGATCTGAATCTTGAATTTTTCTTTCTTCTTTAAAAACATTGTTATTGTCTTAAAATATTTTTTTTATGTTAGAAATAATTTGATCAAGACTAGCAGTAGTGCACGGGCCACTACTCTAGATTTACATGAGTCATTTTTTTGGTTTGTATATATTCTTCAATAATTTGTTTATTAGAATTTGGCTTATTAATTTGTTTTGGTTTGAATTTCATGAAAATACCATAATTTTATGGGCCAAATCACGGATTTCACATATTAAACATTGGTAATTCATATTGATTTAGTGTATCAATGTTTCAATATATATTTTTTAAAAGAATATATCATCTAATATATTATCTTCTTATTATCTTAAAAGCATTTCATGCAATATACATCAAATCTTTTATTTTACATTGTTTTTAAATTTTTTTAAGGTTATAAAAGAATCATCCCGTGGCAGGCAAAAATCTAGATTTATATCTAAAATTATTATCATAATTTTGTTCATCATTTCTAATACCCGAAATTTATGTATACACGAAGGGGGTGGTATTGTTTAACTTCAATGATCTTTCAATAAAATCAAAATATTTTAGAATCAATTCATAATAAAATAATACAAAACAGACTAAAAAATGAAGAATTTTTTTTCCTTACATCACCAACCATCCGTCCGTGGATGAGTTATTCAATGGCAAAAAACAGGATGGATGGTAATTAACAGTCAGCACAGACAAATAAAGAAGAACAAATCCCCCATGATTTCTTTCTTCACGAACGAACCAGCCTGCCTGGCTGGATCCATCCGTCCGTCCACCACTTGGGCCCTTTTTGGTCAACCGAGTGCTGGAGGGATAAGGTTTTTCACCGTTATTTGATTGTTAATACAAGTAGTAGATGGAAAAGTAAAGAAAAGTCGGAGCCTGTCTCTCCCATTTGTTCTTCAATACGGACAAACCATATAAGAAGCAGGCCATTGTAGAGGTTGTACTAGTACTAGCCCCTTTAAATAAACCTTTACGTTCTTTCTTTTGCTTTTGCGTTGTCCGTCTTGTCATAACAATATCAAACACACCCAACACCAGCTGAAACATCTTCTCTCGGCTTGAAAGGTAAAATATTTCTTTCTTCCTCTCTATTTGCAACCCTTTTTTTTTTTCCTTATTTGTGTATATGTTATTGATGAGTGTCACGGGGACCCAAAAATGGGTTACAACAATGAGGAAACCCTTTTTGTGAAATTCCTTTGTGGGTTTGATTTCAATTGAAAGGAGCAATTTTGACTGAAAAGGAGGGATCTTTTTATTGTGGGTTCTGGGTGTTCTTGTGTTTTTCTTCTTTATTTTTTTTTATGGGTGTTTGTTTTGATTTCATGTTGTATATTGTAAATTTTGATAATTTAAACTGTGGGTTTTGCGATTTACACTGGAAAGGTAATGGTTCTTGAAGCTTGTGAATTTTAGGTTTTGGTAATTGCTGTGAAGGGCAGTGATAATGGAAGTTAGACAGGAGTAGCCCCTTAGAAAGATTTAGGCTTAGATGTGTGTGTTGACACAATAGTACAATAAAAAATTGCAAATCTGAATGAGTTTTTCTTCCAAGAGTATGAGAGTTAGGTTTCAAGACGGAACAAGAGGTTTATGTTTTCGTGTGGGTACTAATATGGGAGTTTAGTAAATTAATCTTATCGATTTTCAGCTCGAAACAGGTGATATTTAATGTGAACTCTGGAAGGAAAGCAATTAGAAAGCTAAGATAGGTTAATGAGTGAGTGAGTTCTTATTTGGGTAAATCGAGCTAGTTTTCATGAATTGAGCAAGGGACTAGTTCATGAAAGAGACAAGGTCATTTGGATTCATGAGGTTAGTTTTTAAGTAATGCTTTTTATATCAACCTCTATGTTTGCCCCTGTATAATTATCACTTTCATAAGTAAATAAATTCAATACTGTTGATTTTATGAAAGCCCCTTTAAATGTTTATGGATGGTTCTTTTAGTGGCATAATCTACTATTTTGATACTTGTTTGATCTCTCCACGTATGGCCATGCAGTCTTGAAGCTTGCTTCAGCAGCATGCTATGTGCCTTTTTAATAAGTACGATAATTTATCTCTGAGATCTTGCAGAATTTGCTTATAAAGAAATGCAAAATCCAAGGATGGCGCCTTCATCTGAAATTCAAAATGCCAAGCCTCGTAAAAAGAAAGCTGGAGCCTCGAGAGCTTCCACGATTCAGTTGCAAGGGAATGATGTCAGAGAAGTCAAACAAGTGCGGGTACCTCTGTCTTTAAGACCAGGGCAGAAAGCCTTCAAAAAGAGCTCGAAGAAAGAAGGCTCTCCATTGTTCCAACAACCAGAGAGGTCGAACTCTGATTCACTGCCAGATTCCTCTGCCCCAGTAGATGAATACCGGCATCTAAGACACAGGTATTTGTTGTTGGAGGAAGATAGCTTTTCTGTGGGAGGAGCTTTGAGCAAGGTTGAGGACGAGGTCAAGACCCTTGAAGATGAGAAATTCGCGTTGCTAGACCAGCTTGTTGTTTTAGAAGGTTTGATTGATCCTTCAAAAGTGCAGCCCAACGGGTTCTAGTTACCTTCTACATGCTTTACCCGTTTGTTTTAATGATATCACTGATAGGCGCACTTGTACATTATCGTCAGTGCATGGTTTCAGAGTTAATTGCCAGAGTATGTTATTCTATCTGATTAATTTGCCAATGGCTGATGCTGAAAGACTACCATATAATTAGAACTGAATGTAGAAACAAGAATGAAATAGATGCTATCCTATACTGCTGTGATTTCTGAAGTCTTTTATGACTAATAAAGTCAATACTTGGATTTGATCTGTTTTTAAGGCATTATGTCTGTGATGTGGATGTTCCTATTTTCCTGATTTAATTTATTAAGCCTTCATTATTTATGGTGATTTCTCTTGAAGACCGCGTAGTTTGGGAAAGAAGATTATGTTATTGCTGGCTAGTTCTAATGAGATAAGAGACGTTTGTTTGTGGTCGACCACCAGAGCAATGCAGCATGATATTCAGGACCATGATTGAATTACAAAACAGGAGTAAGAAGGTTGCACTGAATTCACCTCCTTATAAAATATATTAAGTCTATTTTGTTATTGCGGTCTGATTATGCTTTTAAATTTTTTTAGCTTTAAATTAGTTTTTTTTGTGTGTTTTTTTATTGATTTAATATATTAATATTAAAAAAAATATTATTTAGATATATGAAAAAACATTTATTACACTTCTAAAGAGTCCTAATATCCGCATAAGGTAAACTCTCTGACAATTAACTATGAACTTTTATAGTGAATTTTTCTCGTTTTAATTTTTTTTATTTCAGCTTTAAATTGCCAAATTAGAAGTCAATTTAAGTCAATTTGTTTAGAAAATATGAGATTAAAAGACATAAGATCAAAGTGAAAAATATGAAGAAAATGAGTGGCTTTAGATAAGTTTGGGTGAAATAATCATTTTAGTCCCACACTTTTCCAATTATAATTATTCGGTCCTTTTAATTTTTAAAAATTAAAGACAGTCAATTTTAATTTTAAATTTTAAATTTTATTTTTTTAATTTTTTTATTCATGATTTGAAAGTGAAAAAAGAAACTGGCCGGATTTTAGCATTAGAGAAAGAAAATCATTGTTTACACCAATTAAGAACACAAAAAATGGTGATTTTGGTCTCAATAGATTCTTTTTTATGGAGAGAGTTTATCCTAGATGTTTTTTTTCCATGTCGGTCTAAGCTCGCAAACAATTTTGCTCAGATGGTCAGGTTGGCATTGTAAAAAGAAGGGAACGGAAAAGCAGTGAATAGCCTTATCTTTCTGGAAAATCAAAGACCTGGAATGAATGCCAATGCAATGGGGATTGAACAGATTCGTCTATCACTCTGTTTTACTTCAGTTACTTTTCCTATTAATTTTCACACAAAAAAGGTTCAATTCCAATTCCCCTGGAAGCCAAGCCAGCACTGTTCAAACTAGAAATTCTCAACTGTTATCAGTCATCAGGAATTACAAGATAACTATCACATGCCAATCTGATCAGGGTTCAATGCTATGTTGAAGGTTACATTGATAGGCCAAAGAAAATACACTGGAGAGACAAATAAAAACAGTAAATAAATATATAAAAAGAGCCAAAATTTGACTTTGTGCTTGTATATTCCATTTTATGTGCCCGGCTTAACAATCTTATCAATCATTCAATTGCTGCATGATCCAAGTATGTTATAGTAAGGGCCTGTAGACTTATGAACTCAAATATATTTCTGCAACTGTATTTGTGGAGGGTTGTCAGGATCTCCAGATTCCTAAGCTGATATGTACAAACTAAGCCAGGTTATCTCATCAAGCCCTTGGGGAAGGGTGCAGCCTGGACAACTAGGGGGCTGGTGACCCGTGCATCTCCACTCGTCCATGTCAAAAAACCAAACGCATAGCCCTTTGATGGAGCAGCCACCTTGAAATTCACCGTGAATTTGATCTTCTGGCCATATCTGTTGAAGATTAGTTGCTTTGGCACAACAGTAACATTGATTCCCACAGGATTAGACACTACAGCTTTATAAACACTTCTTGGTTTCCCAACATTTGTCACAGTTCGAGTAACTGAGAAGCTGTCTTTAAGATTTGGAACAGTGATGGAAGGATAATTCAGGCTGGAAGCTGTAGTAAATGTCTGATCACATGTGCTGTTATCTCTTGTGACCAGACGTAGTGATTTCTCATCATAACCAATTGAACAGAGAAAGGCTTTATAATCTATTGGATGGGCATCATAGATAAGGCCAGGATCAAGGACTCTTGTAGGGTCGACAAATCCTGATCCATAATCAAATGAATTGGCCCTTCTTCCTTCAGGGTCCACTCTGATGGGTTCGTCGTTCTTATCCAGGATGGTAGCTGCATTTTCCATTTGAAATCAGATTCTTGTTTAGAAAGGTTCTCGACAAAAGACCATTTTTTCCACTTCATCAATCTCACCTAGAGACCTTGAATAGGAAACATCAAGTTGATTATCAGAATGTTGGTATGATAAACTCACCAGTCGTCATGATTGCAGACTTGATAGCAGATGGAGACCAAGATGGATGGACTGCTTTGACCAAGGTAGCAATTCCTGTTATGTGTGGGCATGACATGGAAGTACCAGAAAGAATGTTAAATTGCATTCTCCCAGCTACTGGAGACCAGGCTGCAAGGATGTTCAGTCCAGGAGCTGCAACATCAGGCTACAAAGCGGTAGGATCACAAGGAAAGACGAAAAAACTTAGATTAATCATATATGAATCACGAAACAAGTTGAAAGAAATAATTTAAAAATGCCAGTAGGTATTCTCAAAAATCACTTGAACTCAAGTTGAAATGTTACCTTCAAAATTTCAGGGGTCAGGGAATTGGGTCCTTTGGAAGAAAATGAGGCAATACGGGGTGCTGGTTGAGAACCCAAAACTGTGTTTGCACGGGAAATTTTTGACATTGGTTTGCTGTTCACAATCAGAGTACCATGAATCAGAAAATTGGAGAAACTTGAAAGCTAAACACCCAGTCTCCATACTGATGAGGCAAAAAAACAAACCGTGTGTTATTTATATAGGATAGGATCTCCCTTCCTATCTCTTTTCCCACAATAGCTGAAGGAATGACAAAAGGGATGGCAACATCTTTATCTGCCTCATCAATAAGAACCATTCCAACTCCTCCAGCTTCTTTCACCACCTTGCTCTTTGCGAGCTTAGACTCACTTGAACCCTCAGCAATTCGACAGACAAGAACTTTGCCTCTGGCTATGGTACTGTTTAAAGAACTCTCCAAACAATAACTACAGGAACAAGCAGGAGAAGGAAAAATAAGTTAGATTTCTCCCATGTATTGAAATATAAATTTCACTCACTTTCAAGTACCTGTTGCATCACCTGGATTGATAAGGTGTGAAATATCCTGCATTGGCTTCAGAGGCAGAGATGATCCTTGCAGAGGCATTCATTCCAAAGAGACTCAGACTTTCCCCCTAATTTTCAGGATTGAGAACTAATAAGGCTCTGCCATTTACTGCAAACATTTTTCAATAAATGAAGAAATATTTTTACCGTGAATTTTGTGTCATTTCCTAAAACAATATCAGATGCAAAATCCCTATCCATTGAACTAGCACCAACCGTAATCATCCATGGGGCTAGGTTGGTTGCAGAACCACGGTCCCCTGCATTTCCAACTGAAGCAACTACTAATACTCCATGACTAGCAGCATGGAATGACCCAATGGAGATAGCATCCTTAAAATAATCTCCCTGGGGAGCATCAGGACCCAAGGACACGGACAAGAGATGAACCCCATCTCTGATTGCATCATCAAAGGCAGCCAGCAAGTCAACATCATAGCAACCTGAGTCCCAACAAGTCTTGTATACTGCAATTCTAGCCATTGGTGCACCACCTCTGGCCCCTCCAGCTGCCAACCCCTTATAATTCATATTTGTAACATAACGACCAGCAGCTGTCGAGGCTGTGTGACTGCCATGACCAGAGCTGTCCCTTGGAGATCGGAATGACACTATCCTGGCAGAATCTTCTTCAGCTTCATAGCCACTCATATAGTATCTTGCTCCAATCACTTTCCTATCAATAAATTTAGATCCCTCACTAATAAATTAATGTCCACGGAATCAATTATTGAATAAATTATTTAGCATGAATGAACCTGTTGCAAGATGAAGCATTGAATGCTTCTCCCGGTTCGCACTCCCCCCTCCATATGGCTGGCACCGGAGGCATATTAGCATCACTAAAACTTGGAGATTCAGGCCAAATTCCTGATCATAAGAATCAATCCAATTTTTTTAAAAAAAAATATATGCAACCAACTCAATGCCACACAAATGATCAAAGCATGAACAGTTACAGACGGTGCACTAATTTATAAATGTTACCTAAATCTAGAGTCAAACACAACGCTGAAATGGAGGAGTTCAAGAATTCCTTGAGCCATAAACAAACAAAGATGGAATTTCAGAATGAATCTCTAATATCAAGGACATCATTCAGCAAAAAGAAGGTATGTCAAGAAAATGTGTCTGTACATGCAGCAGCATTTAATCAAAACACACGGGCTCATGGGTATTCAATGAAGAACTAGTACACAGGGAAACTAGTTTTAATTTTTAAAGGCAAACAGTTCATTCACCAGTATCGATAAAACCAATGATAACATTGACTTGGTTCTTGGTTGAATGCCCTGGTATCTCCATGGTCTCTTCACCCAGTAACCCCATGAAATCCCATGAACGAGTGGTGTGCAACTTCCTTTTCAAATTGGGAAACACAGAGACTACTCCAGGCATCTCTGTCCAGAAAAACCAAAATGTTATTGTAAATCTCATTTTCATTCCAAAACAAAGCAATAAATTGCAGAAAAGTTACGAACTTACGAGCAATCTGAGAAGCTTGCTCATCAGTCAACTTAGCAGCAAAACCTCTGAAGCCATGTCTATAACTATAAAGGTGAGAGGCCTGTGCTTGCTCGATACTGTCAACAGAAAACCACATTAAACCAGTAGATTAAAAAAGAAAAAAAGAGAGAGAGGCAAAGCAACAAATGACATGAAAGTAATAAAAATAGCACAAAGGTTTTACCTTCCTCCATGAACAGAAGCAAGCATAAGATGATTTTGGCTCAAAACATCATCTGGGTCATCCCCACTTTTGCTTCCCATATAAACCACATAAACCTACAAATTCAAGAAACAAAACAAAACATCAAATAAAACCCACTTAGAAACCAGCGAGAGAAAACACATATCATATCAAGAATCAACACAAACCTTAGAAGAAAAACAAATACCAACTTGTGCTCCAAAAGCAGCAAGAAACAGACAGAAAATGCAACACCATCTCATAGAAGCCATCAACACAACAAGTATATGCCACCACTACTAGTTCTTGAAACAAGGAATAGTTGGTGGGGTGTATATATAAGAGCCAGCAAACAAGGAGGGAGAAAGACGAAAAATAATTAACTAAAAAGAAAAAACAGAAAGTGGGCAAGGGAGAGAATGTTCACACTTCACAAGAATGCAATGGAGTCCACCATCTTTATATATGCGTGAGACAAAAAAAAAAAAAAAAAAAAGCTTTGAAGACACAAACACCGATATAACGTGAAAATATCGAGTACAGTGTAGACCAACATTGGTGACCCATTTTGTGAATGGGGACATTGAGGATGTGAGAGGGAAAGATGAAAACAAATTTGTCCATAAATGCATGATAAAAATACTCAGCATATATATATATATATATATATATATATATATATATATATATATGAACTTCTCATCAATTCTCTATTTCGCATATGAATCTTCTAAATTCAACCAAATCGAAAAGATGAATTTACTTTTAACATAAAGGGAAGGTCTCGAAGATATCACTAGTGATCCATATCACTAGTGATCCATGACTAGAGAAATTATAATAATATTTATCAATGCTATAAATAAAATCAAAACTATGTTATTTTCAAAACAAATCTTGAAAAGACGATTTATATTGATTTGTGGTAAATCTAATTTAAGATATTATTTGATTTTTTTCATTAACAAATTTTAAACCATGTCATTTCAATTTTTTTAAAAATTAAAATAATATTAATTTAAATTTATTAATATCAACTCATATTAACTCGTCTAATTTATATCTCGAGTTGAGTTTCATAACTATAATATTTATGTTTCTCTGTAATCTATATAGATATTAAAATTAAATGGATGCTCAAAATATAAACATTTTATATTCACATTTTATCAAAAAAAAATTCCAATTAAAAGTTTTGGTTAAATAATCAGACCATTCAATTAATTATCTTAGATTAGTTGTCTAAACCATATGTAACTCCATTCATTGGAACTATCCAATTTTAAGGGCATTGTTTTCATTTTTTTTTCATTGTAATAATCATATCATTTTTGGACCGATTTTATACATTGATATTATTTTTTTCAAATTTTTAAACTCACTACCTATCTAAGAATTTTTACAGTGATCATGCATAAACTATCAATACTTATTTAATATGAGAGATAGTATCAAGAGAAGAGAAACGAGAAATAGAATTAAAATAATAATTTTTGAGTAATTAAGAATATTATTATTATTATTAGTGTGACTTTGTAAGATTTTCTCTATTTTTCTTATATTTATCTATTTTCTATTAAGTATTAGTAATTACAGCTTGAATATCATAAAATTTAATATATAAAAAAAACACAAACAAGAAAAATACCAATAATAAACAACACAAATTTCTACTGAATAAAATCACCACACCAAAAACCCTAATTTAAGATTTACTTCTTACTAATTCACCACATCAAGTACTTTTCTTATTAAAAGATTTACAACTTCAAATAAAAATAAAAATAAAAAACTAAATAAACTAGAAAACCTAAAAATAAAGGAAAATTCATAAACAAACTAGGAAAAATAAAATTATCAAGTATATTATTTAAATTTCTAAACTAAAAGGAAAAAAAATAAAAATAATTAAGCAAAAAATAATTTCCCTTAAAAACATCCTACATAAATATTTTTTTTATCTATAATTAAACATTCATGAAATTATTTTTTGGAACATGAAAAGAAAAGTAATAAAAACCATAAACAAACTAGGAAAAACAAATTTATTAAGTATATTATTTAACTTTATAAAATAAAATAAAAAAATATTTAAAAATATCTGCATCAATTGTTTTTCTTATCTATAGTTAAAGAATTCATAAGATTATTTTTTTGGGCTTGAATATCAAATCTGAGAAATTTTCATAAACCTTATTTTAGACACATTCTCTGCATACCCATACACGTGTCACGTGAGAGAGAGAGAGAGAGCTTACCTTTAGGGGCAAACAAAACAGCGACACTCTCTCCCGGCCACCCAAAAAGCGTAGCTTAGGTGGTGGTCTAGTGGTAAGAGTCTGGGACTAAGGGGTTTGCTCCCTTTTAGGTCTCAGGTTCAAACCCTATGGCTGCTCATATGATAGCCACTGGAGGCTTACATGGTCGTTAACTTCAGGGCCCGTGGGATTAGTCGAGGTGCGCGCAAGCTGGCCCGGACACCCACGATAATCAAAAAAAAAAAAAAAAGAAAAAAAAAAAGCGTAGCTTAGCTTAGCTTTTAATTAAGACCGTTGAGTTAAGGTGACAAATAAATGTCCTTTGTTTTCACTTTTGTTAATTCTGAGAAGAAAAGGTTAGCTGCCATTTAGGCTCCAGCAGCCTTAGGGCTCTTCGGAAAGAAAAATGTGTTTTCATTTATTTTAATGCTTTTTCTAAATAAATATGGCGTGGAAAAACATCAAGTTTTTGTCTTTTTATACTGTTTTTTTTATATACTTTTAATACACTATATAAAAAAATTATTTTAATATATTTTTAAATAAAAAATTATTCACGTTTAATGCAGCTGCGGATAGGCCACTGCCCTTTTTACTTGCTAAAGGTTATTTTATTTGACTGTGACTGTTATATTTTCTAATATCTCCCATTACCCCCACTTACATTCCTTTTGTCTCACTCCTGTCATTAATTTGACAATAATGCTATTAAATTTGATCTCTTCAATGATCTAATTTTAACTTTGATTTAAAATGTTATTATTTTAATATTTTTTTATTTTAAAATAATATTAAATTGAATTGAATTTTAACCAGGTATAAATTAAAATAATATCAACTTTCATCCAATTTAATTTTAAATTTAATTAAATTAACCTGTTAGATTCGGCACCTTATTTCAATTTGATATAATTATTAATATCTTATTAAATTTTATAAAATCAGTTATCACAACCATTTAATTCTTCTAAATTCTCATAACAGAGAGTCTAGTGATGATTTATTGATTAGAAATGGTATAAGTTCTTTTATTTTCTTAATAGTATTCTCTAATTGAGATTAAGCTCTTGGCGCATTTATGAAATTTTTATTTTCTTGGAAAATCTAAAAAAATAGAATGTGGGAGTTAAGCCTCTGGAGGTAAAATGGTATTAATGATTCACACATTATACGAACCCTCATTCTATATTTGCAGCTCGCCAGCAAACAAACGGCACTAATGGCAAACACAAGGAACGAAATTAATTAATTTGGTGGTTAAGAACATGGAAATATTCTAAGAGATTTATCACGGGAAAACCATTAACATCTGCTCATGGAAGCTCAAGATATGATTACACAGAGAATATTATTTACCCCATGAAAGACTGAGCAAGACAAAGCTCCAAATTCCCTGCACAGTTTTTTTTTTTTCCCCAGACAAAACTAACAGTCAAAGGTAGAAGAACTCTACATGTGGATTCAAAAAGGGGTCGGAACAATCTTGTTCTTGGTGACTTGCAGGCTAATTCTTGGTGGGTTAATAAATTATGTGTTTGGTTTTTGTATTTTAGTTTCCCTCCAGGAAGAAGCGTCATTTTCTGCCCTGAGAAAGACAAAGTGCCAACCCAACCTTCAAGATCACCACCATGTGCGAACATGGTATATGACAAATTAGCTAGCAACTTGCAAGAATTTCCAAGAGAAGAGTATGCGTTTACTTGGGTTTAGAATATTCCTCAAGAACTACATGGTAGAAACTGGAATTGATTGTTTTCCCTCTGAGAAAGAGCCTAGCTAGCTTGTGAAATTTGTGAGAGGGAGGCAACTGTTTCTGATGGCTACATGTGGATGTCGAGCACATATATATCCGTTAACATTTATGACAAAAACAACATCTTTTTAAAACAAAAAAGTTGTAATATTTTTTATATAAACAAAATTATTAGACAAAGATTATTTGAGTAATGCTTGAAGTCGATACATAAAGATATACAAAGAAATCACAAGAACATGCTTAGTTGAAGAACAGAAACCTATCTAATAAATAGGAGATCAAATTAAAGAATTATTTTTTCTTAGGATTTAAAAAGGAAAAAGGAGGCCGGGAGCATCAATTGACAGGTTTACAACCTGCATCGTCATTAAACAATTACAAGACCCACAGATGCAGTAAATAACGGCTAGCACTTTCATGGCACGCTCTAGTACATACCTTTAGTACAAATCACTCATTAATGTATAGCAAGACCCATATAATTATGTTGCAGAATCTTTGTAGAAATGATGATCAAAGTTTTACTTATTGCTTCTCTCTACTCTCAATACCATATTTGCCGATAGAAAAGGTTGAATCGAAACGAGGAATGGATTTATAGTGTTGTTGTGTGGCAGCGCATCAAGTGTCTTAGTTGACTGCAGCAGAATCGTTCATCATTCTGTTCGGTGCAAAGCAGTAATGGGGCTTTCAAACTATTTGCAGAATCCCTGTAAAGTGTGGGATCGATGGTGCTTTGTTGTCTTGTCATGGTGAGGCAAGGATTGTTCTCATGATTGTTTATTTTTTTTTCTTTTTATGTAATACATGCAAATCAATTTATATCTTCTTAGATTCATAGTTGTTGTGTGGCGTTCATCATGGTTATAAAACCATTAATTTGATATGGGAGTATTTGTTTTAGAGATGCATCACTTATAAAAAAAAAAACATGTATTACATGCTTTTCATGATATGCACAAACACTCTCTAATCTAAGATTAAAATAAGTTTTAATAAAATTAACTTGGAGTTGCCCTAACGAGTTAATTTATAACCTAAACGAACTAGTCAAAACCTGGTTTTTTCCCTTCAAAAAATATAACAAAGCTGCTTTGACCGACTTAAATTAATACACTCAACCCATAAACCAAGTTTACTGGACACAAAATTCTTCTATCTCCAAGTATGTTAAGGTTGATTCCTTGGGAATTTTATTCATGACAATGATGATGTAATGGTGATAACTTACAAAAGATTTTCTCAATTTGATGAAACAAAACTTGTAATGAATCTTTGCCTGCCTTATATCCCAAGTTAATGATGTTTTAGAAGGCAACTAATCTCTCAACTATCAGTGGATATCAAGGCATGGGAGGCTTCTATGCCATTAATGATCTCACCGACTACGTGCAAGTGTTTGCAAGAAACATAAGTGGACAATCAATCAAATGAAAATGAAAGGCATAAAAGTATTTTAAAAATAATAAATTAATTTTTTTTAGTATTTCCAGATTATTTTGATGTGTTAATATTAAAAATAATTTTTAAAAAATAAAATAAAAATTATTTTGATTCATTTACAAGAAAAAACACTTTGAAACTACACTTCTGAACACCGCTTAAAGCAATATAATGGATTTTCTCTATAGATTGGCAATTTCTTCTTGTCATTCCACCACAAATTTGAAGATAAAAAGATGGTGTTGGATTGCTTATAAAAGACGAGACAAGGCATCACTCCAACAAGCATTGTAGAAAATGACTACTTGCTAATTATCTTGAACGCTAGGATTATTCAATGCTGACTTCTTTCTTTGACTTGATTGTCAACATGTTTTCAATCTAGCTTTTTTTTATTTCCGAGTTTTATATAAATAATCTATACTTAATACTCATGTGGTTATGAAAATATATTTTTATTTTTTAATTTTCTCATCCGAATCTAAAATAATAATGGAGGTAAGAGTTTTGCTTTTGAGCCAAGGAAAATACATGAAAATAGCTGTTAGTGCTGAAGTTTTTAGTTTATAATTTTTATTTTAGAGAAATTTCCTAAAATATTGATTTGTCGTGAAAATATTTCATATCCATTTTTATTTTAGAATTAAAAAATTACTCAATTAGTTCATCTAACATTATCGTGAACCGTGTATATTTATTTTTGTTGTTATGTTTGTTTTTAGTGGTGGGGCCACCACTAAAAACAAAAGAACACAATAATTAAATTTTTTATTTTTATTTTTGTGTTTTTCTAATGTAAAGGATTGTAATTCATAATAAATATAAAAATAGAAACAGAAATAAAAACACCCAAAGTCAAGTAAACTCTCGCCGGATTGGTTCTCTCCTGACCGCTCGTGTTTTCGGATATAGAATGCGGTGCTAGTGTGGGGTCTCCGCTCTCCGGTACCAGGACCACCCTATGTGAAACCCCTAGCGGATACATGTATCGGTGTCGCCAAGAACGACACCTGAAATTTCGGATTTCAGTTTGAAAAATATGTTACAAAACTGAATATCAAAGCCCAGCCCATCAACATGTCCAGGCTCAATAAACCTTCCTAAGAACCCAAGAAGAAAAAAAACAAGGGCTGAAGAAATGAAGAAACCATTTGAGTTGCGTGTGGCTAAGCTAAAAAGCACCGGCACCCCTGCTTATCCTCGGCTTCGCTTCACTCTCTTCAACCTTGTGCTCTAACCCATAACTCAACAGGTATTCCTTCTCCTTTTCTCAATCTATTTAGAGTTGTCTGCATCTGTTATCATCATCCTTAGCTGTATCTACTATGGCTACTAATGAAGAAATGCTCAAATATTCTAGAAAATTGGCTTTAAAGCTGTTGACATGAATCAATTGCATGTCAAAGTTTAGCAGAGCTTCTGCTCTCTCTTTTTTTCATGGGACTTTCCTTTTGGTTCTTAACTTATCATTCATGGAGTGATGGTGCCAAGAAAGTGAAAGAACCAGGGTCTTGGGTACTGAAAACCAAGATTGTTCTAGTTGGATACTGTAGTTAGCAACTTAGCATAAAGATTTTACAATGTTGTCAATACTTTTAGGTCTATATAGTAAAGAATTGAAAGAAGAGTGAGGAATTTGAAAGGGGGAAGAGAAGGAGACTATGGCTTCTGCGACCTTGTTGTGTTGGTGCAGTTCAGACTTGATAAGGCATGGTTCATATTCCAATTTTTTTGTAAGACAGAAGGTACTGGATTTGAATCAATCAATAGTGAGAAGTAGAGGGTGTTATAATGATTATCAAAAGCAAAAGAAGTTTTTTGTGTGTGCTGCAACTGAAGGGTCTGCAAAGTCTAGTAAATCTGAAGAAACTATCCCCACTTGGGCTAAACCAGATTCTGATGAACCCCCACCATGGGCTAAGGGTGAAGGCAAAGAGAACTCATCAAAGCAGAACTTTGAAGTTCCCTTTTTTGTTTATTTACTTGCCTCGGCAATTACTGCAATTGCTGCTGTGAGTTCTTGACTTCGTGTACTTTTTTTGTTTCTCCTCTATAGCTTTATATACTAATAAAGTAGATAGTTTTATTGATTAAAATCCAATGTGTCCAGATTGGTTCCATTTTTGAGTATGTGAATCAGAGGCCGGTTTTAAGGATTGTGAACACAGACAGCATTCTGTACGCTCCATTGCTAGGATTCTTTGCATTTACGGGCATTCCTACTTCTGTAAGTGGTCATCTCTTTCTCAGTGTTAAGCTGGAATGCATGTCAATCAAGATTCAAGAATTTGATCCTTCAAATTCTGTGGATCCTGAACTTTTTTAAATTTATTATGAATTACTAATATCTCGTGTGGGTGATGAAGTTGTCTAGTCCCATTGTTTAGCTTAACAAGACCTTTGTCTACAGGCGTTTTTGTGGTTCAAGTCTGTTCAAGCTGCTAACAAGGAAGCTGATGAGCAAGACAAGAGGGATGGCTATCTCTAAAGTCACACTTGCAGCAATGAGTTAAATATAGTGTTGATCTTCTATGAAACACGAGTACCTCTTTCATTTATCTTAACACTTGGCCTTTCAATTCAATTTTGCTTCTATAAGATAAATATCCTAATTTTACATTGTGATACTCCATCTGTGAAATTTTTAGTTTATAGTTATGTACAGACTTGTGAATATCCAAGCTAGCTGAGGTAACAAGTATACCATAGACTTGTACTCAAAACATTTTATGATTTTTGTTTGGTATAGAAATATCCTGACAGGATATACTGATGCATAAGTGGAAGGTTTGAGGTCATGACCTATCACACTACCTTCATATATTGAATGATTGAATCTTCCAATAATTTTCCCTTCAAGTAAATATCAGATGAAAGCTGCCCTTGCAGATTATTTTGGAAACTGTTGAATTGTCTGGAGCATGACAGAGATGTTTCTTGTGTTGCTTCAACCATACAAGGAAGGCTTTATATGATTTTTATGGGAAGCCAATTACCCTGACTGGTGCTTTTGAGCAACTCCTTGTGAAATGGCATCTGATGCTTGAACATGATATACATGCTTGGGATGGAGCTAAATTGCTGAGTATCAAGTCCTTAAATATGAAAGAGTTGCCTTGCAAGTTACCTTTCAAATTGCTGAAAAGTGCTTGAATATAAAATGATGCCCTTCTGATCCAATGCATAAAAGATGAAAATGTCATAGACTTCAACGTTTGTGTTGGCCCCATAAGTAATCTTTCACGGTACCACCTAAGTATTGTCTTGTCTTTTTATAAAGAAATCCAATTTTGCCGGAGTGATTCTCAGTTCCTCCACTTGCCTACCTGCATGTATTTATCTACTCCACGTGCCTGTTGTGTGTCTCAACCTAGGTAGCCACACTCTTTCCAAACTTCCGTCCCTAAGCTAAAAGCCCTACTCTCTTCCACATGGCTTCACATCAAATATCAGGAACTTGTGCTGAACATACGATTTCAGTAGCTGATGAAGATGCTCGAAAGGTCCAGAGATTGCGATGAGCTCAATGGCTCCGAGCAGCTATTCTAGGAGCTAATGATGGTCTGCTTTCTACCACATCACTAATGCTTGGCGTAGGTGCAGCGAAGGAAGATAGACGGTCCATGGTCTTATCTGGACTGGCTGGAGCTGTTGCAGGTGCCTGTAGCATGGCTGTTGGGGAGTTTGTTTCTGTCTCAACCCAAAAAGATATCGAAAAGGAAACTGTTAGCCACTTCAGTTCGAAACATTACGGGAAAGATGCTCCTGGAATCGGACTCGATGGCACCGCAACTACAGCAAGCATGAAAGGAGAAGCAAAGCTGGATGACTCCAAGGTCATCTCTGAGCCAACACAGAGAATGTCACGAAGTATGATCCTCGAGCCAAAGCTGCCCCCAGGTATGTCTCCCGGAAGGTCTCCTGTAATGAAGGTAATCCAAGAAGATGGAAAGAGAAGTCCTGAAATATTGCGGGAGGATGACAGAGAGGAGGTGCTAACGAACCCCTACAAGGCTGCAGTTGCATCGGGTGTATCATTTCTGATTGGATCATGTGTGCCTTTGCTGTCTGCCGTGCTTGTGGCCCAAAATGTTGTTAGGATTGTGGTGATTGCTGTGGTTGCATCAATAGCTCTGGCTTTTTTTGGAGGCTTCGGAGCTTATCTTGGTGGTTCACCAATTAGGATATCGGCGGTAAGAATTCTACTTGGAGGTTGGATTGCCATGGCAATTACTTTTGGGTTGCTCAAGCCTTTCGACAAGGATCATAGTTGATGACTTAGATTATTTCCATCAGTACTGAAAGAGAAGCTGCATAAGGGGGGGTTTGGTTTTTCATATAAAGCCAAAGCTGTTGTTTCTTGCTGAATCTTGTTTGCTTAATACTAGATGCTAATATTATTTGAAGATACTGGTATGCTAGTGCATAAATGTCAGAAGATGAATATTTGACTCATAAAAAAATAAAAAACAACAACTACAAGCAATACATAATTTTATTGAAACAATACAAAAATTCTAATTTGAAATTTTATTATTGAATATTTTTTAAAAATATTTTTTTTTATAAGAGATTTACAACTCTTTAAATAAATAAATAAATAACCTAGGCAGGAAATTAAAAGGCAATAAAAATATTAAACAAACAAGAAAATTAAAAAATAAAGAGAAAAACAACAAAACTTGTTCTAACCGATGTTTAGAACAAGAAGCAAGGGAACTTCATCAACCCATCAAAATATGTCAAATTTGTTCTAACCAATGTTTAGGCATCATCCAATATGTAAATGAACTTCTAGTAGTTAACTAGAATGTGACATGAGCATGGGAAATGTGCAAAAGCAGTCAACTTGTTTGACATTTTACATTCCAGACAGCTTTTTTATGCTCGAATTGCTTGTCTTTTGCCATTGTTTTTCTCTTGGATGATTCCAAAAAAGCATTCCTAGTTGGGTTCCACTGTACAAAAAATGGGACAAAGTTTGACAGTTGTTCTGCCATCGACACTTATAGCTAAATGGGCCGTCTGATTGATTTGCAGAGCTTAATGAAGTAGATTGCAAGTCACTCGTACGTGGAGTAATCGATGTCTCGATAAAGAGCAAAATGGCCTAGAAGTACCATTATACTTGTGCTATGAGTGTGGAGCATGATCAAGCCAATCAGTTCATAGATTGAGACTTGCACGACTTGTATGATTGCAAATTTGCAGGAGTGCATCACTTTTATCAGGGGTGGTTGGGGCAAATCAATATAATTAATGGCACCATTCTTGATTGGGACTTCTGGGCCTCATCTCAAGTCAATGAGCCATACCTTTGACAAGTTTGTTAACAGAAGCCTCCATATCCAAGATGATAAAGATTTTGGGAAATAAAAGAAGTGAAGATAGACTAGACAAGGCATGCATGATGGGATAAAAATAAAATATCTGGTGTAGATGATTGCCTGAATAAGGACAATAGGGCATGACAAGGTGGTCATCATTTAAAGCCCCTCCAAAAAAACAAACAACTTGTATAAATGCTATAGTCTGAAAGGTAGCATTTCCTTCCAGCCACCATAGATGCACCATATCTATATGATAGTTTGAAAGGTTGCAAAAGGAACAGTCTGAACTGCAAACTTGAAAAGGATCTGATCATAGTTTGACAATCATGGGGCAGGGAGAAAAGCAGGAATTCTCTTCTCCTTTGCCTGTTCTACCAAGATTGGATCGCCTTGATCGTTTGGTAATGCATTTCAATTGTACTAATATATGCTTAGGACCTCTAATTCATTGCTTCATTTTTATTGATGTTTGGATATGGACGTTTTACTTCTGTTGATGAATATATGCAGCTGCATTTTCTGGAAGAGAAGCATTCCTTGTCAGGAAGGCACACAGCCAAGTCTGTAGTCAGGACAGTGGAAGCAGAAGATCAGTGCAAGAATTTATCATCTGCACTCGAGGAAGTTCAACACAAAGGCACCCTGATGGATAGACTAGAAATGCTCGAAAACCGAGTATTACAGGTTTCTAAACATCATTTTATATATCCTTAAATTTTTTTTTTCTTCAGATATCTGTATTGATCTGCAATGCTGATAGTTGGATTTTATGTGGGAATTTCCAAGAGCCCTTTCTTTGAAGATTCGCTAGCCCTTCAAATTTCAAGTCCCCAAAATGCTGTAAAATCTTTGTGGTGATTGAACTCTTATTACCTGCTTAATCTTCTCTTATCTTCAATTCATCAGTTAAGCCTAGAGATGGATGTAGAAAACACATCGAGGTCAAGCTCTTCCACCTTTCAAGGACCAGAAAAAATGGGCCGTGATGAGGTTTCAACCATAATCACTAAGGAGGATGGGCAGATGATCATCACCAACCAAGAGAAGCAAGATTCTCTTACAGATCAAGTATGTTAAGAGTTCCTTTCTTGGAATAGTATGCTAGATGACCTATCTAATATATATTCTTGACGTATTTTCTAGTAGCATGAACATACTTTGGAAATTCTGCAGGAAATCACTTGCACTGCAGAAGCATGTGTAAGAATTTCAAAGGCTTCCCAAAAAGATAAAAGGCGCAAAAAGAAGCGCAGGGCATGGCTTGGGTGGCTTGCAATGGGATGCTAATGTTCGCTATCCCCAGCAACTTGGGCAAACTAGTTTTCACTTGCAAGTTCCACATCCTGCAGATTTCACGAAGCTCTTGCTCTTCTTGTCTAATTTTTCCATAACCTTTCTATGTCTAATCATTGATCCTGTTAGTCTCAAAATGTTAATAAATTTCCCAATTTACTAAGCATAAGATTGTGTGCTTCTGAACAAAGCAATCCTGTCTTTATGTGGCTAAGAAGAAAGCGCAAATCAATTCTAAGTAACCAACCTGCAATAGCTTTGTCTTATCTACCAAACTTATTATGCAGGAAGAAAAGAATACATACAGAAAAAAGTTTCTGTATGACAGAAGTTCTTGAAAATGACCCAAGCATGATTGAAGTGAAAGGTGTTCTTGTTATATTGATATCCAACCAGTCCAACTATGGAGATAAGAAGAAATTGATGAAAATTGCAAGGCAATTGTTGAATCTCAATGGGGTCATTCTACACCATCTTTCACGTTTCAATATCCAATCCAAACCTTTTGTTCCACCAAAATCTGTTCAGACTCATTACTTGATCAAATTTCTTAAATAATAAATCACATTCTAGATTGGTTGATCATATATTATGATAATAAGTAAATCTTTTACTAATCAAATTATGAATGTATGTTAATAATCTATTCATATTAACATATCTCTTGTAATATTACACAAGACTCAAAAGATTTTAAGCGAGAGACATGATTGATATTGTGTTTGAAAATGTATATTAAAATATATATGAACTAAAAAAAAATTAAATTAATATTTTTTTTTGAATGATTTTACATGGTTTTAATAAATTGACCATAATTATTAAATCCAACTCGGAGTCTAACATGGTTTGGGATCTAAGGTACTAAGTCGTCGATTCAATCTATAAGTTATTGAATCAATTTAAATTTATTATTTTTATTTAAAATATTATTGATTTAATTTTTTTAATTTTTTTTTATTTTGATTTAATTTTTCTTAACCGAGCTAATCAAATTAAGAATTAACTCACTAAATTACTTAAATTTAAATAAATTTAATAAAAAATAATTTAAAATAAAACACAGTTTGAATGAAACTCCAAGTCCTTAGGTTAATTAGCATAACTAGATTACGATTTAATTAGTAAATATGATATTCATATCAAAATCTTAAAAAATTAACGTTTAAAGATTTTCCAATCCACACCTCATATTACAAATCATTTGCACAGCATTATAAAGCAAACACAATTATCTGAGACATCTACAACATAGCTTAGGATCCAATACATGCATGGATTGCTTGTCTTGTTTATTTTATGTTACGCCTGTCTGAATCCAATGTCATGGTGATGATGGGCCATAAATGGAAGCCATGCCAGGAGCTTCAAACTTCAGAAACGCAACGTGGATCACCCAAAACTCTGGGGTCAATGCTACTTTCATAACTAACAAATACAGCAAGCTGTCTTTGTTCCTTGAAATCAGGGATTCGGAGACAGCTGCAACGCCCAGCATCTCTTGTTGTCTTGCCAAACTTTATTAATCATAGATAATTGGAAGGTTGTTTTTTTTAAAATAACAAATTCTAAAAATAAATTAAAATAATATTTTATTTTATTTTTAACATTAATATTTTAAAACAATCTGAAAATATAAAAAAAATTTAATAAAAATTTTAAATTTTTACAAAATACAATATAAAAGATAATTCCAAACTGCCTTTAAATAGCAAGAGTCTTTGTGATTATAATTACTATTTATTATTATTATTATTATTATGATGATGATGATGATAATGGTTGTTGTTATTATTGTTTAATTTATTATTGATGAAGCTAATAAATATAATTAAAAACCAGAAAATTAATAAATATGTGGTGCAAGTATGTTTTTGATAAGTGAAATATAAAGAGAAACGCCCAAAAACATCATAATCAAATTAAAAACTTAATGATTAAATAAAAAATGAAAGACTAAAGCGATACGTTAAGAAGATTTGCCAATTTTCCTTTCAAAGTTGTTCCATCAGTACTCATGGATTATCCTTTCCTTTTCGTAACCTTATTTGGTGCCTTTTCAAAGCCTAAAACAATCTTTATTTAGCATTAATGGATAATTAAATAAATGGTACGTACATGCTAAAATACCCACGTTCACAAGACTTTGCTAGCAATTCTTCAATAATAGAGAATATTTTATTAATATAAATGTTCAGATTAATTTACGTGTATCTCAACTAATACTACGAATCCTGAAGTTAATGACCATATAAATCTCCAGTGACTCCAAAATTTATGAAACTCGAACGGGTAATCTATAGAAAAAAAACCTAAAACCTGGCTAGTTGAGTTACACTTTTTAGAGTTAAATTATTATATTTTTTTTAATAAAACCTGATATAAGTTTTTTTATGTTTATTCCTCTTCTATGCTATAAGTATAGCTAGTAATTATTGAATATCATAAAATTTTGTAGTTTTTATTTTTTTTTGAAATTTTCCTTCGCGCATAAACTTTAAAACAAAACGGCTATAAATATTTAGTCAACGTTTAAGTGAAAACCAAAAACATAAATTTTTCAGTCAAGTTAATTATAAAAAAGAAAATTAGATAAGAGCTCGTGTAATCAAACCTCACATGAAAAATTTATCTATGGCTAAGTTTGATGCTTTTTTCAAAGTGTTTTTGAATTTATTTAGATTAATTTAAGTTGATTTACTCAAAGATCATGAATCAAATTAGATTTTATAATTACATTACTATAAATATTTATTTTATAATTAAAAAATGAATATTTTTAGTGAAAACGAAAGGTAAAAGTAATCACATGTCACTGTAATTATTGCTATTGAGAATCTAATTGATACTGGGATTAGTAATTGTGTTTTAAAATATTTTTTATTTGAGAATATATTTTTTAAAATATATTTTTAATTTTAATATATTAAAATAACTTTAAAAAATAATTTTAAAAAATAAATAAACGGCGGCTAAACAATCCTACTTGTACTTCTAACAAGACATAAAACAGACTGATGTCTTTTTTTAGACTTTTGGCGATGTACCATATTCTGGCACGTGTATCATCTTGGGTAAGCGGAGACGCAATGTCAAAAAAAAAGACTATAGTTTTAAAATTTGATACGGAATTGTCATCGAGCAAGGCTCATGAATTGGATTTCTTTTTAAACAATTAAAATAATATTATTTTAATAAAAATATTAAAATAAAAGTTAAAAAGAACCAGAATATGGTACAAACCACATTTTTAAAAAATTTAATTTATTTTGTTAAAATTTAATATGATTTATATGTTTTGGATCGTTTTAATATAATAATATTAAAAATAATTTTTAAAAAATAAAAAAATAATATTTACATGTATTTTAATATAAAAAATTATTTAAAAATAATTATTACTATACTGTGAAATATACTCGACTGCAATTTAATTAAATCGGTCTGAATTAACGAGGCTCTAGATCCACCACCCGTCCAGCAGTGTCACCTCAGAAATGTACGTGGAGCATGCATGTGCCTTGTGGTGGAGAAACTGAGGCTTTAATTCCAAACTCTCAGCGAAAAAGACAACCACCCTTAGGAATAAATTCTTTTAAATTAAAAAAAATAAAAATATATAAAAAAATTCTTAAATTTAGCTAAGCAACCAAGTTCTAGATCCCATCAAACTCTCTAGATCTTCCTACCTATCGGTATCTACATCTCCTATTTTATTAATATATTTTTTATTTTCATTTCTTTTTTTTTATCCTTCAAGTTTTATTTATCCGTGTGATAAATCAAAATCAAGCTCCACTCAAGTTAATTTGTTACTTGAACGAGATTAAGACTTGTTTAAGAGTATAATTATAATTGGTTTTAAAATATTTTTTGTGTTAAAATACATCAAAATTATTTTTTTTATTTTTTAAAAATTATTTTTGAAATTAATACATCAAAACGATCCAAAAAGTATAAAAAATTTAAATTTTAATTAAAAAATTAAATTTTAATAGAACGCGAGTTTCACCGTATACTAAACTATACTTTAATCATTAGTCAAAGTAAATCAAGATTGAATGCAGAATCTTCATAATTGTCTTCAATTTTTATTTTTCTTTGACAATAAATAGTTTTTTTAAATTAACTTGCCTGTTAATTAATCTCTTTTAATTTTAATAATTAAAAGTAATTTTATTAACTGTTTTTTTAATTATAAAAAGTGATTATGATATATAGATATGAATAAAAAGAAAGGGTTTTTTTAAGGTAATTACATAACAAATTTAAAATAATTTAGATTTTAAAAATAGATATTAAATTCGAGGTATGGTATACATAATTTGTCTCTAATCAGATATAAAAATATGGACTTGATCTCACAATGTGAAAGTCGCCTTGAGATTATCGTTAATTATGAAAGAAAAGGAACAAAATTAAAAGAAAATCCTGACAATTTTTTTTCATTAAAGAAATAAAAATCTTGACAATCTTGAAATTCTATGTGATTATTTTCATTAACGAAATAACAAATAAAAATTATAAAATAAATAAAAAAGTATCGAGTCATAAGTTTTCACCAAGGAATAATAATAATAATAATAATAATAATGGAAGAAATAGCAGTAGAGAAGCTGGAAAAGAACTGAGGAGGAATATTTATAATCTGCTATGAGTCATTAATTCTTCACCTGTGCACCAAAACAATTTTAATTTTTTTTTTAAAAAAGAAAATGACATTTAAAGCCAGGTAAAGAACTGGTGGAGAAATCAAGCATAGAAAGCTCGAGAAGCAGAAGGCACCCGCCCCGCATTAAGCCATCATCACCAGTAAAACCATGGAGAATCATAAGCAAGAAGAACAAGAGCAGGGAGGGCTAACAACATTCAAAGCAAGAGAATTATTTTCATCAAACATAATTCTCAGCTTGATAGCAGTAGCAATATGGCTTGGTTCAATCCATTTTGTAGTTCTTTTAGTTATTTTTTCTCTCCTTTTTCTCTCTTTCTCCAAATGTCTCCTGTAAGTATCAACAGCCCTTTTCTTTCCTCAATTTTTGATCTTTTCTTCGTTTGATTCTCTTCAAACATGGAAACCAACACATGGGTTCTTTTTTGTTTTGGCTTTTAGTGTTTTCGGATTGCTTTTGTTGCTAGTTTTCGTTCCAATTGATGGTGATAACAAGTTGGGCCGTCGCCTTTGTTGGTAAAGAAACTATCTTACTCCTTTTGTTTATTCTTTCGTTAGTACTTTTACTATCTTGCAAGGGAAAAGGAATGAATTTTTGCTTTTGTTGTTCAAGAAAGATTGAATCTTTGATTTTTTTTTTCTTTTGTTGTATGATAAAGATTGCATCTTAATTGCTTTTGATAACAAATGCAGGTATATATGTAGACATGCGTGCTGCTATTTTCCGGTGACTTTACATGTTGAGGATATAAATGCCTTCCATCCTGATCGTGCTTATGGTATATACTTTATTTGTGGGATTTTTTTTCATCAGTGTTCTTTTGCAGAACATGAAAATGATGGTTTGCAATTGACTTTTGTGTTGCTATTTTTGAAATGAAAGTGAATCTGAAAAAGGACTTCGTTGAGACAATAAATCCACAGGGGTTACTGGTCTAAAGCTTAATGATTAACCAATTTTTAATAGAAGTGAGAATTGAATGGTTTGATGCCCCGCTTGTTCATTCCTATTGATATCAGCTTGGTCCAATTTCAGAATTACGTGTGACAATAGCACTAGGATGTTGTAACTCTAACAAATGATGTCAGAATAGGACTTGTGTTATCTTTGAGAAATTGGCAATAGGATTCAAGATGTGATATCAGAAGAGTGGATTTTTATTAGATTAAATTACTTTTTTGATTTTGAAATTCAAGTGGTTGGGGTATTGGGTTTTTCTGCGAGGATGTTGTTCAGGAGGCAGTTGATTTTACAGTTTCCTGTGGATCTTAACTTTTTAGCTGTGCTAAATTTCTAATAGCTTCTTTTAGCTTTTTTGAGCAAGTAACAGGAGACTTCTTTCGTGCTTCATGCAGTCTTTGGTTATGAGCCACATTCAGTTTGGCCCATTGGGGTCGTTGCATTAGCAGATCATACAGGTTTCATGCCTCTCCCAAAAGTAAAGGTCCTTGCTAGTAGCGCTGTAAGGCATTTTCCCCTCTCTGTATTTTTAAATATTTAGAGCTTTTCCTTCTCTTTCTCAACACATGGGAATTAAAATTCAGGTTTTCCTCATGCCATTTTTGAGACATATATGGACATGGTGTGGTCTTACATCTGCGACAAAGAAAAATTTTACTTCCCTTCTGTCAGCTGGTTATAGTTGCATTGTAAATCCAGGTGGAGTACAAGAGACATTTTACATGGAGCATGATAATGAGGTCTTCTCTTTATGCTCTCTCTCTCTCTCTCTCTCTCCCTTTCGCGCCTAAGTAGATTTTTCCCCTGTCTGGCTTTGAAAGTTTTGGATCTAGGACTTATGCAACCTACCCTGCCTGATCCTTGCTGGTTCATATGTTGGACATTGATATATTTTACAATCTAGTTCTTACATGTTTGTGTGTGTTTATCATTGTTCCTTATTCTTTAACCCACCCTTTTCTCCTATTTAGATGGTGATGGAAAGCTATTACTTTTACATCCCTTTTACGTAGAATCCTTGAGGTTTGGGACCTGAAATTGACAGACATCATATGCAAACCAAACTGAAAGAGACTGTTTTTTTCACCCTGAAGAATAGCTTGGTTGTTAATCTTGGGTGCTGCTTGCTTTCAGATCGCTTTCCTCAAGTCAAGAAGAGGGTTTATCAAGATAGCCATGGAGAACGGTGCACCCTTGGTTCCAGTTTTCTGCTTTGGTCAAGTATTGATTCTTTTCTTTTTCATTTTGTCACCTGTTGGTTAAATGCAAAGTATAGTATTTTCTTGTTATGTACTCCACTTTGCCAGTGAATGCTGGAATTATGTGGATTGGTCCATTGTAAAGACATTGGTCCTCTTGCGTACTGCTTGAGGTTAATGTTTCAAGAACTGAGTTTTCATTGTTTTCATCTTATAGATTAATTCTCCCTTTTACAATTACACATTTTCCATTGATAACATGGTTAATTTTCTTATTCTTGCTGCAGTCAAAAGTGTATAAATGGTGGAAACCCAGCGGAAAGTTATTCTTGAAAATTTCTAGGGCAATTAAATTCACTCCAGTTGTCTTTGGGGGAATTTTTGGGTAAGTGAAAATTTGAGGAAATACTAACTATGTTCAGAGAAACTCCATTTGTGTTAAGTGTTTAGGCCCGTGATTATACCCACTGCCACTTGGTGCAGCTTTCTCTGAAAAATCTGCTAATGTTTAATGGGAAAGACAAAATGACTCCTTTTTTTGTTGGGGAAGTGGATTTGTTGTATTATTTCCTCTGTATATTTAAACAAAAACATATTTGCAATTTATAATTGTGTGCTGCTTTTCAGGACTCCCTTGCCCTTCCAACGCCCGATGCATATCGTGGTTGGTAGACCTATTGAGCTTAAGCAAAATCTTCAGCCCACTGTGGAAGAGGTATGGGGCCACTTAAATGTGCAATCTGATGAATCAGTTGTGACTGGAAATGGTGAACATATCCATTTTGTTTGAGTGTGAAGTACAATAAATTCCTTTTATGTTTTAGATTAATGAAGGATTAATAAGGGAGAGACCTCGCCCCTCTTGCTTTTGCAAGAGCACCATTGAGCTCCATAGCCTATTGTTCATTTGTGGATTCCCTTTTCTTCCAGTATTAGTTAGTAATACTTCCTGCTCTGGCCAGTGGCAGAGCCACCCCAAATTCCCAATTTCATTTGAGGGGCCAAGAAAAACTTATATACCATCAAGTGAAAGTTGGTTCCCAGGATGGTTCCCAGGATGGTCATAGTCCCATCATGCCGTTTGATTACTGGAGAATATAATGTAATGTGAAGTGTTGACACTCAGCTCAAAGCTCTGTAATGTAAAAATCCATAGCTTGCAATTTAAGATGCCGGCATTTCCCAGTCCCAAACTAGTTACACGCTGTACAAAATGTAGCAGATTGTAAAGCTGTTATAATTTAACAAGCTCAGAACCTTAAGGCCCTAGTACTGGTACAAAAAGAAATCCAGTTTGGGTGGGACTTAAAGCTGCCTGCATTCCTCTTTTCACAAAATCTATAGACTAACGACCGAGTGATATTAATCTCCAACTGTTTCTTATACATGGATTCATTTTGCAGCTCGCCGAAGTGCACAGTCAGTTTGTTGCCGCACTGGAAGATCTCTTTAAAAGGCACAGAGCACGGGTTGGGTTTGCTGATCTTGAATTGAAAATTCTATAATTTGACTACACAACTTAGACCTGTTTCAGAATGTATCTTTTTTACATTTATTTATCTTCTTCTATGTTTTCTTGTTTATATGTTGAATATATTAGTGTTTGTTTTTGCATTTTAAAATGTTTTTTAAATTGTTTTTTGTCAAAAAAATGTATTAAATTGATGTTTTTTAAAATGTTTTTGAATGATTTTAATGTGTTAATGTCGAAGATAATAAAAAAAATCTGAAAAATATCTTTCTAATATATTTTTAATTGAAAAGCATTTTTAAATAACATCATGCATGATATCAAACTCGCCAAAAATTAAACTTCCAAAAGCCAATAAATATTCATTCAAGGAATCCAATGTTCTTAGTTACATTTCTTTTAGTTTAGGGAGACTGCACAAAGATGACTTGTAAAGCGACAGTTGCAAGTAATTTTGATTCCAGCTGTTTAACTTATTCAAGTATCAGCAGAGTTTTGCGTTCCAGAAGCACATGCAAACAGTTTTCTGCAGAAATGATAATGAACTGAGTGCTGTCTTCGGCCATGAGTCACTATCATGCAGAAACGATAATGTGATGAGGTCTTGTGTGATGGAGTTACAAGTGACGACTTGGGCAGCCAAAAACAAAAGCAGCTAAAATTATTATATAGAAATTTGAATGTCTTGTGAGGTTCAATGCCATTATCTATGGGTTAATTCGTTTAATTTTCCCGTTGTTTTTTATTTATCGAACTATCAGGTCAATACAATACATCACATCGTCTCCACCTCCGTCCTATAAACTCAGTTAGGTAGCACATGATGTGCATATGTGTGACTATTCCCTCCTAAATGATGAAAGCCCAAGTGAGATTATTTTGCCTTAACCTGAAAATTTCAGGGACAAAAATAAAATTAAAAGGTCAAAAGTCTATATAGATTTGATCAAAAGTTCAGGAGGTCTCTCGGACAATCAACCTTGTATTACTCTTTGAAACCAAAACATCTGGTTCTTGTACATTTCTGTAAAGCAACTGTATCATGTCGGTACAGACCTTACTAGAAATGTAAGTGGAGGCTTGAATGTTTTTTCATCCGAGCCCAGTTTTAACTAATCAGCTTCTTTCATTTGTCACCTCTAGCAGTTACTGCAACAGAGGATGCTGTAGGTGATTTTGGTATTTTTAAAACCAAAACTGGTAAGCCAAGGTTGATCATATAAAGATATTACTTATCACTGTTAAAGGGATGTTCCTAGAACCTTGGCCATTTTTCGAACATTGCTTAGCCAGTTTATGTTCAAGTAAATTTAAAAAGGTAGCATCTCTCACACAAGAGTTCCCATTTCCATACAGATGCCATGGCACTACCTTAAGACGATAGCATTTTCACCAATGCTAAGTGCAGTATAAAAAGTTTCATAGACTAAAGCCATCAGACGCAATTGACGGGAAAGCAATTGCCCTTGCTCACTTGTTCCGTTGAGTGGTATTACGAACAGGAGGCAGGATGAAAACCATCACCAACTGAGATTAGAACACTATAAAAATATGAAGGATGATATAACTTAAAGCCAAAAGGGGGTAATTTCATCTTCTATCATAAGAAACAAATTACACTTCTCATTTGTGCGTCTCATCTAGCTAGAGAAAGCCAAAGGAAGGGAAGGAGAGGGGGGAGGGGGAGAGGAGAAGCTGATACCAACAAAGCCATTTGGGTTAATCTTTCATTCCCAACTTAATATTTTGAACTTTAATAGACAACTGTAATTTCTGCTCCTCAATATCTTTCAGCACTGAAAGCAAGCTTGCTCTATATACTTCACATTTTCGTCGTGCACGATCCAGTTTGCGATGCAGTTTCTGGATTTTCTTGTCCTGGTCATCCTGCAAATTGATACATTTAATATTCAACTACATTCAGCTGCGGAAGTAACAAAACAAACACAAGCCAGCTGTATTTTATTCTACTATCCCACAAAGTAGAATGCAACAATGAGGACCAAGCCTCTACATCATCAACTATTAGGAGTACGAAAAAGAAAAAGAAAGATTAAGAAACATTCTGCTTAAAAATAAGTATTCTATTCAAACAAATAAAAAGAAGACAAATGTTCCAATACAGCAGATGCAGTGAGAGTTTAGGCTGTTCATGGAAACAAAATCAGACGTTGGTATGGCAACGATGATGATTACCATGAATCTAAACAGCTCGTTTCTGCTACAAACTACAAAGAGACCCATTGAAGTCAACAAATTAATCTCAACTGACAAAGTCATTAGTTAATCGGAATTAAAAGAGCAATTTCTGCCATTAATAGAACCTATATTGCAGCATTAACAGAAAAATCTATAGAAAAGGGCAAAAATAAGTATCAAATATTACTGACAAAGGAAAAATTAAATGAATAAATAAATGAAGTGTGAGAGAAAAGGAATGAAAAACTGACCCCAGAAGCAGGCTGTTCTAAGCCCTGTTGCTGATTTTGATTGTTATTATTTGCCTGACTTCCCTGAGGAGGATACTCTTCTCTGCCAGCTCTATTTGCTATTGCAACTTTCCCACCATTCTTTCTTGCAAGAGCCACTTTATTTGCTGCCTCTTGCAAAGCATCCATTGAAACATTGTAAATTTCTAAACTTCGGATTCCATTATCAACGTACTTAAGGGCCTCATGGCGAAGGTTGCTGTATCGAAAGGTAAGAGATTCTCGTGAACTACCAAGAAAATCACTGGCGTGTTCCTCCAATATGACACCACTCTTGGCATTCCTTGTCCATCGTTTCAAAACATAATGGGAAGGCAGTGTAAGAACATTTGTCACCCTAAAAACTGTCAATATGTGTCTGCAAAGAAGGCCGGAGAACTCAAACATCAGACAACTACAAGAGGCTTTCATCTCACGAACATTAAAGCTAACAGTATAAGCTTTATGATTCTCACCAAACTTAGCAACTCTATAAGTGGTGATTGCCCCATCATCCACAACTTTGGTTGCCAGGAAAGTTAAAGTCTCAACCAACTCTTCTTGAAATTTTAAAAACAATTTCCTGGAATAGAGCTCAGCCACTTGCTTCTCCATAGGTGAAGGTGTCTTCAGAACTGGGGCAGTATTTATCGAATCATAGTCAGCTTTGACTTCTTTCTCATAGCGGCTTTCCAAAGCCTTCTCATACTGCTTAACAAACAACTGTAGGGTAGTTGAGGCATTGATGTATCCATCAAAGTAAGAGTTGATGCTGTCACTGCGCTGTGTTATAGACATTTCTGCAAAGAATGTATCTCTCAAGTAAGCTGGGACCCATTGGCGTCGATCAGTATACACTGCTTGTAGCCACTCGTGCTCCCTGAGATGATATCTATTAAGTAGAGACAACCAACAAGACTCAAATTCCTCAACTGACTCTGTGAGGTTAACACATTTATGGAGCTCCGCTTCAAAATTAGGATGCTCAGAAAGCACATGGGACAGCTTCTCCTGGAATTCTTTAAAGATGTGCCACTTGCAGATACGATGACGGGTTTCCGGAAAAACCTGGCTCACGGCTAGACAAATTACCCTATCATGATCAGTAGTGATTGAAACAGGAGGCCGTTCAGACATTGCCATAAGCCATGTTTTGAAAAGCCAAAGAAAAGAAGCCTCGGATTCATTGACCAAGAGAGCACAACCGAACAAAACAGGCTGCCCGTGATGGTTAACTCCAGTGAACGGTGCAAATGGCAGTCGATAGCGATTTGACCGGTAAGTTGTATCAAAGGTAACAGTGTCACCAAAGTATGTGTAGTTAGCCCTTGCCTTTGCATCAGCCCAGAAGATATTGCTGATACACTGATCTTCATCACCCTGCACAGCATAGAAAAACGCAGAATTCTCAGCCTGCTTGTTTCGCAGGTAGTCCAAAAGGTGCTGAGTGTCACCACCAAGAGTTCTTTGTCGACTGCTCCTCATGTAATTCCTACAGTCACGCTCAGTAAAACCAACATTACTGATTCCACCATATTCTTTGATGAGGGCAGACATAATACCACTGGGACCAATCCCAGCACCCTGCAAGGTATCAATCAATGATTTGGCAGAGCCGGATACATGGCGATGAGAGCGGAGACAATGCACCTTGTCAGGTGGAACAAGCTCGTGATTATGTTCCCTTACAAATGCCGAAACAACCCATCTACCAGAATCCTGGATTTTAACAACCAACATGGCCTTACAACCAACACGGGTTTCAGCACGAGGGCGTTTGACACGCACATCAGAACGTGCAGGCTTATCCTTGTCAATGCGGAAACCCTCTTTTGCACAAACAAAAGACCTCTGAATGATAGCACCATCACGTCTAGACCTGCGAGACATACTGACACGAGTACTAAATCCTACACGACGAGCATACGAATTGTAAAAAGCCTTCGCAGCCTCCTCAGACTCAAATTCCATACCATCATAAGGCTCAAGATTAGTGTCCCCTTGAGGGATATAGACTTGACCAGAAATGGAATTGTGGGAACTTTGGGGGTCATAAAAATTCAGCAGGAAATGGTTTCCTTCAACTTCTCCATCTCCTCCTTCTTCTTCTTCCACTTCATCAACGCCAACATCAACAGACTGATGCTGAATATCATCCACAGTATCGTCTCCCAAACCCATCATGTCAAATTCAATAACTTCATTCCCCATAGTCAGTGGTTCCAGCTCCATTATCATATCAACCACTATAAAAAAAATCTAAGCACAGCTACAAATATCAAGAAATCAAACACTGCTACTTCGCTTCCAACTAAAGACGAAAACTTTCAAACCCAAGGTGAAAAAAGTTCCAATCTTTAAACAGAAAACAAAGAAAAGACACATCACTACCACAAACAGAAAATATATGCTGTAATAAAGAAACCCATTGATGAAAAATTGAAGGAGAGTAAAAATGAAGTAGACTGACCCACTTGGGCTTGGCTTGTATGAAATAAGGAGGTGAAAGCTTTCACTTTCTCAGCATACACACATGATATTGATATGAGCTCACTCAGTCACTTCAAAGAACATTACTTCTTGAAAATCAAACAGCAATGGATGATAGAAACCCATTTGCAGAATCGAAGTTTTAAGGACGAGGACTAAATTTTGGAAGTAATCAGACAGAGCAGAGCTGCCTTTATTTCCTATTCTGGTTTGGAATAACTACAAATCAGTATACATAATATAAAGTCAATAACATATCAGGACCTAAACTTCACGATCTTTCTAACTTCTCCACAAGTTTCATTCCTTGGTCAATTCCCATCATCACAAAGCTAGAGGAAATGGGCTACAATTGAATTTATTAAATTAATTCTATAAATAATACTACCAAATATATGATCTAATCTTAAATAAAAAAGATAAATTCAAACTTTTGTTTTGTTATTTGACAAGCCAAGTGACATTTTTCTCTCCCCGTATTCTTATTTTTCATAGCTTTTTTTATTGTTCTAAATCATTAATAGAATATATTTAAAGGAATTTTATCTCATTTATATTTATATTTATATTGAAATTTAAAATATTTATAGAATTTAATCAACAAAAAAGCTATGACGTCACAACTAAAATCCAAGCTCTTTAACTAGATGGATGAACTGGTTATTATGCTGGACCAACCTTGGAATCTTTCTTAGGTGAACATATTTCATGTACCTATTTACTATAACTGAGTCCGTTATTTGTTCTTGGGAAGTAGAGGGACTACATTATTAGCTTCTCACAAATACAAGGGTTAATATACAATTTACTCTTCTTTTTTATTTGCTCTTCCTTTTATATGAAAAAGGTTTTCCTTTTATATAAGAAAGTTATGAATGCTGATTAGGAGGGAGTGCAAATTAATGAGATTGGAATTATGCTGTTAAACTATTTATATATCCTGTTTTAATACTTCATTTAATTATTTTAAAAAAATTAATTCGTTATTATCCGGATAAAAACTTAAATTGATTCATGACCTGGTTAATCCAATAAAAATATAATCAAAATCAATGGATAAAATAAAAAATTTAAATTAATTTGAATCAACTCAGTAATCTAATTTATTATCCGAGATTTACCTTGAGTCAACTATTAAAAATTACATTTTATATTTTTTTTTTCTTTGACAGTAAAAAAAAGAGAAGTTGTAAATTCATATTTTTATTGGAAAGAAAATGAAAATAGAAAAAATAGGTGACAAAATCTTTCGGAAAAGAAAATTTAGAACACAGAATAATCCATTCTATTGTTTTTGTTAAAGATTTATCTCCTGGTGTTTATTATATGATGATTTTAGAAATGATTGAATGGTTCTCGTAGTGTTCAAAGCTGTGTCAAAGCAATAGAACAATTACATTTTAAATTGTAACTTGACGGGACAAGATTGACACGTGGATACAATTATGTTCTGTCTCGACCATCATATTAAAATTAATTAAACAATATATATTATAATTTTGCATGAATTTTACTGAAATTCATCTCTTAAAATCTTGGTTACAAAAATAGTATTTTTTCAACATTTTTTTTTCAAACTATAACAAAAAAAAAAAACTACCTTAATGTCAAACACTTATTACATCTTCAAACAATATAACTGCAGATTGTTGGTTGCATAATGTTTTGGGGCATGTAAAGGTCCCTGAGATGCATTTAGCCTAGCTAGTAAGCTTTTGTGTCCATATCTCATAATTTCTTCGATAGCAAGCAATTGTAATTGCCAGATACTTAATCAAATCTAAGCTAAGTTCATTGCCCGTATTGTCACGTCAAAAGTGATCCAATGGGCTTGTGATAATATTATTTAGTAATTATTCAAGTAAACCTCTCACTGATATAGTTGAACTAGTCACCGGTTCGAATTTCACAAACATCAGAGCTACTAGAAATTTATATGATTATTAATTTCATGGCCCGTAGAATTAATCGAGGTGCGCGCAAACTTACTTAATCTTAAAAAAACAAAGAGTAACCATCCAAGCATTGAGCAGAGAAATTCACAGCATAACTGTGCTTTATAAACTAGCACGAAATTGCCCAAGAAAATTTGGTCAGAGAAACTCACTGCATAGCTATGCTTCTTAATGTTATATATCTTGCCAAGGTGTTTGCCAACAAGTTCTGGATTCAAGACAAAAAACACAAGCTGCACATCAATCGAAATTGAAAACGCAAATTACATTCTTCGCTAGGGAACTCTGAATGCTTCATGCTGTGTGGTATTTTTAACTCCTCTGCATCCGAAGAACAGGCTGATAAAGGAGGAAGTTAGGAGTCTTGAAATGTTATCAGGGAGTAGATATATAATGGATGCAGTTCAAAATTCTAGCGATTCATGACAGGCGAAGAACAGATGCACAGTACATGTACTAAGTCTTTAACAAAGCGATCACAACACCAACTCTTTCATTCCTCGATGGACTAGAGTTGATTGCTCCTGTCACTATATCTTCACATTTAAGATGTCTGAATGTGAAGTGTGGCATTGTTGCTTGTTAAAACCATGCTAGAGTTGATTCGAGGATACGATGAAAGAAAGTTATTAAACAAATATAAACCAGTATTTTGAACCAAACTTCGTTGACATCCATGGACTGATCTATGCTTTATGATCTTATTTGGAGATTTGTAGCTGTGGAGTATCACTCTGGAGTTTTGACCTGCATGCCTCCAAGTTTCTTCAAGGAAAAAAGTCCCCAGAGTGACATATATATAATTAATTGCCTTCTGAGAACCTTGAATTATAGTTCAAATTAATGAAATGCAGAAAGAAATTATGGACTTTTCCTTTGGTAAGCAGTCAGCTACTGATTCATATGTATTGATATCTACCTGATCATGTGTCATAATTAATTCAAATTTGAATTCCTAAAAATACAAATGAATAAGCATCTACTAATGTGTGTGTAATGAGATAAAATTGCAACAGATTATATTTGTGTATTTGTGGAAAGATTTGTAGAAAATATTGCAAGGACGTTAGAAACAGGCAATGGTAATAGTGAATGAAGAAAACAAGTGTTCTAATATATATATATTTGTCCTTCCTTGCTCTACTTGCTGTTTATTTATAAGCAATGTGCCCATTATTATTATACACTACCAATGGTGTGGGGACGTCAAATCACTGTGAATTATAATAATAATTTATAGTGTATTTCTTTTTCTTTTTGTACTTTTTCATTTTTATTTTGTCACTTTTTTGTTTTTTTTACTTTATTTTTTTTGCATTTTTTATTTTCCCCCTTTTTTCTTTTTTTTATTTTTTTTCCCAAAATTATCTTTCTTAATTTTAGTTTTTTAATATTAAGCTGATTAAAAATTTTACTTTATAATTTTTTTCTTTAAAATACTGTGGATTGCTACGGTGTTTTTCCACATGATTTTTCTATTTAATTCTTTTATTTTTTAAAATTATATTTGTTGATTTTATTTTTTTAATATTAAGCTGATTGAGAATTTAGTTTTGTAATTTTTTTTTAAACATTGTTGATTGCTATAGTTTTTCTCCACATGGTTTTTTTTTGTTTTTTTTTATAATTTTCTCCAAAATTAACTTTTTCAATTTTATTTTTTAATATTGAGCTAGTTAAAAATTACAGTTGCAATATGTGAGGGAAGCATTGTAGCTTTCCTTGCAAATTATTGTAGATTACTACAGTGTTTTTTTCCACATAGTTTTTATTTTGTTTTTTTTCTAAAATTATCTTTATTAATTTTATTTTTTTATATTAAGTTAGTTAGGAATTACAACTAAGTAATAAGCTAAAGGGTGCGGGAAATTCATTGTTCACCCACACCTAATGCATTGTGGATTACAATAGTAATCAACGGTGCATTTCTCTCTTTTTTTTTTACTTTTTTGGGTTTTTTTTTCATCTTTTTTTTTTCAAATTTCCCCCCTTTTTTTCCAAAATTACTTTCCTTTTTTCCAACTTTTTCCTTTTTTTTGTTTATTTTTTTTCAAAATTATCTTTGTCGATTTTACTTTTTTAATGTTAAGCTGGTTAAAAATTTCACTTTGTAATTTTTTTTCTTTAAAATACTGTGAATTACTATAGTGTTTTTCCACATGATTTTTCTATTTTATTTTTTTATTTTTTAAAATTATATTTGTAGATTTTGTTTTTTTAATATTGAGCTGATTGAGAATTTAGTTTTGTAATTTTTTTTTAAAACATTGTTGATTGCTTACAGTGTTTCTCCGCATGATTTTTTGTTTTTTTGTATTTTGATGATTTTCTCCAAAATTTAACTTATTTTATTTTATTTTTTAATATTGAGCTAGTTAAAAATTACAGTTACAATATGTGAGAAAATCACAGTAACTTTCCTCGTAAATTACTGTGAATTGCCATAGTGTTTTTTCCCACATGGTTTTTTTCCAGTTTCTTTTGTTTTTTTTGTAATATTTTTTTCCAAAATTATCTTTGTCAATTTTATTTTTTTAATATTGAGCTGGTTATAATTTAATTTTGTAATAAAACTTAATTATGTGGAGAAAGCATTGTAGCTTTCCTCACAAAACACTATGGATTGCTAAAGTGTCTCTCAACATGGTTTTTTTTCCTTATGATTTTTTCAAAATTATCTTTGTCAATTTTATTTTTTAAATATTGAGCTGGTTGAGAATTACAATTACAAGTCATTACAAATAAGGCTAAATCATAGCTTTCATCACAAAACATTGTGAATTGCTACAATGTTTCCAATATGGTTTTTTTCACTGTTTTTTTTTTGTTGTTTTTTTTTTCTAAAAGTGTATATGTTGATTTTATTTTTTTAATATTGAATTTATTGAGAATTTAGCTTTGTAATTTTTTTCTTTAAAACACTATGAAGTGTTGCAATATTTTCCCATATGATTTTTTTCAAAATTATTTTTGTCGATTTTTTTTTAATATTAAGTTAGTTAAGAATTATAATTACAATAAAACTAAATCATATGGGAAAAGCGTTGTAACTTTTCTCACAAAACACTGTGAATTGCTACAGTATTTCTCTAAATAGTTTTTTTATGATTTTTTCTAAAATTGTCTTTGTCGATTTTATTGGAGAAACCACTGTAGTTTTCCTCACAAAACACTGTCAATTGTTACAACGTTTTTTCTCATGGTTTTTTTTTCCTTCCAAGATTATTTTTGTTGGTTTTTTTTTAATATTAAGCTGGTAGAGAATTTAGCTTTGTAATTTTTTTTCTTTTTATTAACAAAAAAACTGAAAAATATGGTGAAAACAATCATTTTGTTCAGTCTCTAAGTTTTTTATTACTAACACAACTTTTTTTCCCATCATGAAATATTGGCTTCATCATATCTTTAGTTTTTATTACTTATTTAGCACCGGTTCATAATTATAACACTATTAAATATATTTGTTTTATAAATTTACAACAACACGCGGGTATGTCATCTCATCAGAATCAATTGACGTAGCTTCCATTAAGTATTAATGGAGCACTAATTGATGGCACTTCCTTTAATAGCATTAATGGAGCACTAAATACACTTAATTGTATTTTTATTTTTTTTTCCTACCATTAGTTAGCTTGTGTAGAGCTTGAACCATCTTATTGACTCAAGGAACATGAACATGCATGGGTGCTCCAACAAAGACATTAAAATTGAATCTTGATTTGCTTTCATCCAAGAAGCTTAATGAGAGGTGGAAAATTACATGTTGTATCATTGAATCGAGCTCATATTAGGATGGAAAAGAAAGAGATTACACTCGTCTGTGTTCCAAAAGTCCATTTGGCACTTACAATAAACGAAAAAAAGGCAAAGAAAACAGTTGTTTTTTCTCCCATAAAATCTTCCTGAATTCCCATTAACATACACCACCCTAAAAATAGTGTGTCATAGTTTCAGACCTTTTCAGATATGAAATTCGTGCCCTCTGCCAGCAAAAGCAATCACCAGTAGCTAGTCCAAGCGGAAGCGAAACAGCTGGGGGTTTCTGTTGGTTTTGTCAAACACTTCAGGGTGTGCATTTCTTCTCTGCATCTCTTGTTTGGCTAAAGTGTTAAACTGCCTTCACTCGTTTTGATAGTCGAAAGAAAAGAAAGGCTCTCTTCTACTTTCTGGTAACTTTTCAAGACTCCTAACTTCTTTCTTTATCAGTTTTGTTTTCAAAAGCATAGTAGTTTCTTGCTTGCCAAAATTTAGTGGAGAACATAGCATGCATGCTTTATCTCTCATTGCTTGCATGCCTGCCTTGCATAAATGATATTTGTGCAGTTTCTATATTGTTGGGGTACAAACTTTGTTGCATTTTAATCTTTCTTCTCCTCTTATTTATCGTTTTCGAGTGCAAGGGTATGGTTCTTTATATGTGTGATTTTCTGCTCTATTTTAGTTTTATTCTGATGATGATAGCCACCCCTTTTTTATCACTCCCATAAAAAACTTGGCTCTGATGATAGCCACCCCTTTTTTATCATTCCCATAAAAAACTTGGCTCTTTTGGCTATATTTTATTAGTTTTATAAGCCTAAATTCCCTGTTTTTGAAGATATTTTCTTTATAAATACCTTGTGTTCTGAACTTCCAATCGATTTTCCTGTTTCTGAATCAAGAACTGGCTGACAGGTTGCAGATGTTTGTGGCCTCAGACTATTCCAAACTGGTCAGTGAGTTCTAAAGCAGTTGACACCCTCACACGCTTGACTCCACTTGCAATCATTAGTTATATTTCCGAAATTCAGAATTGTTAATTACGAGAATCATCTTCAGTGACTTGTAATAGTCTGAGACCTGCTTAATGTGCTGTTACCTATTATTCAGTAAGGTGTAGGATCTGAGACCTGCTTAAGTTTCTATGGGGCTTTGGCAACTGTTCGTTGTTGCACTGATGCCAGTTGTGAAGGTGCTCCTGATTACTGCAGTGGGCGTATTTCTTGCAACTGAGCGCATGGATATTTTGGGGACGGATGCGCGGAAGCATCTGAATAGTGTAAGCACCAATATTTTTCCAAATGGATTTTAGAATAGATGATAAATTTAACAAAAGAACTTAGTCTGAAGGATCACTTAGATGTCTGCCAATGTATACTAGACAATTTCTTTGGGGGGTGACAGATTTTCTTTTAGTTTTAAATATACAGCTGATTATTTAGTATAATGGTCCATTCTTTTTTGAACTTCTATTATAACATCACCCTTTTGAAGAATGAAAACCTGTGTGTGTGTGTGTTCGATACAAAGTGGGAAAAATTGCAGATAAATTATTTATCAATTGCTTTTCTCCTTTCAATGCTGCTCTAGTTGTCCTGCGCCGAGTTCCCTAAGAATATATGTGGATTTTCTATTTCAATTCTTGTGCAGCTTGTGTTTTATGTCTTGAATCCAGCACTTGTTGGTAGCAACTTGGCGAAATTCATAACATTGAAAAGCATAGTTATGCTGTGAGTTAATTTCTCTAATCGACTTTTCTGCAGCTGTTTTCTTTCAATGTGGTTTTTTTCCTGCTAGTTTATCACAATCAACTTTGGTTGAATTGTTATGTAGGTGGTTCATGCCACTCAATATTCTTATCACCTTTATCGCTGGCTCGGTGCTTCGATGGCTACTTAAAAAAATTACAAAAGCTCCTAATCACCTGCAGGGCCTCATCTTGGGCTGTTGTGCTGCTGGTGGGTTTCATTTTTTCTGGCTGAAGGAAGATACATGCACAGCTTTTGAGTGTTCCTTTCTGATTTATAAATTTTCACAAAATATTTGTTGATTAACCGAAGTCTTCATGAAATAAGAGAGAAGGTCTGAGCAATTTAATTCACTGGCATCGGTATCGATAGTAAATCAGTTTCTGATGATGTGCCCTTTTACTGATGATTGTGATTTGAAGTATAGGTTTTTACATCTTTTAGCTGCTCTTTAAGATTTCTTGTCAGATATTAATTCCATGTCAAGGAGGCCTCTGCTTTGTTAACTGATCATCATCCTTCCAACTAAAAGAAACAAGTTTTTAAGATCTCTGCTGTTAATTCCTCTCCTTCTTTCTTTCCTGCCATCCAACCCGTGCAGACCAACCGCCTTAGAAAAGAGGCTGATGTGCCATTTCCTGCAAGTGAATTAAGCAGAAATGAAAGTCTAGTAATTTTGCTATCCTTGGTCTAGTTACTGTACGCTGTGATGAAACACTTTAGACACTCTAATCTAATTATATATTCCTGTCACACATCAATATTTGTTTTTTTTTCCCCAGCTATTTAGGCCCCTCTTGACAGTAATATCATGTATTGTTAATATATTGAAGCTGTGGCACAAGCTTCATTACATTCGACCTTTTGTACCTGATTTCTAGTTTACATGGGCGGTTGAATGTGAGCAGGGAATCTGGGCAACATGCCTCTCATAATCATTCCAGCTGCCTGTGAAGAAAAAGGCAATCCATTTGGCGACGCCAGTATCTGTAAAATGCATGGATTGGCATATGCTACGCTCTCATTGGCAGTATGACAATGTTTCTTACTTGAATTTAATTTTTTATGTGCTCTAATTAAGAAAGGCAGTATAATAGGTCTTGAATTGTTTAAAATTCTTTCCATTTTTTCTTGATATTTCAGATTGGATCCATCTTCTTGTGGTCATATGTGTACAATATTGTGCGAATATATTCAAGTACAGATTCTGATGAAACCAAACCGGATGCCTTGCCAGAGGGTATAGAGTCTGCCCGAGAAATAACACCAGGGCCCATGCTTTTCTTAAAAGAGCCCTCAATCGATGAGGGTATGGAGAACTTTGAACTTGATCGTGCAGTGTCAAAGGGGAAGGCGAAGGTTGCCTGAAAACATTATACATTCATTTCTTTCTTAACTCTCTTATCCTTTTCCATATATTGTTTGGTGCTCATTATGAGCACATGTTGAAGTTTTCACGATACTATCGGTTCCTCTTGTTCCCTTGAATAAAATGTTTTTGAGAGAAATCATCAACCTACCAATCAAGATTTCTTGACAGGTGCCATTTCCAGAAAACATTAAGCAAGGATTTCAAAAGGTTCTGAAGAAACTCAACCTGAAGAGATTGCTTTCACCTTCAATTAATGGAGCGGTACGGTAATGGCAAGTTCTTATTTTTTCTGTGTTGGCCAAAGGGCATATTGATTCTTTAAGGAAGTGTATAAAGCATCTACTAATCTTTTTTCTAGTTTGGAGATCATATATAGCAAGAGAAGGCTCACATTTCAAATTTGCTCACGTTATAGCATACTGAAATGATCATACATATTAGAGACTGCACATTGCAGAAAGGCTTAAGCATCAAAATGATAGCTCATGAGCAAGAATATTCCTGCTGGGTAGCCGATGAGCTTCAGTGGATGAAAAAATACGTCAGATGCATCCCATGCTTTCTTAAAGGATATAAATTCATGCTTCATATAGGATCAAGTCCATTTCTTCTGTAGTACTATTCCATTCCTTCCATGAATTTTCTAGAACAAGCCGTTTTTTTATAAAGCATTATTTACAACAAGCCTGCTCTTCATACATGCCTCATTGATCTTTGAACCCTATCGAAATTTAAAGACCATTTATGGAGATATTGCCATGAAGCAGCCATTAGCAAGCAGCTTGCTGGTTTAAGCTGGATTGTTTTCCCTCTTCAGTTCTTGATCACATTTAAAGCATCTAATGCTGAATAGAATAAACAGGCCACTTTATGTTTCAGTATCGATGCGAGTATTGACCCCCCTTACTGCTTTATTTTTATAGATTGTTGGGTTTATAGCCGGTACTATCCCTCCCTTCCGAAAAGTGTTGATCGGTGACAGTGCTCCTCTTCGTGTGGTTGAAGACTCTGCATACTTTGTCGGGTCAGCATCCCTCTTTGATGATATATATGAACATTCCCGAGAAACCAAAAAAACATTCAGCTACCTAACATGCTCCACTAGAATTCCTTTCTGCTGTGTGTTTGCAGGGAGTCAGCCATTACAATCACCACTTTGATTGTAGGAGCAAATCTTCTGAAGGGTAATCGCGATCATTTTGATTTTTATCAAGCTTATTTTCACTATCCTGCCCTTCTTCGCTAGTTGAACTTCCCGAAGCATAGATACAATGATGACCAGAATGTGTTCTCACTTCTCAGGCTTCAGGGGGTCAAAGGTGCCGATCTCATTGATTATTGGTATCACGGCAGTCCGTTATATAATCTTTCCGATATTGGGAGTTGGTTTCATTAAATGTGCAGTCCATTTTGGCGCGGTGAACTCAGATCCTCTGTGCAAGTTTGTTCTGCTGCTTCAATTTGCACTGCCTCCAGCAATCAACATAGGTTTTAACATTCATGCAAAGTTCAACCATGTCCTTATCTGGAGACAGATTGAATCGGTTCCTAACTAGAAATCGGTTTTTCGCATGTTCCTTGTCCTGATTTGGCAGGCACAATGACCCAGTTGTTTGGAGCTGGCGAAGCCGAATACTCGGTCATCATGCTATGGACCTATGCCTTGGCCTCAGTTTCGGTGATGCTTTGGTCAGCATTCTTCATGTGGCTCGTCAAATAACTATCGCTTGCCTCTTGGATCGCTTCCAACATACACAATCTAGGCAATGCATTATATCTTAGGCCTTGGCATAGATATTTCCAATGTAGTATTACAATGGAAAAAAAATATTACATTATAAAATAGAATTTCAGCGGAGGTGAAATTCTAGATTTAATTTATTGGAAAAAAATTATTAAATTATAAAAAATATTGTTGTATGTATTTTCATAGAAGTAAAGATAAGATACTTGAAATGTATAAGCATTGTATGAATAAAGTTCAAAAAAAAAAATAAAGATAATGAGAAGAGATATTGGTGGAGAATGAGGCATATTTTAGTAAATTTTGTTTCTAAAATAGTATTATCTATTAAACTTTATTTATCTCAATAAAATAATATTATTAATCATGATTCGTGAAAATTAAATTCTAAAAAAATGATGAATATATTGTTAATAAAATTAAAAGCATCTTATAACTTGTGAGGAAAACAATCTTAACTATTAATTATATACCTAACAGAGTTACACATAAAAAGTTAAAAAAAATTAAAATATGATCTAAAATAGCATATAATGTATTTATTGAATATGTTTATAATAATAATAATGGATATCAATTTTTTACATACAAATTAAGTATTTAGATATTTGTCTCAATCCATTAATAAAATCAAATATTTTGAAAGTGATGAAAAGGCATAAGAAAGCATACAACAAACCATAATTTATGATAGTTGGTCAATGATACTGACGAAGCAACAAAAAAAAAATAACAAACATGATTAAGAATATAAAATTATATAAAATAGGGATCATATAAAAACTTTAATTTGAAATTTTATTTTTTGATATTTTCTTGTCAAGTAATCTACATCTATAAGATATTTACAATTCCTTAAATAAACTTAAAAATTTACCTAAATAATAAGAAAACTTGAAAATAAAAAAAAAAGTAATAAAAGTCCTAAAAATTAGGAAAATTTGTTCTAAATAAAGCCAAAAAAATAATAAAAGACTTCTAATTCAAATACAAAATATAATCTTATGAGGTTATCAAAAGACCTTTTCAATTTTCAATTACTTTAAAATTTTAATCCTATAAAAAATAGAATCTCTAGAATATCCTAGCAAATTCTTAATCAAATCCGATAATTGGATTGAAAATTATACCCAATAATATAAAATTATGTATTATAAAAAAAAATCTCCAACATTAAATACCTTGTAATAAGTAATAGAAATATTTTAAAAAAAGATTCAAGATACAAGTCAATCAAATAAATAATAAACACATAATTTAACATTATATATAAATTGTGAGCATAAAAGATATCTTTAATATGTATAATCAATTATTTTCGATTATATAATTTTATATTTTCAAATTACATATATTATTAATATTTAAATTTGATTTAAAAAATTGCGGTTACCTATCAGGTCAATATTTTTTTTATTCAATTTAAAATTCATTCTCAATGAAATCTGATTCATGAATTTTTTAAATCAACCATTTAAATCATATTAGGTTTAATAGCTATTATTAGAATGCAATTACATGAAAAAATCTGTCGTGACGATTGTCGTTCCAGATTCAGAGCTGACAACGGGCTGTCAGATTGAAAAACAGGCTGAGAAGGGAGGAAACCGATGTTTCAAATCCCCTGGTTGCCAGCAGCAGAGCCTGCAGACAGCGGACCAATGCCCAAATCCATGATAGTGGAATCACAAATCACAATTCATAAGTACACAGATGTCCATATCCCAAAATGATTGACACTATATATTCTACAAATTTAATCAAATAATATGGTGGCTATAATTAAATAAATATCATGGAACAAAGCTTTATGAGCTTAATTTACTAGTAAATTACTGATGCCCCATGGGATCGATGTGCCTGAAGGATGAAGATAAGCTTGCGGCGGCCTCATTTTGTCATGGCAGGGTAGTTCCAGGGAATAGAAGGAACCCTAATTGTGCTTACTGCAGCAGCCACATGTAAAAGGTTGACCAGAGGGTAAGAGACAGTGCTGATAAAGCATAACTCCACAGCATAATGACTGAACATTCACCTTCACCGGCCTTGAAAAGCTGTGCAATAACCCCTGTCAATTTAACAACAAATAACAAACTGATTAGCAGGTTTAGTATTCATCAGGTAATTTTTTCACTGGTTTTGTAGCTGGCTCGAGGATACTTCTTGCCGTCAAATCGGAAAAATAAAATATTAGTTCCAACTTTTAGTATCAAGTTGCCATACCTACTGTCATTGCAGGAGGAAGTGCATATTGAAGCAGAAGGATAAACTGATACAAGGAGTCTGATTCAACCATGCCGAGATGATGTGCCGCTTTGACAATACCGATGCCAATAATTGGCAAGAAAATATTTCGCACAGCTACAATCCCTGCAATGACTGATACACTCACTCCTGATTTTCTTAAACCTGAAAGAGTATGGAGTTAGTGATTAGAAATCTTGAGGATGTAAATTTGATTTTTCAGCAACTAGAGGCAGGATGTATGTAAAGGAAATTAAGCATGAGATGATCCAGGTAGATTCAGGAAATTACCTCTGAGAAGGTTAGATCCTACTATCAGTGTCATGCATGGAATTGTTGCCTCTCTGCAGGTCAGAAAATTGTATAAACAAGATCAATAACAATGTTGCTGTAAGTTCCTAAATAACGAAGAAAGTTACATTCTGGGTTATATGACACAGGACGACAAATCTAAGTGCAAGAAGAAGTGTGGACGAGTTAAACGAGTATTTTGATGAAAACACGTGTAATTTTATCCGGCCGTTGGATTAGACTAAGATTTGGCCGGCAGGCTAGTTCTATAATGGTCAGCTGTAAAGATAGACTTGCCATCATCAAAAGCCAAAAAAAGTCCATAATTGATTTATTACCCGAGCAAAGATGCAGAACTATCAATCACGCGAAGAGGAGCACTATCCCCGATCATCAGTATTCGGATTGGAGAGACTGTGCCAATTATAAACCCACAAATCTGAAGGAAATTAAGGAAAACGAAGCAAATTAGTGACATGTACATTGGTAGATTAAGCACTGACGAACTCGACAAAATTACTCTTCTGGTTTTCCTTTTTTTCTGTATCTATCATTAAGACTTGTATGGTTTGTGATTATCGCTATCAAAGAATAATATTGAAGATTAGAGAGAGAAAAAATTATCATTAAATTTTTAGCCTACCGCTGCAATTGTTGCCGGTGCAAACACCATCTTCAGGTTGATCTTTGCTGTAAATTTCTTAACAGACTGAAAAATCTTCTCCATAACTGTCAACTATCATCAAAAGAATTTAATTAGCAAGGTTACGCCATCCAATATCTGCAGAGGAAGAGCTAAATTTTGCATTAAAAAAAAAACAGATGCTAGCATTTGTAATAATAAACTAAGGCCAAAGAAATCTTACTTTTTCCCCAGAAATAGTTAGAGGAAGTTCATCTTCCTTAGAACAGCCACTGGAGCCAGAGTTTTTTCTTGAAAGAAGTAACGCTTTATAACTTTCAGAATCTGATATGGGTTGATTTGTATCAGTATCTTCAGCAATCTTATCTGAATATATCCTCATGATAATATACACATAGGTCCATATATAAATAGCTCCAACCTGCATAATCAGAATAAATAGTAGCATGAAAAAATGAATGTAATTCCTTCTATAACAAAACTGAAAAGAATAATAGAATGGCAGATCATACCGCCATGGAAAGAGAAGCATAAGTTGTTCCATTAGTGGAGCAGATAGTTGAATCTCCAAATGGGCTATTTGACTCCATGCAGACTGCAGGAACAATAATTAGAAGCAAATTCCCCAGATTTCCAGCAGAACAGCAACCAATGACAAGGCCTTGGAGGTGCGGCGGAGTTTTTGTGATTTTAATGAGAATCCAAGCCAGTATAGAGCCGATTATGAATGTCAGAAGGATATTGACTGGCATAAACCATCTACACCATCACCACAACAATTTTTTTGTGCCAAGAGTTAGTTTCAAGATTGCCTTAAGAGTGAAAATTGGTGCGAAAAGTATCACTCACAAGGTACTCAAACTTTGGAAAGTAATGGTCTCTCCAAGCTGGCTAACCACGAGCGCTGGACCAAACAGATAGAATACAAGCTGCAAATACACAAAGCAAATTTCCTTTTTGATGAGATGGAAGGCAAGAAGAAGTAAATGTAAAGAACAGAATCATGTAAGTACACATATATTGGACTCACATTATTCATGCAGTGTCTTGCATTCGCTCCCAGGAGATCTATGCGATCGAGCGCTAAGAACAAGCCAAGTCCAGTAATCAAGAGTACTTTCAGAACTGGCATTAATGCCGCAACAAAGAGATCAAGAAATCCCATCACACACAACTTCTCTGCAAAACTTGCAAGTTGATCTCTTGACACTCCTATGGAAAAGAAAAGGAAGTTCTTTCAACGGATATAAGAGCGTTTCCTAAGAACGTAGGAGTGAAAACTATGGAATCGAATCTAATGGAAAGAAAAAGATACGAGTGTACCTCTTTTGACAAGTTTGGATAGTCCTAAGCAAACTCAAGCTTCTGCTGATACTTTGGAGGCAAGAATTACAGAAACTGCTTGTTTCTTACAGACATTAGCTAATAGAGTTCTGACCATTCAACTAGGAAATACTACCTTAATCAAGAGCTCTTCCTCTTTGTCTTCTTTAGTGGAAAACATTATATCTTCACACTTGAAAATGTCGGAATCTTTTTGTAGACGAAGCTAGCTGGTGGGTATTTTTTATTTTTTTTCCAAGTGTGTTCATCTGTAAAATATCTATACTATTTTTCTGAAGGCCTCTTGGTTCAATCTGTAAAAATTCTACATCTTTTAATGCATTTCTCATCTGCCCGTCATTCTCTCCTATCTTTTAAATTCTATTCTTTAATTGTTACCCTTTTTATTGCTTTTTCTTTATTTTTCTTATTTTCTAGTTTATTTATTTAAGAAGTTGCAGTGAGACAAACTATTTGAAAAAAAAATATTTAATAATAAAATTTTAAATTATAATTTGACTCTTGAAAGTTACTGTTTGTTCACAGTACTAAAAAACATAAAAGTAAGATGAACACTATTTTTTTATTGAAAAAAAGAAAGGAGTATAATTGAGAAAAGACACTTGATTGAAGTTGCCAGCAAACCTTATAAACTTGCCGGTTAGCAACCTCACACAATTATGTCCTAATATCATGGCTTACACACGTCGAAGTTCTAACCATTTATTTTTCAAGAACTTGTACATCTTAACTTGTCTCCTTGCTCCCGAAATCAAAAATGATTTTTGAAACATTAGAAATTAAAAGGCTGATCTACTCCCACTAAAAAAGTTTAATGATTTTTTAATTTTATTATTCTAATTTATAATGAAATTATATTCTTTCAGGTTTAAATATTTTTTTTATTAACATGAATATCCGGACTAATTTATGTGTATATCAACTAATTTCATAGGCTCTGAAGTTAACGACTATATAAGTTTTTAGTGATTATCATATCAGCAAGTACACGATTCGAACCTGAAATTATAGGAAAGTAAACTTTTTAGTCTTAAATTCTTGTTACTAGATCACCGCCTAGATATTCTAGATATTTATTTTTCAAGAACGTGTACATATTAACTTGGGAGTTAAATGAGTTTGCCTTCTAACAGGAGATCGGAGAAATAAATTTCTTGCAATGTTCCAGATCAAAATGTGAATGTGAATGAAACACCTGCAACTCGATCATAATTAAACTCTTTAATAAATTGGGTTAGCTGACTGTCTGGATCAAAAGTTTTTTGTGTGCAAAAGAAAAAAAATGTGTTGGCGCTGTCGATTTAGGAATTAAGAATTAAATTACAGAAAGTTTATGCAATGATTAGAATTAGGTCAACGTTCATGTGATTAATTAAGAAGTTGAGACATTTGTGTTTCACGGGACACCACGCTTGACCAGCCCACCTCACAGTCACCACGGTTCGCTTTAAATTTTAAAAAAAAATAGTTAAAATTAAAAATTATATTTTTTATTATTTTAATGCATTAATATTAAGATAAATTTAAAAAATAAAAAAATATTATTTTAATATATTTTTAAATAAAAAAAACCACCACAACACTCCCACTCCCATGATTCATTTAATTTATTTAATTTGATGCTAATAATTAGAGAGTTTCATTGCCTTTCTCGTTTTTCATGTGTTTCTCTGAAAACAGATCGGTTGGTGGGACCGGGATTTGTACAAGATCAAATAATTCATTCTCTAATTAATATAATATTGATGTTGAATAGTCAACCTCTAGAACCCGCGGCCTATCTAGCATGATTATTTTTATCGTCATGCATGACTTCTTGTTGATTGCGAAATGGTGATGCAAGACTTTCTTGATTGATCTTGCATATGGTGGTCTTTGCTTCAATAATTTGCTCACTTCTTTCATGCAGTTTTTATATTATATTATAATTATAAACTATATTATAAAAATAACTAATAAAGATAAGTGATTTATTGTCACGTGATTGTCCTCATTATTGTTGATGATTTTTTGTTCTTTTATAATCATTTAATTCCTTATGAAGTGGGATTTATTTTTTTTATTGATTAATGTGGATCTTCTGACCAGTTTGTACGTATCTCAATTAATTATATAAACACTAAAATTAACGACCTTGTAAATCTTCAATGATCATATATCAGGATTCCTTTTACTTTACCTTGTAACGCGTGTGTTTTATGAAAAAAATTGTTTTTATGTTGAATAAATATTGTTATTACCGAATAAAATTATAGGGTTTGGTTCAAATAAATTTAAAGAAGATAGACTAAAATTAACATCATTAAAAAAAAGGTTAGTTTTATGCATTTTCATTGTTCAAGAGACATGGTTTTCAACACTTTGGTTCCTTTTTAAAAATCTATATTTCAACCCTAGATAGCTGATAGATAAAAAAAATTATTGAAAAGAAAAAGAAGAACAGCCAGCCAACCATAAATAATTCAAGAAAAAATAGATTGCCATCTAGAAATTTTATTTCATTTTTATTCTTAGTTAGCAGGCTAATTAAAGTTTATTTTTACCTTGGAAATTGGGTTATTTAGGTTTCAAGAAAGTATATTTTAGGTGTTTTTAGCTAAAAATTTGATTTTTGGATTCAAAACATTGACCTTTCACTTTCCAGTTATTGATCAAAATTTATATCAATATATGGCATATTATCTACTCAAGCGCATCACCCACTCCATTAAAAAAAAAAAACAAGGATAATCCAAACTTGGTAAAATGGAGTGGAGGGGACCAAAATGTATAGTTATATTTTGAGGGGGCAATTTCATCAAAATGTCTTAAAAGATTCTATTAGTTTATACCGAATTTTAGAAATTTTATTTCAAACTTCGGGGGCGGGGCCGGCAGGCCACGCCAAAATAAATTATATAAAAATAATTTTTATATTATTTGATTTAAAATCCTAATTTAACAATGCTCGAGTTAAGAATTTTTAAGTTTAACACACTAAACTAAATTTAATGGTAATATTAAAGAGTTATTTTATTTGTTATTTTTTTATATTAAATTAATTACCACTTAGATCCTCTTCTATTAATTAATTAAGAAGCTGTTATGAACTACTTATGATAGATAATGGAGCAGACAGGTATTTTAAATAGTTTTTTTTTTTTTAATGCCATGTGTGCTTGACCGGCCACCCCCTGGCCTTCCTGTGTTTCAAGTGTTCTCTGAAAAAAATAAAAAAATAAAAGGAAAATCCATTTGGTGGGATCTTATCGCTGATTTTCAGGATCAAATAATCCTTATATTCTCCATTGTTGAGGTTGGATCGTTTTCTTCAAGAACTATTAAAAGCTCTCATCACTGGCTGCATGTCTTAGTTAGAAGTATGGAGTCGATGAGATTTGGCATCGCTTTCCTCTTTGATTTGTCGCAAAGAAAATAATAGTAAACTAATTAATCATGGAGCTGGTGGCCCTCGAGTGCTCTAAAGTATAGGTTAAACAATATCTGAATAAATTTATTTGATTTCATATATTGTTGAATTGCTTTGGGAAAAAAAAACATGTTTTATTTTATATGATTATGTTTTAAGTATTTATATTTTTAATTACTACTACTCTGCTACTAAAAGAACCGAGGGCCGGTTTAATATATTTTTTTAATTATTATATAATAACTTTCTGTCGTAGCTTATTGATTGAATCGCGTGTTGATAATCGAAGATCATGGATCCGACTGTTACTGAAAGTAATGTTGAATTGCTTGTTACTGACTTCATGTTATTTTTGTGTTTTTTTATTTTTTTTAAAAGGGTAGATATATGCCCACGCGCCTGAGTTTGTTGTGATAGTTTTTTTATATAGTTTTTAAGATTTTTAAGATTTTTTATAATTTTATGATTTTCTATAATATTTTTTATTTTTTTATTTTATGATTTATCATTAAATATTTATTTAAATTTATCATTAAATATTGGATTGTGTTAAATTATTTTTTATTTTTATTATATAATATAATATAATAATTAATTCGACATAGTTAAGCATCTAATTTGGATTACGGGTTTAGTAGGTTAACCAAGATTAATTTGACTTGTTTTTTTTTCTTTGATTTTTTTTGAATTGACAAGTTAACAAGATCATAACAACTCTCATATTATTTAATTTAAAACTTAAACAAAATAAGAGGTTAAGAATTTTTAAATTTAAATAGTTATATCTAGTTTAATAATAATATAAAAAATTTACTGTCTTTGTCTTTGTGTGTGTGTATAAAGATTAAATAACTTTTAACAATTGTCTTAAAAAAAAAGTTAGTAACTTGTTGGTCACTGGAAATTTATATGATCATTAATTTTAGAGTTTATAAAATTAGTTAAGGTATGTACAAATTAACCCGAATACTCATATTAATTAAAAATAAAAAAAAATATTAGCTGTTTGCGAAGGTGGCCTCGATTCTCTTTCTGACAATAGACAACGCCGCAAATTACGCCCAAAGCCTCATGTAAAAGGACGCAACATAACACCACAGCATTATGACAGAACATTCCGTCTCAGCAGCCCTGGAAAGCTGTGCATCGGCCCCTGCCAAGTCGATGAAAAGAGCACATATTTTACAAAATGATTTATCAGAGGCGATTCAATTTAAGCTTTTATCGGGGCCTCGGCAGCCCAGACTAGACTCCTCTTCTCTGGACCTATACGTTTCACGCCACGTAATGCCTTCCACGTGAGGCAGGCTCTAGCCCAACATTTCTTTTTTTCGCAAACTTCTGTGCCTGCTGCAAACTTTACAACCTGCGGAAAACTGTAGCAGAGATTTGCTAGCCATGAGGAAGCATTTTAGCTTCCTTTAGCAGCACCTGTAGTGGCCTTGTACCCCTGGACTTTGTTGTAAAATATCAGTAAGAACTTATTTGACAATACAAGTAGCAAATTTACCAGAGTTACAATGGAAAAGTGGGCGACTGTACAAGGTGTATGAGTTGAAAAAATAGCAGGCTTCAGGAGAACAGCAGATCAAGAAGAAAAGACATTGCAGTGACTATAATTGGTAAGAAAATTCCGAACTGCCTGCAATCAATGTTACAGCATCTCCAATGGGAGACTTCAAAGAAGAACCAATGGAAAAAAAACTAATTTTTTAGCTTTTTTTTCTTGATTTTGCTGCTGCAGAAGATTATCTAAATGAAGAGTCAAAATGGCTTTTATGTCGAAGAAAAGTCATTCTTTTATATCTACGAAAAGAGCTGAAATTTAGACATCACATTCTACAAATCTGGTTCTATAGGAGTTTAGCTGGCTACAGCCCACTAAGATCGTTCTCGTGCCAAAATCCTTATACTCTAAATCGCATGGGAAAAGAACTGTTTTGGAATCGTAAACCTAGACTCTCTGCATTGTGGGTGTGCTTGATTTGAAAACATTGTTCATCCATATTTAGGAACATTGTAACGATGATTTTGCTCTTTCCACTAAAAATCTTTAAACTAGCAATTTTGATAGTTCGGTCTTTACATAAAGCATGCTGGTCTTTATTAGATTGTCTAGAGATAACAAATTTTTTTTACGTTTTAAAATCAGGATAAAATGATCAAAATGTCATCAAAAGAAAAAAATCTTAAAACTAACATTTAGAGGTGATTTTGTTTTTCACATTGGTTTTTTTTTATTATAGTCAAATTGGTTAAGAGATAATTTGATATTTTAATAAATATAACATATAAATAAAAAACAAAAAGTGTCTGGCACGTGTAGGGCATGTGTAAATGTATGAGAGGTGCCCGTGCCTTTTAGACGGCATATCCATGCCTCCTAATGAACAAAAATTAATTTTCATGTGTTGTTAGAAGCGTTATCACATTCTTTTTTTTATAGAATCGTGATGTGATTCGTTGTTGACAGTTTTTTTTCTTTTCCTTTATTTTTTCTCTCCTTCCCTTAAAAAATTGCAATGCCCATGCAAAAATTTAAAATCGTCCCCTAATTTTTTGAGATTTTAACTTTAGTCCTTGTTTTTTGTATTTTTAGTTTTTTTCTTAGCCTTTTTGTGAAATTCTAATTTGTTTTTAATTACACAATTCGATCAAGTTTGTGTGGTCCTCATTTTCTTATTGTTTTTTTATTCTTAGGTTCTTTTGTTAAATAGATTTTTCTTTTCAATTTCATCCTTTAGTCTAAATTTTGTTTTTATTTTTTATTTCAATTTTGATCTTCATTTTTTTCCTTTGGGTTCTTTTATTCTTTTGATTTTTCTTTTCAATTTTAATATTCTATAAAAAATCAAAATTATTTTTTATTTTTATTTTTATCCTCATGTTTTTTATTCCTATTTAATGTTTTAAATCCTTCAAGGGTTTGAAAAGTTAACACTAGTTGATATCTTTTTTTTTTGTTTTCTTTTCAACTTTTATCATTCAACAATATATATATATATATATATATATATATATATATATATATATATATATATATAAAGAGCTTCATGGTCTTCTTTGTTTTCTTTTCTATCGAGTTATCTCGATCGCATGATCTAGGCCACATGTTTAGTGGGTTGACTCAATCCATATTACCCGAGTTATATATTTATCATGCTAATTCGGGTTGAATGATGTCATTTTTATACCCAATTTCATCTTCTTTTTTTTAATGGTTTTTGGTCTTTTTTTATATAAAAAAATTGGTCCATATATGTCGTTATTTATTTTTAAACCAACTTATTTGACTCAATTAGATCTATAATTTAATTCACTGATTTTTCTTCTTGTTTTAAAACATATTTACAACATCTAAACATCATTTTGTATGCAAAATAAAATTTACCCCCGCAACACACAGTCTTTTCATGACCATTTCAATACATATTCAATAATGGTCAAGTCCATTATTTCTTTTGAATAAACTATAAAGAAACAAAATTGAGATTACTAATATAAAAAATTGAACCAGCATGACTGATAACCTAAAACCTAGTTGATTTAGGGTTATAATTTTTGAATTTCACACACAAAAAAAAAAATTAATTTAATTAAAAACTCTAGTTGACATAATCTTCTAAGTTGACCAGTAAAACTTAATTAAAAAACCTATTAACTTTTTTTTTTAACTATCTTTTAATAAATATTGTATTGATTTATTTTTTAAAAAAATAAATAAATTCAATCATTACTCTAAACTCATAACTCTAATCATACCTGCATCCCTAAATCTGGTTTAATAATTGTGATTGAGAGGCACGCCCACTACTGTTTTGGGCCAATTTTGAGATCCAAATGACTGGAATCAAACAAAAATCCAACATCATATTTTAGAAGGAATCTCGAAAAACATTAACAAACGTACACGTGTGGTATTATCTGTTTAAGGTAACTCGGGATGTCCCATTCTGTTCTGTTCTGTCCTGTCGAAGAAAAAAAAACCCGAGAGAGACAAAGCAAAGGGAGATATTTTTTTTCTTAAAGAGAGGGGGATAGAGTGCTCATAGCATTAAATAGCTTGCCAAAAAACACACAGATATTGCAGTGTTAGCAGCTAAGGCTAAATAGAGCATTCAAGATTTAGGGTTTTCTCTTTTTGTTATGTTTGTTTCTTTGCTATTTAAGCCTATAAGAATCACTAGACAGCAAATTTCACCTCCTCCTGGTCTTGTTGCTCAACCATTCCTTTCCTTTGCATTGCAGGTAAGTTTCTCTCTCTCTCTCTCTCCCTCTTTTTTTTTTTTTTATATTTTTGCCTTTTTGTGGTCAAAGTTTTTTTTTCTTAAAGTTGTAGTGCAATGGCACTAAAAAGAAAATTAGGTTTAGCAACCCTTAGCTGTAATATAACAATTTTATTTTATTTTTAATTTCTTTTGCTTTTGTTATGCATGTGTGTTTGTGCATGTGGTTGTTAAGAGGAGAACAAATGAAAAAAGAGAAAATTAGGGTTTGAATTTGAATGAATGAGGAAAATGGAGGGTAGGGCGTGTAAAATTTGTGATTATGAGTGATAAGCACCGCTCTTGCTCCTTTAATTGTGGTTTTGAACTTGTTTTGCTCTTTGCAAAGGTGGGGGTCTTTATGTTAGGATTTTTTATTGGGAAAATGGGCTTTATGTTTTTTTTTTCTTTTTTTATGTGTTGTGTGTAGAATTAGAGATGAGTAATACCAAGGAAAATGAGGACGGATCAGCTCATCAGGCGCCTAGTACTTTAGAGACAGAGCAACTAATTAACGCACAGGTTCCTGTTGAAAAAGCTGATAATTCTTCTCCTCCTCCTAACCCTGACACTGTGGAAGCTGATGTGCCAGACCCTGTGGATAATGGGAATCCTTCACCTCAGGCTGAGGCAGTTGCTGATAGGAGCACTGGGGAGTTGAATTCCATCCCACAGCAACCCCATCAAGATTCTGCTCCCCTATCTCCATCAGATGATGAAAAAAGTTTAGTCACACCTGAAATTGAATCCGTGGAAGATGTCAAAGCCAATGGAAATAGTGATTTGAAACCTGAAACATGTGCTGGCAATGGAATTGCTATTTCAAGTAGTCATATTGAAACTGCTAAACCCACTGTAGATACTGAAAACAAACCCTCAGACATATCACAGGATACATCTGGTGGTGATCCTGGGGCAGTTCCTAAAGAGAGTAATGAACCTGCTGCACCTCAGGCAGGATCTTCAGACGTTGAAGATAAAGTTGATGACAAGAGAGAATCAGATGATATAGATACATCACCAAAAACTAATGGAAAATTAACACCAAGGCGTTCGTTTCTTTTGGATGAAAACATTGGTGGTAGTGTAACAGGGACAGAAGACGAACAAAAGGATTTTCTTAGCGAGCTTCATAGTTTCTTTAGTGAGAATGGCATGGAGTTCAAACCTCCCAAGTTCTACGGAGATCTCTTAAACTGTCTTAAGTAAGTTTCTAATGACTAGCGAATTTCATGTTGTTCTTCTGAGATTATTGTCTTTTTTGGAGATACATTTTCTAATATGCACCCTCATATGGTGAAAAGGCTATGGAGATCTGTGATGAGATTGGGTGGCTATGACAAGGTACATATCCTCTTACCCGTGATTCAAAACCATTCCCTTTTAAGCATGCATCTTAAATTAATTTCTTTGTTAGTTATTATTCGTGCTTGGTGTTTATTTGTAAATTTAATAAACTCGATTATATTAGAGCTAGGGCAAAGCATAATACCCCACACAAGCATGCAAATGCATTTAAGTGATTTTGAATACATACAATTTGGAAGTTATTTACATGGAAGTGGAGGCCTTCTATTTAGCCTTCTATTTAATGTCACATAGACAGGAAATTTTAAAAGCTGTTGTTAAATACTTGTGAATCTTAAAGGTGAATGGTGTTTTTCATTCTCATGTTTTATCAAATTATCTTGATTGTAGATTTTGCTGGGGTTGGTCATGCAATTTGAGCTGATTTCTGTTGCTATAATTGCTGGAGATTGTTTCCCAGACACCAATTATTTTCTTGGAGTCTGTTTCTAATGATCATATATTTGGCTTCTTTCTGATTGACAGGTGACCTCATGTAAGCTGTGGAGGCAAGTAGGAGAGTCCTTTAACCCCCCAAAGTAAGGAGCAATATATATATATAATAGTTCAATTGTGTTACTGAATACTGATTGTTCCAAGATCAACCATTTTTCATGTTTTTAAACTCCAGAGCATCTTGCATATATTTTCTAGCAGGTTTCTTAAACTAGCATGTGGAGAAAAGTAAAAAAAAAAAAAAAGATTTGAAAAGCATTGCATTATGCACAACCTTAGGTGATAGTAAGGAAACTATCCAAATCCATGAAACAGTTACTTGGGTTTGAAAATTAACATTTATGGAACTATTAGACACCATTACAGATTACTTGCTGCTTCCTGACCAACATTTACCATTATTGTCAAGGTTTAAGAAAGAAATATATTTGGATATAAGATTATTAGAAGATCAACAACATTGTATACCCATTTCTTTTGTTAAGGAAAGCCAATTTAAGTTCATTTTAATTAGTAAACAATGATAATTGGATATAACTGTCAAGACAGAAACTATGTCTAAGGAAGATCATTGCCCAGCAAGATTATCAATGAAAGGGGAGAATCTAAGACATATGAAGTGAGCCTTTTGGGGAACAGATTAATGATGATGGGACACAAAAACAGAAAAGAGCCAGATGAAGTATCTGTATAACCAAACACATTGGCTCATCTCTTAGATGCAAAACACTTCACTTCAAATTGCATAAGTTTTTGACTCATCATGGAAACTCCAGAAATCTGGAAACTGAGATTGGTTTTCATAATATTGATTTATATGATGTATATTGGTTCTTTAAGACTTGCAATTAACCATCAAATGGCACATCCACATGTTTACCATGTTACCTTTGTTTCCAGAACAAATGGCCCTTACATTATTTGCGTATATTTTAATGTCGTTTCCCCCTTTCCACTGCCTTTGCAGGACATGCACTACAGTTTCATGGACATTTCGAGGGTTTTATGAGAAGGTGACTATATGCTGATAACATGTGCATGTGCCGCATTACCCTTTGCATTCTATTTCCTTAATTGCTAATTAGTGGATAGTTTGAACTTTCCATAGATGTGCATATAAATTATAAACACAACTATATGTACATGTTTATGGTCTTGATATATTGATCATGGGGAATGGCGCAGAAGGATCCATATAACTGGCACCAACTAGTTTTGGATTGAGGCTTGGTTGTTGTTGTTGTTGTTGTATAATGTTTGTAGTTTATACTATCACTTAAGTTTCTGTTCACTGAGTTGTTGTTTTCTCTCTTTTTTTTTACTGTGATATTTCTAATGCAATGGGATATATAGATGTTTAAACTGGGTTCAAAATACTGTCCTTTAAAATATGAATGTAAAATACTGCAAGGGATTATTTTTATTATAAGTTCTATTAATGAGGAAATGAGAGTAGAGATGGAATATGTGTGCGGATAGAAGGGAAAATATTGCCAAAAGAGGGGAGCAGTTGGGGGGAGGAAACGGAGAAGAGATGAAAACATCTTGGTTTACAACAAGAAATGGAAAAACATAGATAAATAAAGTAAAAGGTTGGTATTTACACAAAATCAGGCAGAGAAGGAATGATTAAAAAGTTAACTTGAAAAGCATTAGGGAAATTGATTTGTCTGGATAACTTAGCAAATTGATTTCCATTTAGCTTGATGATTAATTTAAGCCTGTCTAGATAATTGAAATTTTTGTAACAACATGCGAACATAGTAGAGGCAATATGTAACAGGAGACTACTTATTATTTTCTTTTTTTAATAGTACAAGAATAAGCAATGTCATTATTTTGGTTCCTAAGTACATGAAATACAGATGTATTACTGAAATCAAGTCACGCCAGATTGATTGTTTTCTCATGTAGATTGACTTACCTGCTATATAACTTGAACTTGTTTCAAAATACTGAAATATGGCATTTCTGTTTTCTCCGTCCTTTGGTTATCCTTCTCTGGCTACAAATTTTGCTATTATTTTGTGTTTTGTTTGCTTATCTAGTGAAAGTTCTGTTTAAAATTATGACTTATACATGTATTTGTTTCATCAGGTACTCCTTGATTATGAAAGACACGTAACAAATGCTGATGCTGGTGAGCTTAGCATCCCCATTGCTTCCAAGTCTGAGCCCAAGCTGCCGAAACCACCAAAGCTGCCCAAGTCAGAGCCTAAGCATGTTGACAATAAGGTAAATTTCAAGCTTCCTTGTGGGACTCTATTTTTCAATATAGATCATAACTTTATGATACCTCTTGTTTACTGTTTGGTGGTAATATTTTTAATAGACCCTGTAAAACTGGTTGGTGTATTGAAGACAAGTGTTTATAATGTATCAAGGTGTGCACAGAAATGTTTGTGGTGTTTTTTTTTTTTTTGATAAAGTAAGAAATTCTCATGAAAGAAAAGAATAAGGGTGAGTACAGAAGAAAGATGATGCATTATCCAAATGATAAAAAGGATCAAAGAGCTAACAAAACTCAGCACATTATGGTTTTCCAGTTTCTTTGTATATTAGCTAGAGAAGTTCCTTAAAGACCTCATGAGCTGAAGATCATATTGGAGCTAAAAAACATTTGATCGCACAAAAGCTTCTTTGATAGGTTGTGGTTACTAAATATTTTAGCATTCTACTCCTTATAACACATGCCACATAGCATAATTCCAGAGCATGTTGTAGTTTTTTGCTCTTCCCAAAGCTTTTCATTAACAGCATAAAGTGTTTGTGGTTGTATAATTTCCAATTTTTCTAGCTTGAATTGGTTTTCCTTTGGTCAGTGTTCAGACTAACTGAAAACTGAACCAACCTTCTGAAATTATTTATGTTGAAGTGACGTGGATTAAATTTTACTGGAGGCTGATCATTCTGAGAATTTGGTGGTTTCGATTTTTTTTTCAATGGACCATTAAACAGAAATTCCAGGTATTTGTGGAATCAGATGGTGTACATAATCTACATCTGGCATAATAATTCATAACTTTTTGTGAACTTGAATTCTTTTCCGGGCTGACATCATGGTACCATATAGGCCATACCTTTTTTTTGATGTTACTAAAATGTAAGTTTGGTAAGAATTATTATTTATATACAGTTCAGCTGAGTTTAGGCCAGAGAAAAACCATCCTTTCTCAAAACAGATTAGCCCGGACCATTCACCATTGAAAATTCATTTAAAGGTAATGCCATCAAGCGAGATTGGGTTGCTTCTGACTTTTTTGTTTTGCTTTATTGTTTTTATCATTCTACCACAAACGCAAATGCCTGCTAATCCTGTGCCCCATGTTTACTTAAGATGTCATTTTTGTTGTGAAAATGCCTGGCTTGGAGATTGACTCAATATGTACCTGAGGATCTTTTGCTCATTTAGCATGATATTTTCTTTCTTCCTTTTCACCTTAGGCATTGAGTATCCTCTTCTTTTCATTGTTGTCCTTGTGCCTACATTGTCTTTACTTGCTGGTGATATTCAGGCATCAGGATCGGGTAGAACTCGTAGGGATGCTGCAGCACGTGCAATGCAGGGTTGGCACTCACTCCGTTTTCTTGGTAACGGAGAAGTTAGTAGCCCTATCGTTAAGGTCTGTTGAAATCATGTCGAACATTTTTCTGTTTCATTTACGTAGTATATTCGTGCAACCATTGTTTACAGTGATGTATCTGTATTTTGTAGGACAAGAATACTATACCATTGCAAAAGCGTGAAAAGGAGCTAAAAAACCTTGGTGAGTAACAGGTTTATCAATTTCACAATTTGTTACTTCCTAATATGTTGGTAGCTTACAACAATTTTTAAATCTGGACCTTTTGGCTCAGGTTTACTGAAACGTAAGAAACCATCGTATGTGGAACATGCTGTCAAATCTCCACGCTCCAAAAGTGCACGGTTAAGATTCTAGTTACCCAGTTCGTTAGATTTACCCAATGTTATCAAATATTTGTGTTCATGAGAAATACATACTGGCATTGATTCAATTGGCTTGGAATTTTTTTAATAGATTGGATGTGGAGGTGACTGATGTTGGAACCCCAGCTGATTGGGTGAAGATCAATGTACAGAAAACAGTAAGTTATTGCATGAATCTTTTCCCCATTAGAGGGCGACACTGAGATCTGTACTATTTCTAATTTGGAACGATAATTATGTCTACAGGAAGATAGTTTCGAGGTGTATGCTTTAGTTCCAGGTCTCCTCCGTGAAGAGGTGAGTACCAAATTCTTGTCTGTGTCTTCATTTTTACTTCAGTTTACATATAGTTCTCATTTTATCATGGAAAGTAATCTGATGTTGTTTATCAGCTGATTTAGAGATTCTTGCCCAACTAGAAAGCACCTCTTTACCTTGCCTGGTAGCTTGATTATAATCAAGTAGAACGCAAATTTGCCAAGGCCATTTCTACACTCTTGGTGAACTGCTTTACATTATCTATAGATAGTGGGTGCCTGGTTTTTGTATACCGCCACCTTGATGAGCATGCTGCCACAATATTGCCTCTGAATCGATAAAGAGTCCAGCCTCACGTTATACTTATTTCAGAGATATAAGAATGCGTCTGCAAAATTGGACATGAAAAAAATATTTTTGTTATGACTTTCTGGTAGTGTTTTAGATGTCAATCCATTGCTTTCTAGTCGATATATATCACTTTCTTGTTGAAACTAGAAACACCAACATTTATGTGGATGATATCATGCGAGACATCACTAAATGTGTTATGACCTTGTAATTTTGCAAAATCAGGTACGGGTTCAATCAGATCCAGCGGGGCGCGTGGTAATCAGTGGTGAACCAGAGCACGAGGATAATCCTTGGGGTGTCGCACCATTCAAAAAGGTACTTGTTCCTTTTCTGTTTTGCAATGCCAGTTATTTTCCATGCTAGGGTAGATAAAGTAGATGATACAATCCTTGTAAGCATGTTTCATGGTTTTACCTGTTGATGAATAGCAAATACTAGCTATTTAACACGGGTTATAATTTTTTTTTTTTTTAAATACCTGGTATGCAAGTTGCTTCAACGTGTTATTTTACATAAAAAATTCAAAGTGTAAATTGAAAAACCTATGCAAGAAAAATCAAAATACATAAAATGAGACATATATCTGATTGTGTTTATTGATTTATTTTAAAAAATAAACTTTATTTATATAAAAAAAATTATAGATGAATTAGAATAATACATCGATAAATGAAATAGAAACAAAACAACTAAAAAAAACTTACATTCAAAAAAGGCATGCAAAAATCGTGATTTAGGTCATGAGACCGAGATAAACTCATTGAAAAAACTTGAAGATAATCACAAAACCAATATTAAAAAACAAATTAATGCAGATCGTACGAAGTTGAATTCTCAATATTGAAAAGCTTCTACAAAACTACAAGGGATAAAATAAGACATTAAAAAAAATGAGGACCGAAATGAAAAACCAAACACATGAAAAATTACAATTGAAGGACTAAATTGAAAAGAATAAAAACTTCTATAAATGAAAAGGGAACTAACTAAAAAATTAATAGAATGAGGACTTAAATTGAAAAGTAAGAAACAAAGAAGATAGGTAGTGTACATTACCTATCAAGAGAGAGAGAGAGAAGAAGGTAAAAAAAATCAAACGATCACCGGCGACAATTCGACCATCGTAAGTTGTCATACGCCACTCCAAATAGAAGAGGACACAGCGGAAGGCTAGTTACGTCTACTAGGTGGCATCACATGTGCGGACGCCACCCACACGCTGGAGCATGTCGAGCATGTTCCTGCAGCTTTAAGCATTAAAAAATTAAAAAAAATATCGTGAGTACCAGTATGCCCTTCATGACCTCAATAATTACACAAAATGCTCATATGAAAGTCTAAAATTACCCCAAATGCTAAGCTTATGTTTTGTCTCTTCTAAGGTTAAAGAAGTAAATGTATTGTGCATTAAAAATTAAAAACTTTAAAACACTCCTATCCAGTAGCGCAATAATTTCAAATTTATATTTTTACTGTTAAGAAGCTTATGCAAACTCTTGCTCAATAGTTCTATATTTTGTTGATTTTCAATGCAAGAGTATTTTCACTCTGCAAATAAAAAGACATCAACACCCTCACCCAAAACACATTTTAGTTCTATATTTTGTGGTCAATAGTTCACAAAGGTAATTTTATTATAGCCAAGACACATTTTACCGTGATTTGGGCCACAGCAAAACACCCACCCACGCCATTTAGTTTTTTAGGTAATTTGATTGCCGAACTCATTTAAGACTTGCTAGATTTTGCTATGTATTTCCTTGTGGAGTGACTAAGATCGGCATTGATTTCAGGTTGTCAGCTTACCCTCGAGGATTGATCCGCATCAGACAACAGCAGTGGTCACCCTGCATGGACAATTGTACGTCCGTGTCCCATTTGGGCAGCCGGACTAAGCAGTTGAAAAATGTCGTCCATGGCTGTTAATGACTCCCAGTCAGGGAAGTGAATTGTTGGAACTGAATGGATTTCAGTCATGGTTGTGATTGTCTTTTATTAGATTAGCAGAACCTAACTGTGTTAATGCTATCAAGGTAGGAGGCTTGTCTTTTAATTCAACTCGAGTTCTCAACGGCACTTGTTACATGTCTAGCCTCGGTTTTATCCAAATTAAACCTGCATATTTTCACAATGGTTCTACCTAGTTGCTCTCGGATCTCCTTTACTATAATCTTCCAAATTGGAATCTTGAATTATCTCTCCCTTGTGCTGATTCTTGATAACAGGATTAGGATTAATTATTAGTTACTCTTTCAAAATCCCAGCTCAGAAATTTCATGCATCACGATTTTCCCTGACAAATTGGGGGGTATAAATTAAGTCCTAAGACTCATCCCTGACAACAACCTATCTCTGAGGCTTCTAGCCAGCCAATCACCATGAAACCAAAATATGAACGCGATGCCAACGGGAGAAGAAGCACCAATATGAACTTATTTCCCATCACTCTGTGATACTACACAGCAGAGCAGCTTACGATTCAAGGATCCATTGTTGTGTGAAACAATTGTTGCTGGTGCAATTTTTGAGAAACAGTCTAAAGGAAAAACAGCTCGGGAAAGAACAGAAGGGGTTGAAGATGGATTTCCGAGAGTCAGGCTGCACAAAATATGCCATTTCGCCATGGTAGTGTATGCATCACGGAGACATGGGTAAAAACAAGAAACGAACTGAAGTTACGCAACAACAAAAAATTGCACTATAACCAATCTGTGTGAGGTTACATACAATTTTATACATGCGTCAAGGGCACCACCATCCCCGTGAACCAATATTATTATTTTTTTGGCACAATGAAGCAATAAATGATAAGACACACAGCAAAATCATGGAGAAAAAACATGTTAAACTTCAAAATATTCAGAATTCCTCCATTAGAAAAGGAAGGGTGACGACCTCTAAGTAGCAGTCACCATTGACGCCAAGTCCAATTCTTCATCAGAGTCAATCACATCTTCATAATCATAATAAGCATTCACCTGCAATGGAGAGCGAATTTAGGACCTTGCTTAAGCAATGGGCAGCCCATTAAAGAGAATCAATCATTCTGCTAGTTTCTGGGACATTGGTGAAAATTCATACCGCTGGTCTCGGAGTAATTGCTTCAAAAGTGTGGAACTCCGGAACATCAAAATGAGGGGGTTTTAGGACAATATATGCTCCTTTATTGTTGAATCTATCCTCAGTTGCCTAAAAAACAAAATAATTTGTTACAAAAATAATAAAATGCGGCAAAAGTAATGTTAAATTTTGCTTGGTCAATCAAATGATATCCATTGGTTTCATCTGGCCAAGTAATTCAACCTATGTAATCATATTTAATAACTAATTCAAGTATTTTTTTCACGTCATCAACATCAAACAAAGTTAAAAGCTATGGAGGGAATGTGTTTTATTTAAAGAAGAATTTGCCTCTTCAGAAGCTCAAGCATTATCTAATGTAGATCACGTCATTTCAAGTATACCTAATATGATTTAACATGAAGACAGGGTCTAAAATATTGTCCAATATGCATAATGTTTCACTACGACAGGATGTTAAATATATCAAAACCAGGAAATTAAGATGTCAAATTTGGAAATCATATCTCCCAAGAAAACATAGCTCACACTTTCTATTTGGAAGCCAAACAAGAACATATACAAAAGCTTAACATCTCCAAACATGTTAATCAGCGCAAGGTTAAGATACCATCATGGAACCCACGCTCGACCATAAATGTATTAGATATTTGAAGCCAAAGGATGCAAAACTGTCTTTCCTAGATGAGAATGGAGATCTTGTATGAAATTCAAAAAGTATAGGAGAGAAGGATTGTAAAAAAAACCTGAAATTGTGGATAGTCTGGAGCACTAAAGAGAGTAATCAGCTTTCCTGATGGCACAACATGATCTATGGTGTACCCTACATCCATTCCTCCAAGACCCGGCCTTTTTTCCCTTGCATCAGGGCCTTCATGTGATCTGATGATTAGCTAAGGCAACACAACATGAACCATTAACTACAGTGTCAATTCTTGAATAGTAAAACATCATCTTAATAGTAGCATGAATTGCTGAAATAGTGAAATGCATGACATAGATAAAAATGCAAGAACACATAATTTTTTTATTGTTCATAAATGCAGAAAACAGACCAATTCTTCTTAAATTTGTGAACATAAATTGTCAAAAGTGCCCAAAGTCCAAAGTAACTATTAATAAATTTCCTCTTCAATATAATGTCAAATCGGACCAGTATCATAATTGAAACAAGTGAGTAAAAGAAAAGGAATCATCATATCAACATCACACGAATAGAAAGTTTCTTATAGTTCTGATTGGGGGTAGGTCGTTTATTTTAAAATCTATGCTTGAAAAAATTAAAATTGAGCATTTGACAAGGTAGTAAGATTTCCCAACAACATTCCAATAATGAGAATTTTCAATGCAATCACGTCAACTTAAATGCAAATTTGAGCTTGCACAACCTTTAGTTGGAACTTCTTTAAAAAGTCTTCAGTACAATCAGGTCCCCATAATAAACCAATGCCTCTCTCTGTATTTGGTGACAGTCCAGATTTCATTGTTGGATCCGACCATAAAACATCTCCAGGAATTAAGTTCAGACCTTCCCATGGAGGGTCAAGAACCGATCTTCGTGCTTTGGATAACTCCTCCAAAGAACCAAGACATAATGGTTTGGTTTCAGAATTTAAAGTTATTCTTCGATTCTTCTTTCCCTTTGATCTCTTCAATGGAGTGATGGACACACTGCGGAAAAGTCCTCCGTGAGCAGTATATACATGTCCGGCTATAATAGAGGCCAAGGGAAGGCCTTCAAAGCAGCCCAAACACTTCCGATAAACATGCTTACCTTTATCGCCATACTTTGCCAAAACTTCTTTCTCAAAACCATAAACAGATGTGCAATACTTGGATTCATGATTGCCACGGAGGAGATATACCCTTTGAGGCAAAAATACCTAAGCAAGATACCAATTCATAACATTACTCAATTGACAAAAAAAAATTTGAGTTTTAAGTAAGAATTCATGATTGATATCCTAAAGAAAAGAGGGGAAAAAGAAATAACAGATAAACATCCGTGCATGTAAACAGAATATTAATAAAGAGTGGAAAACATGGAGCTTGGACATCTAGCATACTCAAAAGAATATTAATGAAGAGTACTAATTTTTAAAAGGTAAAGTACGCCGAGGTTGAACAAGGAAAGCATGGAACTTGGACATTTAGCAAACAAGGAAGTAGTTATTTAACTGAAGCAAGCACCACCTGCCCGCCACATCTCTAGTACCTTAGCAATATGAAGTCAATTGAATTTTTACAACAAAATGTTGAATTTGGGGTCTAAAACTTATTTATTTTCACTTTGTGCAAGTACGACAAAGAAAATGACAACAATAACAAAACAAATCCACAATTCCATATAGCAAAATCCTCCCTGTCTAACAATTCTTCTTATCAAAAGAGCATTTATCACCCCATATCAACCTTAAATTGTCTTAAGATTACACAAATAGTCCAGAAAGACTAGAAACTTGGTATTATAACTAAGGCTGGATGATATATTGGCTTATAGCTTAATAAGAAGTGGGCATGTGACACCACTAACAAGAAAGAAAGGAGGCCATTTAGTTTGAATCTTAAATACTTGGTTAAAATAAGCCTAAAATAAAAGGAAATACGAGTATCTTTAAGGAGGGATTTTCACACCCGTGTACTCTCTCACAGACACCACTAGCATTTTCTCTCTCCCTGAATCACTCCTCTTCACTCATTGAACCTGTTGATTGATCTCTCCCTCCACCATCTTCCTCCAAGGTGTATATGGTTTGAAGCTTGGACCAGTTCCCATAAAAAAAACCATTTCATGATCTTTTTTAGCGGTATATAAGGTGTATCCAAAATTCCATTCAAGGTAGTGATTGGGATTGTGGTATCGGTGTTTTTCAAAGTATTTTTTTACTTGAAAAGTATTAAAATAATATATTTTTTTATTTTTTAAAATTTATTTTGATACTAACGTATCAAAATGATCCAAAATCATAAAAGAAATTAAAGAAAAAATATTCAAAAAATTTCAAAAACGTTTTTTTTTAACGCAAAAACAATCACACTTTAATTATCCTTCGTCTACCATTCATGATCCAATCAAAGGTACTAACTTACTAATCCATGATGATTACATAACGGTAACACTATTATCATCATCAACCAACAATCATAATTCACAGCAATTAAGTGCTTTATGTGATTCTAAGAAGATACTCTCCTAATACACCTAGACTGCCTACCACGCTATAATCACTCGGCACTAACTCATCGTGTTCATAGTAAACAACGGATATAAATCGAATTGCACCACACTGCTTGAAAGAGTTTATAATAAATTGCTACATTTCTCCGAATTCGAATACCTTCAAGCACTCTTTAGCTTCTCATTATCAATTATCGTTACACTGATCTAGCCACACATAACTGACTTAAGCATCTGAGTGAGTTTCCACCGGAGACAACCCCGACCCAACCCCGACCCAACTCACCCCAAGTCTCCATTTTTGTATATTTTCGACCACTTCCACTCTCATTAAATACCATCCAAGTATCTCACATTTTCTTCACAAATAAAAAAGAGAAAATCTTTCAAGAAAGAGAATCAGAATTCTTGAAGACAGTATTGTTTAAGAGAAAATTACCTTCCAAGCTAACAAGAGCAAGAAAGTCTCAAGACCCCAAGCTCCTCGATCAACATAATCTCCATTAAACACAAAAAAACGATCTTCACAGGGAAACCCAGCATCTTGCAACAAAAAAATGACATCATGAAGTTGCCCATGAACATCTCCTACAACTACAATTCTTGAATTATCATTACAGTCATCGATTCTGACACAATTAGGCTCTTTGTGAAGAATTTTCGAGGCGGTGAGGACTAGAGTGTCAAATACGGGAACAGGGAGGACTAAAGGAAGTTCAGATGGAGAGAGGTTTTTGGAAGACCAATCAAAGGCGGAAATGAGGTTTTGGATCCAGTCGAGGGTGAGGGAAGAATCGGCAGGCCATGAGAGAGGGATCTGAACTGGTGGTGGGGTTGGACCTTCTGGGGTGGAGGTTGTTGTTGTCGTGGAGGAGGTGGTGGTCGTAGCTTCGTCTGGTGAATTGGTGGCGGTGGCGGAGGCGGGTTTGGGATCTGACGGAGGGCCAGATGGCAATGAATCTGACATGGTCCTTCTTTTGAAGGGTGTTTACGAGACTACGGCTGGTGTATAAAAATTGCGTGTCTCCGGTCAAAGCTAAAAATTACTGTTGAATTTAATTTTTTTTACTTTTCAGTTTTACTTTTTACCGGATTTGCGATGTATTATTTAACCTGGTTTTCTTGGCATAGAAGTTAACTAGTTATATGACTTGTGTAATGCTGTCATTTAATTATTTTACATAAAAAAATATTAAAAAATATTAAAATCTAAATGTGTTAGGTTTTTTTACAAAGCTATATCCAAGAGTTTCGGGTTTGGCTGCAATGTCCGACCTAAAAGTGATATTTATAATATTAATAATAACATTAAACTTACATTACTCAAGTTTAAATAGGTCTAGCTGCAATACCAGACATAATAGTCTTGAATATAGGTTTGGTTGTAAGGTCGTGTCATAAAAGCGTGATAATTAAATAGATTAATTAAACAAAACAAAGAAAAAAACTAACAGGAAGAAAAAAACTAATGAAGAAAAAAAAATCTGAATTAACTGGGTTAACCCGTTAAATCTGAGATCCGTGTCATGAAAATCTGATAACTAAATAGAAAAAAATTTAATATCAACAAACTAAATAAAAAAAATTAATTAAAAAGAAAGAAAAAAAAAAGCATCAGCTTTTTCACCGTGGACTGCACTGTGCAGTCCACCGTGAAAGGCATAAAAAAATTAAAAATAAAATAAAAGCATCAGTCTTTTCACCGTGGACTGCATATAATATAAAAAGATGAACAAAAATAATGAGGGAAAAAAACAATCTGAATCGACTGGGTTAACCCACCAAATCAGGTTAACTCGTCACACCTAGGATTCGTGTCATAAAAGTGTGATAGTTAAATAAAAAAAATTTAAATAAAAAAAAAACAGCTCAGCGTTTCACTGTGCAGTGCACGGTGAAACACTGAGCACTTTTAGTATATATTATAATAATAATAATAATAATAATAATATAAGTAAAGAAAAAGATTAATTAAAAAGGACAAAGTAAAGAGAAAAAAACCTACAGAAAGGAAAAAAACTAATAAAGAAAAAGAAAAAAAATCTGAATCAACTGGGTTAATCGTCAAACTTGAGATGGCGGGACATTAAAATCTACCTAGATCAACCATTGTTAACCTACGAAACTCATGATTCGGGGCAGGAAAATGTGATAACCCCATGAAATATATACCAAAACAAATCAAGAAGGTCAATCATGATGAATCAAATCTTAAAGGCCAAAAACTAAAAACTAAATCTAAATAAAGGACCACAAAAAAAACAACTCAGTAAACCTAGATTAATGGTCAGCGCTATACCATGTGCTGAGAAAATCTTAACCAGACATAAAGAAAAAAAGTTAGGGCAGCGTAAGTGTTTCTAAATAAGTAAGAAAAATACTCATGTTACTAAGTCATTTGAGTTTTGTAAGATCATTTAATTTAATAATAATTGGAAAGAAAAAAAACTCTAATTTAATAATATGAAAAATCAAGCAAACTCTGGTGAATTTTATAAGCATAAGTTAATTTCTTAAATTCAAAATTCGTGAAATCTTAGACTTGAGTTCAATAAAAAAGCTCAACTCCCAATAAAAAAAAATAATAACAATCAAAATAATAGAGATCAAACATGAGAGATGGAAAAATTGAAGGATGAAATTGAAAATAATTTTTAATTTGAATTAATTAATTAAAGTAATATAATATAATTGCAATTAAAATAAAAAAAACTAAATTCAAAGAAAAAACAAATTGAAGGGATGTGATTTTTTTAGGGCCAGCACGCTAAAAGAGGTGGGAGGGGAAAGAAATTCCAATCAACACTGAACCAGTTAGAACTACAATACACACACCACCCGTATAAGTAGCCACCGTCAAGATGAACTAGAAAACACCCTGGAAAACCATTTTTGGCCATCGTAAACTACCACACAAGTCACTTGAATTTGCCAGGGCAACTTACACACGCCACCCACCTTTTGTATTTTTTTTCTATTAATCAGAATACCAATTTGCCCTTAATACTACATTAAAAATAAGAGAAAAAAAGATGAAAGTACTAATAAGCCCCTAAAGAGAAGGGTTAATTTTTTTAAAAAAATATAAGGGTTATATAGCCATTAAAGCATGCTTAGAAAACTGAAAAGTCCAAGGAGCCCCTAGACCCAATTTAACAAACCTTTTTGCCTTTAAGGGCATTTAAGTAATTCTATTATGCTGAAAAATAGGGAAATACCAGGCTATTACTAATTAAATCAATAATGGTCTGGCTCAGTGGTCAACCGTGTGACTTGTTCCGTCCCCGTCCCGAGTTCGATCCTCTATGTGCACGCCTGTCACCCCCGCGGTGCCTTACATGCTCACTGGGCTTGCAGGATGCGCAGTGGGCCGTGGGGAATAGTGGTGGTGCGCGCAAGCTGGCCCAGACACCCCACGATAATAAAAAAAAATAATGACCTATAAAGCCCATGAAAAGACTAGATTACCCATATAAAAAGCTTTGTACGTTGTGGTTATAAGAGCAAAATTCACTATTTCCAATTAATAATGATTTATCTTTTAGGCTACAGTGATTTTTCACGCGACTTAGTTTATGTTAATCCATCATCCTTATAAGGGGTGGTTGTGATCTTTTCAAACCAATTTTCACTTATGCAGGTAAGTATTTTTATGGTTAGTGACATGATAGGATAAACAAGCCGAGTTAGTCTTGGGCATTGTTCGAGCTCGGGCCTGTGGCACTGCTTAACACGTTACCCCTGAGATTTCTGACTGAACCTAGGCTCCGCGCGCAGAGCTGGCTCCCTATTTAGGTCTAGGCACTGCACCTCACCCCAATACCAATCACTACATCATGCCCTTTAGGCTCAGGCATCGCGTCTAAGCCTAATTCACGACTCCTCTTGAGCTCATACATCGTGACATGGTCCAGCCTCAGGCATTGTTTGGCTATGGTTTTCTGTCATGGCCCAACACCCACCCACCCACCAGGATTTTATGGTTGTGGTTGAATTTAAAGAAGGAGAAGGCATATATACAAGCATCTGCTGCCTGCTTAGGGCTCTCCTATTCATTCTGGGCTTCATGTATTGGGCTGTTTGTTTTCATGCCATCAACAAATTACTCTATATTTCTGATTATATTAGGAAAACCCGGATAGATTGGATTCATTTGTGCTATCCCAACAAACCACAGCTTGTCCTTGTAGAATCAATTTAATTTAATTTAATTTAATTATATATTTTCCATGCTTGAAAATATAAAAATTAAAATAATCCAAAACTCGTGTCGAAATTGCAAGCAAAAAAATAATTTCATTTCCAATATAACGCGGTTTCATCCTTTAATGCTTTAACGGTCCAAAAATCGTTTTGCCCCCCCACAAAAGATTAAGAAGTCAAATAGCTTAAAATAGAAAAAAAAAAACTAAGTGTGGTGGCTAACTGCAATCCATGTGGTCTTGAGGAATACTTTTCTATCAAATTTATGTAGAATTTCTGAGTCCCAATGTTTAGATATAAATTAAATTATAAGAACGATTCATCCATTTAAACTAGCTATAACCACACTGATGAATATAGAAGTTTTTTTTAAAATAAAATCATGGAAATTATTTAAAAATTACCTTTTTATTCTCATCAAAAGCATAACATTTATATATCATTTTAAAAAAAATTAATTAAAACTTTACTTCTTGATATAATATTTAAATATTGAGAATTATGTACAGAAAAAATATAAACTTTCCTTCGTGAAATGACTAAATCTATAAAGAAAATATTAAAATTTGAATTTGAATTTAGTTTTTAAATTTGAAATAAAGTGTGTTTAATTAATCTCATTCATAAATTATCTTAAGTTTCTGTGTAAAAGTTTTTTCAAATATACACGTATTATATTATCAAGTTATATTGAATATTTGATCATCATATTATTTTACATACATCATATACATGTTTTTAAACATGATTTATCGATAAATAAACATTCTCAAGAATCAAAACACATGAAAGAGCCCGTCAATTCGAAGTTCTCAGTTGATCACACATTTCCATGTGAGTGGGAAATGTAAGTGGTAAGATTTAAACTAGGAATGCACTCTGCTCCTAATTAACTCCTTACTATTTGACTATTATTAACTGAGTTAATAACGTACTTATTATATATTCATAAAAAAAAAAAACAAATACAGGAGTGTTTAGGATATTAGTAGATGATTAGATGTTGTTTTTCAAAGTATTTTTTTGTTTAAAAATACATCAAAATAATATATATTTTTTATTTTTTAAAATTTATTTTTCATATCAGTACATCATCGAAATAATCTAAAAATATATATAAAAAAACTAATTTAAAAAATATATCAAAATCTTTTAAAAAAAACACAGCCTAGGGACAGCGCCAAACACCCCGTAGTGTGAAAATGAAAAGGGGGGAGGCTATAGCCATTTTCCAGAAGCACAGGTAAGGGGGCTGGGAGGCGTGTCTCTTCTGTACACGAGAGTGAACTTTCCAGGTGATGCCTCGTGGACAAATATAGGGTGTAGATTTTCTGGGCTGCCTGCCTCCGCAAGACAACAGAAATTGAATCAAACACTAATAATAGCCATACATTTCGTTTACTTTCAAAATGTTCTTAATTGAAACACTCTAACTGGATACAAATTGCAACAAGTCTTCATATTTTACTTGGACTTCAAATTATTTAAGCCTCCTGGTCAAACTGGTTTTAAAGCTCAAATTCCATGGCTGCCAACATTTTTTGTGGAGGGAATTCGCTCAAGTAGTTGTAGTTGCCTTTACGCATCTGATTCAAGCTGGTTGTAAAAAACATTCTTTTTATAAAATATCCCACAAGTGCAGTAGGCGAGAAAAAGAAAGGGGATCATATTTATCCCAATGAGAGAAATAGTATTATAAGCAAAATCTTACAAAAAGAAAAGAAAAGGAGATTCTTGGTTGAGCATCTCACCAACCCTATAGTTTTTATATATAAAAAAGATTCACAAAGATGCAGAAATTCCCATTTGAATCCTTTCATTCATGTCCATTTGCAAACTTCGTCTGAGAAATTTTATGTTTTAAGATCTCAAATATTCTAATCAAGAGCCCGTTGGACTGGAGGATTTGAAGCTCATATAGAACCTTAAAGATTTGAAAAATTAAAACCCAGTTAAGACAAAGAAATCTCTGACGTTTTGATTAAGATTGGGATTATAGTTTGAAGAGTATATTTAATTAAGTTTTACCCTTTTATCTAATCGGTCATTCCAAACGACTTTGAATTGAATTTCTTTCGTGGAAATAACTCTCTAGCTTTGCAATACACAAGAAAAGGAAGCATTTTTTTATCACAGAAAAAGGAAGCCAATCGCACCGCTGTCTTCCTTGGTGTGTAGTATGGAGAACACCCACTGTAGATTGACAGAGCCCCGAGGACAGATAACAAATCAAGAAGAAGACGCTGTGATCCCTATGAGAAGAAGACATTTTATAGGTCAAATTTTGTTAGACTGACGTCTATATTTAACGTAAGAAATTCAATATGGTTATCTGGAAATGCCATGTCTCCCACACAATTGCAAGTTGCTCTTCCCTGATTTCTCTCTTTGATACAGTTTGTTCTTATGATCTTGTCCTCTAAGGCTATACTTTTGTCACCTAATATGAAAAGGGACACTTCCATTTTCTTTTCTTTTCATTGTCCCCTTTGGCCCTACCATACCAATCATATCACACTTACTCTTTCTTCATACTTGTCTCAATTACAGCTTAAATTGATCGCTACTATTTTAAGGCACATAATCTGATGATATCCACGTTGTAAACGCATAAATCTCTCCTTGCTAGACCATTCAAAGGCCAAAAAACAAACCCACCATTTTCTAGGTCGCTTGTTAAATTTCATCATTACAACTCACCCTCCAAAAAGTCGTCCTTCAACCCTACTTATATAGGAAACTTAGGGCGTCAGTTTCTATTTGGTTGCATAAGCATCAAAGAATGAGTCATATGCGCTACACCAGGGTTGGGAAGAGAAGTCATCATCGTCATGGAGCCAGCTGCACCAGAGGTTTCAGGCTAAAGTATCCTAGAAGATTCTCAGTTCAAAGACTAAGAGCAAGGTTTTTCTACTTATTCAGGTTTTTTAGCAGATGGAGATCTTCTTATGGACGAGCAGTACAATATTTGAAGAGAAACGTGAATAGAAATAGTAGCATCATCGAAAGATGTGGCAGCAACGAGAGGGGATTCATGATGGATGCAACCAGCTGCCACTCCATGGGAAAGGTTGATGATCAGTACAGGTTCAGATCATTTGGGAGATCAAATTCTTTCTACTCTGAAGCCATTGCGGATTGCTTAGAGTTCATCAAGAGGTCCTCCATTTCTGTGGAACAAAAACAAGTCAGCCCAAGATAATTTTATCCATCGTATGATTTTGTATAAAACATCATAGTATTTCTGTCTCCTTCATTTGTGCTTTTTAATGTGTTAGATTCTGATCCCCCCCCCCCTCCCCTCTTTGTTTTTGCCTCTTCAAGAGTGCTTGAAAGTTGTGCCTGCTCCCCTCCCCTCCTCACCTAGCCTTGTGTATATATGTAATCGAGAATTTTGGGATGCCATGAGTTTTTCTGTAAAAGAAGCAAGACAAGTTTGGAGAAGATTGATGAGAAAAGTACAAGTGAAGTGCTAGAATGTTATGAATTTCTCTCTTAGCAATTAGCATATTGTCCAGAAGAAATATTAGAGCAACACCATGAACAGTCGTCGAAGTTAAGGATGTAATTTGCAGGAATTGATCACAGCTGCGGCCGTCCAAAGCAGTTGTTAGAGTATTAGCTAGCAGGTGATATGACCAGACAATCCTGGGAAGGATCGTGGTTGGTATGAAAGGAAGATTTTAATCAAAGTTACTATAATTACCACCTAACACATTGCCATTATTTGACTAAACAAAGTCAGGTTTCAGACAAAAGGCAAAGCTTTTGTTGAAATTTAGGGCCTGGTGCCATTGTTTTTTGGACTTTCTATAAAGCTAGCAAGCTAAAGTCTCAATGATGATGTTATTAATCCTTTAAATTAATTTTACTTGAAGAGAAGGGTATCTCGATGATGACCAATGATGGTGCTCCTCTACCTTTTTCTTGTAATCTGGAGCTCTTTGCATTTATGTCATGTTGACTATGGGCTAGCCACTGGTCACTTCTTGTTTAGGCTGGGCTTAGTTGTCTTTTGAATTGAAGTTGGAATAGGCTGAGCTTGAGTAATTCTAGAATGCCTGAAGATTCCTTCCATTGAATATGGTTGTGGATGATTTTTTTTTTAAGTCGTGGCCTCGTGGGCTGTTTTTTTTTTTGAAAAACGGGGCCTTATATCTAGACAAAATAGAAAAAGAAAGAAAAAATCTCGATGGCGAAGAACAGAGATGATAAAGATAAAAATATATTTATTTATAAAAATAAATATGTTTTCAAAACGGGAATTATAAAGGGAATATATCTCATAAAGTAATATTTTTTTATTTTATTTATTCCTAAACAATTTCAAGTTCATTCAACTAGGACATGTAAAAATAAAAAGTTGTTATTATTATAGTTTTAAAACTTAACTCTATGGTTGATCTTGGATAAGGTCCGGGTCACGAATCAAGTCTTAGGTTGACTTGAATTAATGTAAGAATAAAAATGACAATCTTTATCTTTTAAAAACCTGATTCGAGTCAACATAAAAATAAAAATGCTTATTAATATAGTTTTAAAACTCAACTTAGAGGTCAACCCAGGGTAAAGCTCGAGTCACGAGTCGAGTGGGTCAAATCGAGTTGTCCCAGGTCAATGTAGAAATAAAAAAACAGTTATTATTATAATTTTTAAACTCAACTCAAGAGTCTACCCGTGTTGACCTAATTTTTTGTTTTTTTAAAGAAGAAGAATAAAAGTAGCCTCATTTAAAAAAAAAAACAAAAACAAAAAAAATGATTTTTTACCCATGTTTTATCTTGGGTTGATTGGGTTCCAAGTCAACCTGAATTTTGATCAGGTCATGTTGAGTCAACCTTTCCTCTATTTTTTTAAAACTCGGGTTGGTCGAGGCCCCAGGTTGATCAGGTCCTGAGTCGACCCGCCGAATTAGTTTGGGCTTTGTAACTAGGGTTATTATAATATTATTAATTCAACACTCGATATAAACTAAAGTAAAAAAAATATCTAATTATTTTTTAAAATATATAAGTTTGATAATAATATATTAAGAGTAAAATAAATTTTTTTATATTTTATTTTATCTATTTTTTTATCCTGTCTTTTCTATTTTTATTGTCTCCATCTATTTTGTTTCAAAACAATAACCAAATGCTAACTTATTTACAAGGAATCACTTGAGTTAAAATAATGTAATTTCATTTTTTTTTTGTACTTGTTTGATTAGATTTGAACTAGGTTTTATTAAATCAATCAAGTCATTAAAAATCTCAATCAAGTTAACTATATTATATCGAATTAATACCTTATTTGTTTCAATTAAAAATTTAAATCAAGTTAGGATTTGAAGCCCGTGTTTTTTGGTTGGATTCATTAAGCAGGCTTGGGCTAAAAAATTATGTTCTTTCGAGAGCCCATCATTTATAAAAGCTGACGGCTCATTAAAAAAGCTTGCATGACATGTACCAAATCTGTGCCAAAAATTAGCCAACGAATCTGCACGTGAGTTAGCTTCACTGTACACGTGGGGAATCCTGCCTTTGCCAAGTATGATGCAAAAGAATAGCATTAGTATCCTTTGCACTGTTGCCACACAGCCACTTCTAGACCACTTTTAAGCAGCCGTTCCGAGTTTATATCTACATATATTATTTTAAAATAAATTATATTAAATATTAAAATTTTAAATATAATTTTTTATATATTTTCTCGAGTTACCATTGATTCCCTGATTAAGTCAACTCTAAATTTAACAACAACAGTGGTTAAAAGATTAAAATGATCGACACCATGAAACAATGACTGCAACACAATTTTATGTGACATCGAACCATATCTAAACTAAGCTCAAATATCAATTTCAAGGCAAGCTATTTAGGTGATTGTGGTTATTTTTTATTTATGAATATATTAAAATAATATATTTTTTAATTTTAAAAATTTATTTTTGATATGAACACATTAAAATAATTTTAAAAAATAAAAAAATTAAATTAAAAAAACCAATATAACCACAAAAACAACCAAAATCTTAATCTAATAAAAATGATATGTGATATTTTATTTCGTATTAAGAAAAATTTTGAATTTTTTTATTTAAAATAAATTTTTTATTATGTTTTTCAATCGTTTTTATGTGCTGATATAAAAAGTAATTTTTAAAAATTAAAAAAAATTATTTTAATATATTTTCAAATCAAAAAATTTTAAAAAGTAAAAATCAAAAACATTTTAAACCACCATTATTATTATAATTCCAAACAAGCTCTAATATATATATATATATATATATATATATATATATATATATATATAAATAAAGACAATGAAGACATAATACATGTTGTCGGTACACCGTTAAATCCAGATTGTAGCACTAGCAGCTACTATCTTGCTAGAAAATCAAGCCCGCCATTATTGCCCCAACATCAAATTAACGGACAGCTACTGTGCTCCCTCTCACTCACAGAGATGCGCTTTATACTCGAGCTTTGATCACAAGTCATGAGTTCTTGTCGTGCGAACATGTTTTTTCCTAATACTCATATTTGCATTCAAGAAAAATATAGGTCACACTGCCAAAACTCGACTTACATGATATCTAACAAAACACTAAGGGTAACATTTTAAAATATTATTTTTTAGAATAATATTTTTTATATTTTTTTAACTTTACCCTTAAAAAACTCAAAAAAAAAATTATTTTATTTTTCAATTTTATTCTTTAATATTATGATTTTTCATGAATTATACTTTATAATTTTTTTTTGTTAAGTTATGTACTAATATGATTGATTTAGGTTTTTCTTTTCCTCGATTTCAATCTTTAGCACTAGATTGTTTTTTTTTTTCAAATTATTTTCTATGAATTTATATCGATTTTATTATCCAAGTCGCGGGTTTAGTCGGTTAACTTGGATTATTTTTTTTTTCTTTTCATCTTTTGTAATTTTTTTTTTAATCTAATTCTTTAATATTGAGTTGGTTGCAAATTGAACTTTATATTTTTTTTTCAATTTGATTTCTATGAGGTTATTTAATCTGATGACTCAATTTGCAGGTTTGACAGGTTAATCTATATTAACTATTTTTTTTAATCTTTTTTTATGGAATATTTTTTTAAAACAATGGGACTTCATATCTTTATTTTTTTTATTTGCTTTATATGTTGTTATTCTAATCTTTTGACTAAGATCGCAAGTTAGCAAGTTGATTAAAGATAACTCGATTAATTGTTTTTGGGTCCTTTTCAATTGAATAATTTTTTTTATTTTAAAAAAAAACTCTCACCCCCTAACAACTCAATCTCTTCTTCTTATTTTTATCTTTATCTTTCAATAATAAGTTGTTTGAAAATTGAACTTTGTAAAATAAAAATTAATTTTTTTTAGAGCTTTTATGATCTCATGGATTTAGTTTTTATTTTTATTTTTCTGAATTTCAACACTTGATCTTCTAGAAATTGAGATTTGCTATTTCTTTATTTATCTTTTTATAAAGTTATCTTAATCTCATGATTTATATTGTGGGTTTAACAAGTTAGTCCAGGTTGACTATAATTTTTTTCTTTATTTTTTTATTAATTTTTTTTATTTCATCCATTAACATTAGGATGATTGAAAATTGAGTTTTGTAATTTGTTTTGATTTGTTTTTCAAGGAGTTATCCCGATTTCATGACTCATATTATATGTTTTGAAGGTTAACCCGGGTTGATTCATGTAGGTTTTTTTATTGTTTTTTAATTTAATATTTTTTTATTATATTCTTCAATTATAGATCATTAAAAATCAACTTTCATAATTTATTTTGATTTGTTTTTATAAGAGTTATCATATTCTTATAACGTAAATTATAAATTTAACAGGTTAACTCCGGTCAATTCAATAAATCATTATATAATATGTTACCGTATCAATATTTAAAAAACATATTAATATACATTATATTCCAAATTCATGATTATTATTTATAAAAAAAACATATAAGCAAACTTTGAATATATTCTTTTTTTTTCACTTTTTAAAAGATTGAATGACCCGCAGCGCAAGCGTACACCAGTTGAAAACAAAAGCTTGAAGAGGAAGATGAAAACGAGGCCCTGAATCGAATGGAATAGAATCACGTTGTCAGTTCAAGTGTGGATCCACTTGTAACTTTCATTAAACTCTTGCATAAAATTATTGCGGTAAAATATTACTTGTTTAAAATTAATTTATTTTAATTAAAATTATTTTTTATATATTTTTAAATTTTCCTGTCAAAAACAAATTTTAAAAAAATTAAAAAAATTATTTTAATATATTTTTAAATAAAAAATACTATAAAAAAACAATCCATGTAAAGATTATTCTTAGACTGTTGTTTAGAATAAGCTCAACACATCATTAGTCAGGAAGAAAAACCGAGAATCATCTAGTATGTGGTTTACTGTGGTCTCAAGTTCGAGTCCTGTGGTTATTAATACAATGATCATTAGAGGTTTATATGGTTGTTAACTTTAGAGTCCGTATGATTAGTCAAGTTATATTTAAGCTGATCCAAGCACTCATATTAATAATAATAAAAAACATCATAGGCCCCTCACGTCGATTTATATTTTTCAATTTATTGGTTTCAAGAAATAATTTTTTTAAAAAAACATAAACATATATGAGTTTATTCATGTACATTATCATTTTAAATTTCAATCTAATTTTAAGAAGGTTTATTTTTTTTTAAAAAAAATCACGAGATTAAAATAATTAAATCATCCAGAAAGGCATCGATTCATCCCTTCATAAATGGTGATAAAAGATACGATACCTTAGCAACATTAACAAGAAAGTATAAAGCCCTCCTCTTTTTTGGAGGGAAACTGACCCAGTGGTCATTTCCCGCGCCTTAAATAACCGCAAGGAGATGAAAGGAAAAACCATATAAACAATATAATACAATTAGAGGAATGAATCGTACCCCAAGCAGACTAAAATCCTTCCTCTTTAAAGCCCGCCATTTCCTTTGCCTAGCCACCACACCCGCCGCCGCCGCATCTTTCTCCACCACCGCAACCTCAACCGCCATGGAAGAACTCAAGACCCGTGTCTGCATTATCGGAAGCGGACCCGCTGGACACACGGCAGCAATCTATGCCTCACGAGCAGAGTTAAAACCAATCCTGTTTGAAGGATGGATGGCAAATGATATCGCCCCCGGAGGCCAGCTGACGACCACAACCGACGTGGAAAACTTTCCTGGTTTTCCAGAAGGAATAATGGGGGTTGAGCTGACTGAGAAGTTTCGAGCTCAATCCGCTCGTTTTGGGACCCGAATTCTTACTGAAACGGTTACAAAAGTTGATTTTTCGAGAACCCCGTTTGAGGTTTTCACTGATTCTAAACGCGTTGTTGCGGATTCGGTTATTGTTGCCACTGGGGCGGTGGCGAAGAAGCTGAATTTTGCAGGGTCGGAAAAGTTTTGGAATAAAGGGATTTCGGCTTGCGCGGTGTGTGATGGGGCTGCTCCTATTTTTAGGGAGAAGGCATTGGCTGTGATTGGAGGGGGAGACTCAGCCATGGAGGAAGCGAATTTCTTGACGAAGTATGGGACCAAGGTTTATATTATTCACAGGCGGGATACATTTAGGGCTTCTAAGATAATGCAAAGCAGGGCATTGTCGAATCCGAAGATTGAGGTTATTTGGAATTCTGCAGTGGAGGAGGCTTATGGAGAGAGGCTTTTAGGTGGGCTTAAAGTGAAGAATGTGGTTACTGGGGAGGTTTCGGATTTGAAGGTTAATGGGTTGTTTTTTGCTATTGGACACGAGCCTGCAACTAGGTTTATGGACGGGCAGTTGGAGTTGGATTCTGACGGGTATGTTGTGACTAAGCCGGGGACCACAAAGACCAGTGTTCGTGGGGTTTTTGCTGCTGGTGATGTTCAGGATAAGAAGTATAGACAAGCTATTACTGCTGCTGGCACTGGTTTGTTTCATTTACTTGACTTTTTATGTCCTATGATTAATTTTATTGTTTGGTTTTTAAGAGTCGTATCTCATGGTTTGATTTTATTGTTTGATTTTTAAGAGTCGTATCTCATGGTTTCTCTGTAATACCAACATGAATGTTTTGATTGATAGTTGAAAGTGCAGGCATCAACCTCGTAGCATAAGTTATGATCCTGAATCCTTCAGGAAAAATTGATGAATGCAACGTTGTGTTATGTTTGATGGTGGATCTTGAATCTTGTTGGTAGTTTGGTCCTTGTTATGCCGAAGCTTTTCTTTTTAAGTCAAAGGTTTTACCAATGTCAAGGACACTATGTATCCACACCTACTCATGTTGTTCAATTGAGCAAACCATTCCAGAATCGGGAATGAGTTTGAGATTAGCTAGTCTTGAAAAAGCCTACTAATTTGATTGATTTTGCTGAAATAGCAGTCTCTGTCAATGGTTGAATCTACCAGGAACTAGCTAAAACATTAGCCAATTTAACGTGGGTTTAAATTTTTGTTTCAAAACTCACAATATAACTCCAACCCTGAACCCATGACAGAGGATGATTGTGATATGATTGATGCTGATGGATTGGTCTTTTTTGATGTTGGGTGCCAAAACTTCTCTTACAACCCCCTCTTGACCCGAACCAATTTGAAGAAAAAATTTACTCCTACCTGCTTACCTGGTTCATCGATAAATTATTTTTGAGCTAACATTGAGGCCGAGACTGAGCGATCACTTGATGATGATGCAGGCTGCATGGCGGCGCTGGATGCAGAGCACTACCTGCAAGAGATTGGAGCTCAAGATGGCAAAAGTGATTGACTATCTAAGATATGAAAAGGGTTCTCGAAATAACATTCTGCACTGATGTGGTGCAGACTTTGGTTGCATCAGATAGTCAACACACGGCATTAGTGCTATACTATATATCACTCCCATCATCACTGCGTTGCAAAATAAGATTTGCTGTACATATTCTTTGTTCCCACCTTTTCTTCCATCTTCTGTGATTAATTCTTCTTAATTGGAAGAGTAAATCAGAAACTTTACTGCTAATTAGTTTGGATAATTGAAACGAAGCTGATCAAAACTTCTAAATAGACGCTCTGGTTTTAGGCCTTTTGTTTTCCCATTATGAATCGAAGGAAGGACGAGCTAAGAAATCATACTCCACTCCATGCCGATGGGAGTTAAGCAGGTGGCAAAAGATGCGGTAAATGCGTGAAGTATCAAGAAAGTTCTTGTCTGGTAATGTGTTGATGTTCTTTTGCCATGTCGTCAGCAATCATCATTAAATTGTTACTTTTATTTATTTATTTTGGAAAGCACGCAAGTCGGCATACCAAACAATGGATGAGCATATTCTTGTTTAGATTCGCTATACCTTTAGGTCTTCAAAAATCTTCGATTAGATTGAGTATTTATTTGCTATGAGATGGGGCCAAAGAGTGAGCTATGTTGAGTCCCTGTAGATTCAACAGTGCTCCATTTGAATTCCTGTAGTTTAAACTTCATAGTGTTGACTTTTTAGATTTGAAAGTTCTAATTTAGGCACCGATTGAGAGAGTTTGTTTCATCCTGTTTTTTATTAAAATTTAATTATTTTTATTTTAAATTAATTTTTTTAGTATTTTTAAATTATTTTGATATGTTGATATAATAAATAATTTTTTTAATGTTTTTCCAAGCTAAAAATACTTTAAAAAATTATTATTATTACACTTTTAAACATCATTTTAATCCTAGCTAACATATTTATGCACAGATTTCAATGTTATATTTGGTTAGTTTTTCAAGATAAAAAAAACAAAAACAAAAAAATATAAATACTATAAAATAAATATGTTTTTGATATTTTTTTAAATAATTTTTTATGTTTTTAAACTAATAAATACAAGTAAACATGTCTTTTTTATCTCTTTATTTTTATCTTTTATATACCAAGATAATATTCAAAACTTACTTAATTGAGATAGCCTTTTTTGTCTCACCTTTTTCATTCCAAGTTCGTTCTTGTCCTGTATAATCAATATCACACTAAAAATTAAAACTCAAAATTATTATAATATATGGTTGGTTTGTTGCTAGCGGATAGGAGTATTATTGAAAAATCTTGGAAAAATACACGATTAACCATTTAAACCACAGGATATTATTTTACAGGGCTAAAACATGAATCAATTAACGAATTTACTTCATATTTATCTAGGTTTATATATTCCTGTATGAAAGATGGTTTCAGACAAGCCGTCTTAGCTCAGCTGGTAGAGCGCATGGCTTTTAACCATGTGGTCGTGGGTTCGATTCCCACAGACGGCGAGGCGATTTCTTTCGATTATACGCCTCTGCACAATTGCCCCATTTTGTTTTTTTTTCTTTTTAAATGTATTCAGATGCTCTTAGTGTACGTTCGAGAGGCTTGTACTCTACCGTCAGTAGCGGAGGCAGAGGAGACTGGCAGGACCCGGCCCTGTAAGAAAAAAAAATTTTAACCTTTTTTTAATGGTATAAAATAATTAAAATTTTAACTGCTTCTTCTCTATTTCTTCGTCTTTTTTTCAAGGAGGACCCACTTCTTCTCTTTTTCCCAGCCTCTCCCTCCGTCATCCAGAGCCAATGTTTATTTTTTTCAAGAGGGACTTACTTGCATTTAATTTGGCTCTTTTTTTTTTTAATTTACCCCTTGATTTTTTCAAGAGGGATCTACTTGCATTTAATTTGGCTTTTTTTTTTAATTTACCCCTTGATTTTTTCTACTTGCTCCACCCCTTTCTACAGTAAATGTAAAAGCAGAAGCAACACATCTCCCAAATATGGGGAAAAAACATTATTTTATGTTTCGTCCAAACATATTTTTATCGAATACTCTTGTATCCAACTTTTTTTCAATCAAGCAACTGGGGCAGTAAATATTGACCAATTAACTAGCACAACCTTCATTTTCCTTTGTGCGAAAGGCCAGGTATGGTCTCGCTTTTCTGCTATTCTCCTTGTGACCTAGCTAAGTGATTCTGTGTATTTTAGTGTAACTGACCTCTTTGCAAGGTGATCCATGGACCAGTTTTCCATAATTAGTGACCACAGTGCTAACAAATCTAGCCAAACACCCATAGAAGCATTGATACACAAGTACAGAGTATTTGGACAAAGCCTTGACTAATCTCCTGACTAACACCATGTGATTAGCCTGATAGCAGTCAACGAGTGAAGTTACAATACAAGCAACAGACACTTAAAACGGATCTAAATCTGATTAAGATATGCTCTTTTTCTGAAATACAGTTAACAACATGGATTAAATTATTTGAACAATGCTGGTGAAGATCACAGGCTGGAACAGAGAAACCAAGTCTTGGTGTGATGCAAGCAATTGGCATACCATGCAACAGACAGAGATTTAAACAAGTCCTGGTGTCCCATCCACTATCCACCACCCCCTCCAAAAAATAAAAAAAATTCACAATTGAAAGAGATGCCCACCGGAGTCACATGGATCCGGCAACATGAACAGGCTTTGTTTATTTTCTAGGTACTAGTTCGTCCACATGGACTTCCCCTTGTTTGTCCCCTCAAGTCCTTAACACTAGCCAACAACTACCCTTGATTTTTGTACTTACCACATGTCTTTTGCTGGAGATTTACTTCTGATTTTCATTATAAGATAAAGTCTTGTCATATCAATTAATCAAATATGGGATGATAGTATTCAATTTGAGGGTGCTATCTCTGACACGTCTTTGCTAGATCTATTGTATTTCATGTGGCTCTTGATAAGCTGCCCGGCTGCAATAGCTGACATCAGGGACAGCTCCCCTGCCAGAACAGAACCAGCAATGATGGTGGACAAGAGTCTTGAGTTTGATCCTGGGGAGTCCTTGCTAGCACCCTTCACTCCAAGTAGGTTCAAGCAAGCTGACTGAGATGCTAGTTGGGTGCCACCTCCAACTGTGCCCACCTGAACCAAATCGATACCTTATTAGAAAAAAGGAGTTGGAACTTTGTTGCCAGAGCTCAAAATTAATAGATTTTTTTTAATGCATAACCATTTAAGTACTTTTCAACAGACCTGTTAAACAAAGTGCTAAACCAATAAATTGGAAATAAATATTTTAGGCTTCTATAGTATAAATGTTTACCTCAATTGAAGGCATGGTGACTGAGATGTGAAGGTCCTTGCCACCATTAACAGCTTCCATCATGGTAATGCAGTGAGAGCTCTCAACATTCTGAGCAGGATCCTGCCCTGTGGCTATGTAGACTGCAGTAACAATATTGCTGGCATGGGCATTAAACCCACCAAGAGCACCAGCCATAGCTGAACCGGTAAGGTTTTTGAGCATGTTAAGCTCCACCAGGGTGGCTACGTTGGTCTTCAATACCTTCCGAACCACCTCTTCCTTTATGATTGCCTCACATACAACTGACTTTCCACGCCCTTCAATCCAATTTACAGCTGCTGGTTTCTTATCAGAACAGAAGTTGCCTGAAAAATTCAAAACACAGATTGAAAATAATGAATCATTGACTATCACCTGAGAGTGAATCCAAAAATGGCAACTAAGCAGCAGGGAATTTTACCAGAGATGCCAATGATCTCCATGTCAGGAAAATCAGTTTGGAGATAATCAAGGACATTTTGGACTCCTTTGGAGACCATGTTCATTCCCATAGCATCACCTGTACTGCAACTAAACCTCATGTACAAATTCTTTCCTGCTATTGTACATTTAATGTTTTGTAGCCTTCCAAATCTGCTTGACCTGCATATCATCTACCACATTAAACAACTATGCTCGTGTGAAGTAAACAATTATGCTCGTGTGAAGTAAACAATCCAACCCTAATTTTCATTTTGGAATATAAACATATTCCTAATAGTAACAAGAGTTTTAGACAACAGAACTTCTTGTAGTAGATAAATATAGAATAGACAGATAATGATTAACTAATGCAAAATAATAATGAAGAAAATTAGAACCCATCAACACCAATAAGATTTCATCCACCAACAAAAAAATATTTCCAAAAGAACAAGAAAATTTCTACCAGGAGGAAAAATACAGAGACATACTTTAAAAAAAAAACCAAATAAAATAGAAAAATAAGGAAGTATCCAAAATCATATGGTACCAACTTTCTAGCTCTTTGGATGAAATTAATCTTTTTAACCTAGGGGATGGACAATTTTCAATTTCAAGAAATCAAGAAATTAATCATTTCAAGCCAAAGAAGACTAAAAAGACAAGGATTAAATTTGTAAAAGGAAGATTATATATATATATATATATATATATATATATATAACCAAAAAAATATTTATTTTCTTCAAAAAATTGGGGAAAAAAATCAAGAATTAGGAGAAAAACAAGAACCTGTTGAAAACAACGCAAAGGGTGTCGAAATTTGCAGGATCCTCGGTAAAGAACTTCAACTCAGCAGCCCTTTTAGCAGTCCCAAACCTGACAACAGGAGCTCTAGTCATGCCATCTCTAAGCAAAACAGAACTAGCCCCACCTGATGCATAAATAGCCTTGCACCCTCTATTTGTAGAGGCCACCAAGCACCCCTCAGTAGTAGCCATTGGAACCGTATACTCCTTCCCGTCAAGCAACAAAGGCCCTGCAACCCCCACAGGAATCTGCACATACCCAACAGGCATCTCACAACACTGCCCCAATATTGACTCATAATCAAACCCCTCCAGTGGCAGTCCTTCCAAAGACCTCCCTGTCATTCTCTGAAGCGCTTCACGACGAATAACAGCTGCCCTTTTGCAATCGCTAAGCTTTGATTCGAGAGAATACGAAGGAATGTCCCCAGATACTACTCCTTTGATAACCTCCTCGTCATCACTGCCTAACAATGGTGTTTGAAACATTGTGCTAACGGCTCTCGCACTCGGAACCGGAGCAAGAGTGCAAGCAAGTGATGCAGCAGGACTTTTTGCAGGACCTGAACATTTTTCTGCAGCACAAAGCCCACCCTTTTTCTCCATCATTTGATCTTCCTCTACGTCCCAAGAATCCTGTGACCCTCGAGAGATAAAAGATTGAGCGATGCCAATCCCAAAGAAACCAAGAAGATAAACAACCGAAGCAGACAAACAAACTATCCCAGCGATTTCAGGGAAAGTAAGGATATGAAGGGGAGTGGAGTTGCGGATCTTTTCACGCCAACGGTGAAGGAGGAAGTAGGCTACGGAGAAAAACAGCCCGAAGAACAAACCGTTCGTAAGGTAAAGTGGTAATGGCAGAGCATCCGACGCCTTTAAAGACGTCGGAGTTGGTAAATTATGATGATCATTGTGATGGTGACGCTGACGATGGTATTGTTTCAGGGGTTCACCGGCGGCTTTGTCCATGTGGACGTCGGATTTGGGTTGAAGCCGGCGAACCTCGTGCGTTGAAAGTCCGATTCAAAGGGCGAAGATAGTGATAAAAAAACATATATTAGAAATGTTAGAGAGAGAGAGACAGAGAGGAGGAGAGGCGGAGCGGAGAGATAGGACGGTTTTGGAGGTGGGCGCGCGCTGTATCGCAGCTCACATGCACGGCATGTTTTTGTATCATGCTGTTTTTAAAAATTAGAATATCAACTTGGTAACTATCACGTCTTGTTGTTGTTGTAGCCCATAATTTGTTTTTTCCTTTTTCTAGGTCAATTGTGTTTTCGAGTTAATTTTCACTATTAAATTAATTGTTTTCTAATAATATTGAAAGCATTGATTTAAAAACCGATTATTTGAAAGTGTGGTTGTATTTATTTTTTAAAATATTTTTTATATTAAAATATATTTTTTTATTTTTTAAAAATTATTTTTAAAATCAACGCATCAAAACGATCCAAAACATGTAAAAAAAAATTTTAGCAAAAAAAATTGAATTTTTTAAAAAAGCAGGTGGTTCGCGTTTCCAAACGAGCTCCTTGAGCATTGACCGAGTTGAGTTTCAACTAAAAACAAGTAAAAGAGAATTGATCTGATATGATTCAATCAAAAATCTAAATTTTTGTTCTAAATTAAACTCGAGATGAGATTTAAAAATCATGATAAAAAACTTAATATTATATTGACTCGGTGTATTTAATAAAATATAATTTTTTAAAAAATATAATTCAAGATCCATGAATATATTAATACATGTAAGAGAGATTGCTAATAAGATGATAAATTGTGGAAGGATATATCACCTATTTAGTTATAATGGAAAACATAATGTTTTTTAGAATTTCTCTTTTTTTTCTTAGGTTAATGTTGAGGATTTTATACTATCCTTCATAAAATTTGGTAGGATTCTACGATCATCCCTCACCTCTAAGAATTTTAGAAATGATCATTTCAAACACTCTAAATTTAAAAATTATTTTTAAATAATTATTTTATATAATGATAAATTCAATTATATAACTACAACCCGAACCTATTAGAGTTGGGTGAGGATGTCTGACTCAACTGTTTTAGGCTAAGTAGGACTGCAGGATCCAAGAAACACGAGTCTGCTCCCCTGCCATTCACAAACAACTTGGGTCTAACATGCCCTTCCAAACCTAAGAAATTTATAATACAAATAATATTAATTATACTAAAAATAAGAAAATTTATAACACAAATAATAGTATTTTTAATATTAGTAATATTAAAATTAAAAAGATTTATAATATAAATAATAATATTTATAATATTAATAATAATATTAAACTTACCTAAGTTTAAATGGGTCTGGCTGCAACATTAGGTCCAAGAGTTTTAGCCCGCTCTTAAATGTCACTTCCAAGAGTTTTTGATTTAACTGCAACCCTAACCCATTAAAGTTGGGCAAAGACGCTTAACCCAAATGTTTTAGGTCAAGTAGGGCTGTAAGACTCAATGGACTTGGGTCTACTCCCCTGCCACTCTCAAGCAACTTGGGTCAGACGCTCATTTTCAGCCTCAACTTGGTCAACTAGACTCAGCTTTTTTTTGAAGTGTTTTGGGTCGAACAACACTATTGACACTTTTTTAAAGTGTTTTAGGCCTGACTTAGCAACTAGACTCAACAACTTTTGGCAGATAAGATAACGCCCTTAGGTGCAATTCTTGACAAAAAACACAACAGGGGAACGATTCTCAATTGTCGTCCACAGTGAAAACAATATATGCTTACAGTGTTGCCCACAATGCAATGCGTTTGTGTCCACTCTCATACGTTTTGAAAGAGCCCAATAGAGAGTAAACTTAAAGAGTACAATAAAAGTAAAATCACTTACAATTTACAGTAAAATCACCCTTAATCCACAGTAATTCAATCTATAGTAAAACATGAAACCTTTTTAGTTATAGTTAGTTAATTGATTTCCACTGCACAACTAACATTTAAATAATTACTTCAAATTCTTGCTAGATTTGTAAATGAAGGTCCGTATGCTATGAAGCTGGATGGACTCTTTGCGAGTAGGAATGTTAATGTTATCCGTGTTTTTTTATATATATTAAATATTTATTTTTTATTCATTATTCAACTATTATTTATTAAACAATAAAAAATAAAATAGTAACATATATATATATATATTAAAAATATATATAAATGTTCTATTTATATATTTGTATAATATAAATATATATTTTAAATTAATTTTTATATCAAATTTAATAATATTTATATCACATTCATCATCGCTCGAGTAATATCTTAAAAAAATCTATCCATTTAGATAAAGTTGGATTAGTATCATTGACTTTTAGATTAAATTGTCTTCTTCGTGAGCCCGTCTCAAATCACTTGAGTTTGGGGCCGAGGGGGTAAATTTCTTGGACCTGGAGGAAGTTTCTTCAATTTGGTTGACGTAATATTCTTTGGCTCCAGCATTGTAGCTACACAATGTATAACATTTTCTCAAGTAATATTGGATCAATTTTATTACAAAATACAAACCTCCCAAATTCCTAGTCTACTGGGTTATGAATGGTTGTCATCGCTATTAGAGAGAGCAGGCTCCTGAAGTGGATCCAGGCTGCAAGTAGAAGAAGATACATTGTATGGTTAGATAAATTTTCCAGAATTGGGATCACATTATCATGGAAAACTTGATTAATTTGGGTAGGAGATTTGATGAGCTAATTTGGCCATGCCCTATTGTCCACATGAGTCCAAACCAGAATAATAAGTTCATGCAATCACAAGACTGTAAAATAAACACAAAATGTGGTTTGGAATAGTAATGCAAGCATTAAAATCAATTTGATATGGCAATTAGTAAACTCAGTCCTCGTTAGAACTTACCACACATGCATGGATATCATCACACCCGCACAATAGCTTCCCATTTAGCAAGTCCACAGCTTGAAATGATCCTCCTCCTTCACTCCTCTGCAGCCCCATGCACCCAGAAAAAAAATATTATGTTTCTTCTGAGCTCTTGTATTCTGTTTCGAATGTTAATTGAACTTGAAATTATTAGATAATTTGCATGTGATAAGTATACCTTGTAATAATTTACAGCAACAAAATTTGCCCATCTGCTGGCAGCAGCACCGTCACAAGTACGAAGCATGTTTATGAGATTTTCTGAGTTATCTTCACAAGAGAGTTTCTTCATGGAAATAGACCTAAAGTAATTTACCAACACCAATGATCTACTCCTGTCGTCAAGAGGAGGTGACTCTTTTCTATTAGGGCAGCTTCCTGCTTTCATGCCATCATCCCCATCTGCCACAAAAAAAAAGTGTTTAAACTATGCATATGGTATCACAAATTCTACAAGTAAAAAATTGAAAGAAAATTTCTTACATTGATTTTCAACCATGTAATTCCATTGGTAAGCAATGCCTTCACTTGCTTCCTTGGATTGAATTGAAGTGAAGACAAGTAGTCTTTGGTTGTTCTGAACCATGTCACTAACTAGTGGCCAATCCTGACCATTTTTGGGCATTTTTGACACAGGAAACCAATATTTCATTAGCCCAGCATCAGCGAAGACCTTGGTCAGTCCATTGGGGGCTTGAACATAATCTTCTAAGATTAATGTAACAATCTCTGTTGGATTTGCTGATAAGAAAGCTTCAATTTCCTTAAGAGTGTCAATAGCTGGACCCTACTGGGGCAAACGTTTACATTTCACACATCATAAAAAATAGAAGGAAAAATAAAATCATATGACTCAGTAGGGAATCAATGTACATACAAATGCAGTAAAGTCATAGCATTTTCCTTTAAATGAATGGCATAACCATACATCTCCACGAAAATCATAGGTATCAAGCATCAAGGCTCGAACTCCATTCTGCAGTCAAATTATTAATGGAACTTGTTAATTGACGAAAAGTAGTTCTAACATGGTAAGGAAAAAAGGGAATTGTGTAAGGAGGAAAAAACATTTACATTTAGTTGCTCTGTGATTCTGTCTTCTTGATTGGTGACTGTGATTCGAGGGATTCCGGTGTGGGATGGGTATCCATCAATAGCAAATGCATTGTGGGTCGTCAGAAATGCATATTTGTTGAACGGCAGGGAATTGTTCTATTAAGAAGAGAGAAGAAAAGTTACTTAATTTGTGTAATGGTTGTGAGATAGGAAATCGTTTACGTCAGCTCAGTTTTACTCCAAATTCTTTCTTGAAATCTTGATTTTCATTTTTAAACTGTAACCATAAAAGCCTGCACACTTCCTCAGACTACATTTATTTACGAGGTGCACCCTATAAACATAACAATGATTCAAGTTGAAAATGATATTACGAACAGAAGATTCATTTATGATGCAATATCCAATTCTGCAGCTTTCCACTCGGAATTCCCAGCTTCTTTATAATTCTGAATCTACCAGTTTCCTGAGCCACAAGGCCCACAACAAGAGTTCCACTACTCTGCAACTCGGTATCAACAGTCACTGAATTCAGTCGGTACTCCTCCATCTTAAGGAGGGCCCCTTTTTATTAAGGCAGGTCTCAGTCTATTATTAAATGGGCCATGGCCAAGGCAGGCCCTCCATTTCAAAAACAACAGTACACTAGCCACCCTACTATTCGTCCAATTTGCGTGGTGCAGAGTGAATTCCTGGTGGTTGTGGCTGATGACCTTCCTGGAAATTGTCCGGAAAGAAATCCTTGGTTGATATAGAACATTCCCATCAATATCCATTCCAATTCTCACTTGATGAAGAAAATGTATGGCCTATATCTATTACTTTTCCTCTTTTGATTTGTAACACTCACCCTCCCCATCTTCATGGTATCATCAAGCAACAGACCTAAACCAAAAGTCTGTCTTGTGTAGTTGTGTTCATCGTGTAAAGACAAATTGCAAAACAAACCAGTCAAGATGAATCAATCAAGCGTGTGCGAACTAAATGTTGCCCTAGCAAACTCATGACCCTCATAATTATTGAGCAAAAAGAGAAATAGGGAAGTACCAGAAGCTTGAATTGGTTTGTGATGGTTGATCTTACACATCTAGAACCTGAAAATCCTGCTGGACAAGAGAAACAATAGAGTCCAGCTCCACAATCTTGGTTCGATGAACATTCATCGAGTATCTAAATATTGAAATTTACAAAGATGGATTAGCAAAAAAAAAAACAATCAGAGCTTAAAATGATTCTTGATGACGTGCAAGTAAAAGAGAAGACACAAACCTTGCATTGTCCATTAGAGCAAGCTGCAGCAACGTCAACAAGGATCACTGAAGCTGTGATGATCAGAAACAAGTTCCGAGAAAAACCCATGTTGCCAGGGAAACGAAAGGATGTGCAGCCGTTACAGGAGAATAAATGAAGGAGAGAAAAGAGACCTGGACATACATACGTGCGAGTAATATTCAGTGCTCTACATCACTGTATGTATGTCAAGTGTCATTGAAACGATGGATTTTGTTTGTTTGATTTTTTCCTGGACAACTAATGTGAACTTCTCTTGTTTTGTGGCTGAGAAAACAAAAACTTCACGAAACTCTGCTGGGAACAAGACAGATGAGGAGGTGGCCATCTACGACTTCCTTTGCAAAACAAGATATTTCGACGGGTGTAGGCCATCAACTTGCTAGCGTCGGTTTTTTTTTTTTTTCAACATAAAGAAAAATAAATATGCACTCTTTTAACTATTTCTTTTATATAAAAAAATATTATAATAATAAACTCAAAAATTTATCCATGTATATTTAAATAAATAAATATAAATTAAAAAATTTAATATCGCACAGAACTTCTACCTAATTATATTTAATAACTTTATTTCTTGAAAATAATATTTTGTTTAATCAAATAAAAAAAACACTTTTCATAAAATAATTGGATAAAATTAAAGAACAAATTTAAGTAGGTTACATGGAAAGAATACCTCCTAATATCATTAAAAAGATAAAATCTTATACGTGAACTAAGTAAAAATTAAATCGTATTGCATTAAAAAACATCATAAAATTTTATTTAAAATGTGTTAAAATCCAAAAAAAATCTCAATAAATCAATAAAAACTCAACATTAAATCATAAAATTAATAAAAGAAAAAAAATCAATTGACAAACAAAATACTCATGCCTACAAACCTTGTTTGGGTGGCTTAGCACGCTTGGCTTGACTTCTTTTTTTTTAGGTTTTTAAGGGGTAGATAACCTGTATTATATCTCTAAATTCTTTAGATAAAAAAAAAAGTTGATGACATTTCGTCTGGTAAGATAGACAACGCGTTATTTGCTTCTCCCTAAATTCTAGCTACTGTGATAACTTGAAAATCGAAGGTGGTGACTTTTTCACCTAAACATCTATTTCTCAACCATTTTTTTCAAAAATTGACTCAAACACTTTATATACTTTATAAACTCGTATATGACTCAAAATAACCTAAAAATTGATCTAAAATCAAACTAAAACAAAAAAAACCTTCTCAAGCTAAGATCTACAATCCCGGGCAATGGGAAGGCCAAATAACACCTATTTGACTCATCTCATTGAATGGAACTCATTGACATCAAAATTAATTTTTTTTTATGGGTTATATCAATGTCAACCAATATTTTCTCTGTCTATCACTGACATCCGATGACTTTCTCTTTCATTTTTCAAATAACTAATTGAAAAGTAAGAAAAATAAGGTTTTGTACCACAATTAAAATTTTAAAATATTAAGGAACCAAAAAAGTTATAATTTAAAATATAAGAGGACCAAAATAAATTTTTGCCCTACTTTCTAAATTGCTATTTTTTTTCCTTGTTTTATACTATGGTCCCTCATTTTTAATTTCATCCCTCCTTAACTTAAATTGCTCATGGGTTTTTTTATAATCAATGCCTTTTTCTTGGTTATAACTCTTTGCAACCAGTATAGTTTTGTTTCTAACTATGATCCCATGCTCACCGACTTTGTTTCTAAAAACTCATTTCATTCATATAATAGATTGATTGCTAGGTCTAAGGACCAGTCCTCACACGTAATTTTTTTAAAACTGATTTAGCTCATCTTGTATAGTTTAAAATATAATTTGTATCCTTTTTATTTTAAGAAAAGATTTGGGAAATAAAGTTTAAGGACTAAATTATAAAAAAAAATCATTATAAATTGATATAATAAAAAAATGATACATTTTAGAGTTTCTTGTAATTATAATTACTTTGGACCATGGTGGAACTTCATGACTTCCTTTGCAAAGAACAAATTAATTTTTATTTTTTAATAATTTTTAAATTCTACACAATACAAGTAATAAATCGTGAAGTTATTGCATCAGATTTTGTTCGATGATTTGATATAAAATATAGGTTGAGTGAGTTAATATAGATGAATAAAAATGATGTTATTTTTTAAAAAATAAAATAAAAAAAAAGCTAAATTAAGTTCTGACCGGTTATATGTTTTGATCCGTCCAGCTGATTAAGTCAACTTTAAACTTTGAGTTGACTAATTTTTTGAAATCTAGCTCGGGATTCAGGCCGGATCAGCCGAATTCCAAATTAACTATTTAGAAAAAAGTCTAGTAACTGTGATCCAGTACAGGCCCAAGTCTAGAACCTTCCCCACAAATACACTAACTTATGGAAAATATGAAATAAAACTCAAACGCGCACGCCAGGTCGTTAAATTGTCAAACCAAAAAAGAGAGAAACCCTAAAACCCTCTCTGCTGAGCTATGGATCCTCAACCAGAACCTGTCAGCTACATCTGTGGAGGCAAGAATTTCACGTTCTGTCACAGAAAATGAAATAGAATCGTGGGTTTCTTTTAAATTTTGCTTTTGATCATGTTTTATCTATATATTTCTTAATTTTTGTAGATTGTGGAATGGAGAATACTTTAAAGCCAGGAGATGTTATTCAGTGCAGAGAGTGCGGTTACCGTATTCTTTACAAGAAGCGTACTCGTCGAAGTACGTTTTTATTTTATTTATTTGATTGATTTTGTTGTTTCCCTCATGTTTTTTATGTGGGCTTGTGTTAGCTAGATTAAGTTTTTGAGGTGGTTATTGTAATATTTCTTTGTTTTGGGTGGGGGATTGAACACTATCACTGTTTTGTTTGGTTTTTTGAGGTGTTCCTGTTGGTTAAGAATTTGCAATGTTTTTTCCCGATGAAATAGTTAGTTGTGTTTAATTTGCGGGTTTTGGTAAGAGTGGTGGTTTGTAGATATTGCATTTTCATGGTGTCATGAATGTACATTTTAGCGTAGAAATTAAGGAGCTTCGGCTCGTTGATGTGGTCACATCGCTGTTTGGTTGTTTCTGCTTCCTAAATAGTTGCTAACTTCAATCATGGTGGTGGTCGGTAGTGTTTCACACAATTCATGTGAAGCAGCTCAGTTTTTGTTTTCTTTTTCAGTGGTTGTTGTGCATGATGTACACATCAAGTTTTATTGTTTTAGATAGTTCGTCATGGTAGAACTTTAAAGATTATGCTTGTGTGTTGTATTTACAATTAATGGTAGGAGTTCAAAATCATATGTGTAATTGACGCAAATAAAGAGCAAAGGTGGTGACTTCAAAAATTGTGTGCAAGGCACAATAATTTGGTTGACTGGCTAAGCATTTATGTCTCTATATGTAAATGATTCATCAATGTGTGCTGCATTGGTGAAAAAGCATTGGAAACCCTACTTCAGAATTTTTTTCCTAAATTCATGTAATGCAATGCCAGTCTATGCACTTAGTAGCTAGGATATATCACTTTGGTCTACCTAGGTCTTGTGTTGTTTCTTGATGATTTTGACGTGTGGCTGTTAACTCCTATCTATCATATGCTTCTTTTTATCCTGTGTGGTTTTGCCATCAATAATTCTGACTATTTGTATCTGGAACTGCAATCCGCAACCCCTGCACATGATGATTTTAAGGAATTGGTGCTTAGGTATGTGTCTGACATGTAAATTCTCTTCTTGCAGTTGTGCAATATGAGGCACGCTGAGGGATGGATGGGGATGTGCATTTTGCGCCTGAATCAGCATCGAGGCATGGTTGGCGTATTGGATGTGTTATGTCTGCCTTTTAGTTTCATGAGACCACCAGCAGTATAGCTGATTTAGTATTGGAATCATATGAACCGTATATACTGTGAAGTGTTTCTGTTAGCCCTTGCAACTTGTTAATGGATGAAGATTAAAAGTTTGTGCTTGTGACATTCTGATACAATGAAAGGTTGTTAATTATGTGCTGTCCGTGTTTAAAGTTGTTTCAGAAAGTGAATTGCTTTGAATTATTGGTAAGGTAACTCCCAAGTCCCAGCGGCTATGCTCCTTCCCATTGCCCCTATCCTGAACTGAACTAACTCTCTCAAACCTGCTCGTCCATGCTGGATTGCCAAAATCCAAGTACTCTCGGTCTTTGTATCTGTTTCAAGTGTGAAACCCAACTGTTCACGCATGGTGCTTTTGATGCGGATTAAACATTTCATTTCTGGCTACGTGAAGTATGCAGGAGGCGTGCTATCTGTTTTAACTGAAGAACCTGAGACTGGTCTAGAGCGGGCAGGTATTAGCTCTGCTTCGAGTCCATGTTCCTCACTAGTAGTGTTCATACGTAGCAAAAAATTCTATCAATCAATGTCAACCTGAGATGTGGATAATCCAAGGCACAATGGCATGGTATGCTTTTCCTAGTTGAGTCGGAGTTTGAAACCAAACTTCTCATAAGGAGGATATATGGGGTCTCACTCAGGTGAGATTTTCTGTTCACCTGTGAGATTCAAGCAGTTTAGAAGGCCATCATCACTCCTGTTCTTTTAGAATCTCTCTCTTGTTAGCACATGGACAATCACCTCTCAAGCATAAATTTATGTTTAGCTTAGTCAAATCAAATTGAGCAACTGGCAATGTATCTTCACAGACCAATAACTGTGAGATTGCTGGGCGACAGAGATCATGCTTTTCCGAGGCAGGGAGAAAGCTACAGTCAACGCTCTCTTATATATATATATATAATTAACACAAAAAATAAAATGTAGGCAAAATATATCGGGTAAAAAAGAGAGAGGAGGAAAGCCAGAAGTTAGTGGGCCGGAATGCTGGATACAGTCAACAGATCCGCTTCTGGTGGATCACATGGTCCAGTCCGATCCAGCCCACTAAAGATGTGAAAGGAGAAAAAAAGAAATGTCCATGCCTTCCCTTCAAATCGTCACCGGCAGAAAACAGACTGAAGATTTTGACACAAATCCAAATCCAAATCCAAATCAATTCATTTCAACAGCAATGGAAGAATATCCAGAAGAATTACGCACGCCACCGGTAGCACTGGTTTCACTAGTAGGCTGCACGGATCACCATTCGCTAATCTCCTCTTTTCTCAACGCTGAACAACCGCCGATAAACACTTTAGCCTTACCCGATTTCTCCAAAATCACTCTCCTCCTCTCCAAGCCGACCAAATCTGATCCAGCTAATAATGGAGGAATTTTAAAGAGAGATTGGCTACTTAAACATCGAACTCGAGTTCCGTCTGTCGTCGCTGCTCTTTTTAGCTCCGGTCATGTTTCTGGCGATCCTGCTCAATGGCTTCAAGTTTGTACTGACATTGAAAATATCAAGTAAATAATATCTTAATATGTAGTTTTTCTTTTCTTTTCTATTAATTTCGCTCCGTCTTGCTAATTATTTTTGTTGTGTTGTTGGTGAGCAGAAATGCGACTCGGCCGAAGAATATTAAATTGATTGTTGTTGTTGTGCAATCTTCTTCGAATGGTAATTTTCTTTATGCTGTAATGTTCTAATTAATTGAGATGGTAAAGTTGATGATTTTGGTAATTTTTAGATTGTTACTGATCATGATGCAGATGAGATCAGTGAGGATCGAATGATTGCGTTACGCAAGCGTGCGGAAATTGATGCGAAATATCTTGTTATTTTCAATGCTAGTGATGATTTGCTACTGAAACAATCACTTGACAGGCATGTTTTGTTGTCTTGTTGTTTGTGATTTATGTGTTTTTATGGTCGATGTGAATGTGGAGTGCGGATTTTGCAGGCTGCGAGGCACGTTTGCGGAATTAGCGAACGTGTATTATAAAGATGAAGGGCGGAAGATTAAAACTCGTGTTGAAAAGAAGAGTTTCAATTCTCATGAGTTGAATGTTCGCTATTGCTTTAAAGTAAGGGTTTTCATTTTTGTTTGATCAAGAGATTAAAACTTGTTATGTGATTATTGAATTGTGCTGGTGAAGCCTGGATGATTATATTGTGACTTTAATTGTGTCATACTAGTGAACCCTCTTTTGAGTAATGAAGAATCCTTTGATTATGTTTAACAGTAAATGTAACACAAACCTTTGATTCACTGCTAACTTGGAATGTGCTTGCAGTGTTTTGTTGCTTGTTCTTATGAATTTGTGTAAGCATAGATAATGTATATAATCTAGTACTTCCACAAAAGACAATATGCAAGGTCTGTCATTTTAAATATCAGTCAATGTGTAAGTCAGTTTAAATTGCTCACTTTGTTGTCTTGAATTGCTAGGTTGCTGTATATGCAGAGTTCCGGAGAGATTGGGTTGAAGCTTTGAGGTTTTATGAGGATGCATATCAAATATTGCGGGAGGTATATTCATGTACCCATACAATTCCAAACAAGTCTTTTTTTCGTTTATCTATGTTCATGCTACAGAATGTTTTCATAGATACTATTCCTTTACTTGGACTCATAAGTTTGTCATCAGATGGTTGGGACAGCAAAGAAGTTGCCATTGATTCAACGCCTGGTTCAGATAAAAACTGTTGCAGAGCAATTGCATTTCAAAATAGCAACCCTGTTATTGCATGGTGGAAAGGTGGTAGAAGCAATTACATGGTTCCGCCAGCATAATGTTTCATACAGGAGGCTTGTAGGACCCACAGATGTTGCATTTCTTCACTGGGAATGGATGAGCAGACAATTTCTGGTATTTGCTGAATTGCTCGAGACAAGCTCAAAAACTATTCATAGCAATTCAAATACAACTTTAGGCACTGCAGACCTGGCTTTGACTGAGTGGGAATTTCTACCAGCTTATTATTATCAGGTGAGTGACTTTCTATAACTTCCTGGTATTTTAACTTCTTATTGTGTTTGGGAGAAACTGCTGTTTCCCCATATTACAGTTGATATATGAATGTTTTCACCCTGTCTTTTAATTAAAAAGGAGCAGCAAAAGGAAAGATGAGAAATGATTTTCACCAAAAAATTTAGCATCTTATTGGCATACTCATTTTGAAATCCTAAGGGGACAGGTTATTGCAGTCCAAGATTTGACCAATGCTGAATTTTTAATTAATCAGACATATTTTTTCTTTTGTTTTCCTTTCCTTTTTGTTCTCTTTTTTTTTTTCTTTTTTGAAGAGGGGGTACTTTTCTTTTTATGTTTTGTGCTTGTCCTGCATGTAGTTTTATGGAGAGGTGAGCACTGGAAAGTTTCTTATGAGAAAATGTAGGAGAATCTCAGTGATTTTTTCGTTCACTACCTTGAGCATAAAAGCAAAGGTGTCATGGATCCATTTATGTCTTAACTTTCTTGACTTTTAATTAATGTAGAATTCTTACCCATACCTGTTGCTAATAAAGATCCCCCTCAAGAATTAGTGCCATTCACATTGGGGACTACCCAACTTGAGCAAAATCCTTCGATAATGATTTGTTGCTTTGAGGATCTCCAAGAGGCTACTTGACCAAGGGAGGAGAAACCATGGGAATCGCCATTCATTCTTAACCATTCTACCATGCAAAACCTAGTAACCAGGGTAGTGTTTGTGGCATCATGGCATGCATCCATTCAAACTATGAGCTTTGATGCCACTTGGGAGACAAACATAGAGGAGTTTCTTGTGTGACCATATATGATAGTCTTGATGTCATGTTTTGATATTATCTTAAATCTCAAATTTAAGCTGATGGTTCATGGATTTGCCATGCATAATATATTTTCTTTATTTCAGTCTGAAGTTATACTTTAACCCATGGTTGTCACCATGACTACACTGTCAGTGTATTGTATTATCATTTTCCAAGGACGTGGACAATGATGCTTTTTTATATATCTTGTCAATATTTTTATCCACAAATGTACCTCACATTGAAAAGGTACAGTTTACACTTGAATGGATTTTTAGTCAGTCCAATCTCTGGGCAAGCGGTGTTGGTTTTATTATATCTTAACTTCTCAGATTGCATCTTCATTTTGAAGATTCTAGTTGCATAACTTGCAAATTAAATGTATGAGCCAACTTAATCTCATTCTTGCTTTTTTATTTAATTTTTTACATGTTTGTTTACCATCTAGAAACTTGTACTTTTTAATCAGGCTCTACTTTTTACTGAGTTGAACACAACATTTGATCTCAAAACAGTTAGCTGCACACTACTTGAAGGAGAAGAGAAGTACGTTGGAACTTTCAATAACAATGTCTGAAACTGCTGATGAAATTGATAGTAATGCTGAATCTGTTGCACCTTCTATTTATGTCGGTCAGTTTGCTCGGTTACTTGAGCAAGGGGATGCCTTAATCATGCAATCGTAAGTTTGACTGATTAGTATTCAAAATGTTTGCTTTGCGTATTCCACTTCTACTAATTATTTGTGCTGTTTATTCAATCTGCAGCCTTACTGATGAAGAGTACACTCATTATGCTATTGCAGAAGGAAAAAGATTTCAAGATTCCTTTGAAATTATTGCTCTTCTTAAAAAAGCTTATGAAACATTCTCTAATCTCAAAGCCCAGAGGATGGCCCACTCATGTGGGTTCCACATGGCAAAGGAATACTTTTGGGTAGGTGATTTAAGTAACGCAAAACAATTACTTGATGCTGTTGCATCTCTATACAGACAAGAGGGTTGGGTCACTTTGTTGTGGGAAGTCTTGGGTTATTTGCGAGAGTGCTCAAGGAAATCTGGTACAGTGAAAGAGTTCGTTGAGTATTCTCTTGAATTGGCTGCATTGCCTGTATCATCTGATTCTGGGATCCAGTCTCTCAGGTATAAAGAATGTGGTCCTGCTGGTCCTGCAAGTCTTGCGCAGAGAGAAATTATACACAAGGAGGTTTTTGAGCTTGTTAGCGGAGAAACCGGGTTACAGTCAGTTGAAGGCAATAGTGATCTCAAAGTGAATGGAGAAAATCCACTGCATCTTGAAATTGATCTCGTTAGTCCCCTTAGATTGGTACTTCTTGCTTCAGTTGCTTTTCACGAACCTGTTACTAAGCCAGGAGCATCCACCTCGATTACAGTGTCACTTCTATCACAATTACCTCTACCTGTTGACATAGATAAATTAGAAGTACAGTTTAATCAATCAGAGTGTAACTTTGTCATCACAAATTCTGAAAGCCCATCAGCTGCAGTATCCAGTGGCCAACAAGGTTGGCGAATTGAAAGTGCTCCTTCTTTGGCACTTGTTACAAACAAATGGCTGAGGTTAACGTATGACGTCAAACCAAGTCAGTTAATTTATTTTATGAAATTTTTAATTTACATTCTCATCACAGTTTACACAAGTCATATCTCACACAAATAAGAAATGGTTTCACTTGGGAAGTTTGAACCAGGTGGTGAAGGAGAACAAATCCACACTTCTAGGGTTTATTATTTGACTGTTTGATGATTTGCATTGGATTTTTAATTGTTATTTGAGATTTTGAGATTTGTTTTATTTCCTATCTAGTGTTTGAAGTATGTATCAATCAGGTCTATTCCATTTCCTAGTTAGGATTCCTTTTATCTATTATATTTCATATTGTTAGTAGGTTTGGGTCCCTAAATAAGAGCAGCTATCACCCTGATTTTTGCGGTTGTAATTTAAGCATTGAGATTGCGATTAAAGTTTGTTTCTCTCTCTAATGATATTCTCGTTTTTCTATCACCCTGCTTTTTCTTCTCTCCCATTTCCCTCTTTCTCTTCTCTACCCCCCCAATTCCTATTTCATTTCCTATAATGCGTAGTATGTAAGGGTGATCCATTTCATGCTCTTGATCTGGGCATTGCTGTATATTGATTATGCCTCCATGATCTGGTGGTGTGTCCCTCTCCTCCCATTTTGAATTTTAGCCTGGTCCTTGTGCATGGTTTTATGTGAGAGGGATAGAGAGGGACTTACTTAATACTTGTCATGAATTCATTGTTGATTTTGAATATAAATTACCTTATAAAATATGTCCATAGTCCATACATGTTGGTGCAACTGTGTGCTCCTTTTCCTATGAATCTCAAATCCCTATACAGTTCATTTAGCAATTTGACTGGGTCGAATTGGCACTTCCTTACCCTAATTGACAAAGATGATGGATCCTGTTGAAGATTTGAATATTTGGAGCTTCTTATCATGTTATCTTCTTGTCTAACAATCTCCTTGCAGTATGATTGGTGAGATCGTATACTAATAATGTCCATGTTTGGTTTAATGCAGAACAAAGTGGGAAGCTAGAGTGCATATATGTCATTGCAAAAATGAGACCCCACTTCACAATATGTTGTGGTGCTGAAAGTCCTGCTTCGATGGAGGATCTACCTCTTTGGAAGTTTGAAGACCGTGCTGAAACTTTTCCAACGAAGGATCCCGCTCTTGCATTTTCTGGTCAGAAGGCTGCCCAGGTTGAAGAACCAGAACCACAAGTGGATCTTATTTTAGGAGCTACTGGGCCAGCATTAGTTGGGGAATGCTTCAAAATTCCTGTCACTGTGGTCTCCAAGGACCATGCCATATTCTCTGGTGAGTTGAAAATCAATCTGGTAGATGTAAAAGGAGGTGGGCTGTTTAGTCCCAGGGAAGAGGAACCATTCTCTATGGACAGCCATCATGTTGAACTTCTTGGAGTTTCTGGGCCAGAAGGAGAAGATGAATCTCTAGTTGGTCCTGACAAAATTAAGAAAATTCAGCAGTCTTTTGGTTTGGTTTCTGTTCCGGTCTTAAAAGATGGAGAATCATGGTCCTGCAAGCTAGAAATTAAGTGGCATCGACCCAAACCGGTTATGCTCTTTGTATCATTAGGCTATTTTCCAGATAGCAATGAATCAACTTCACAAAGAATCCATGTCCACAAGAGCTTGCAAATTGAAGGAAAGACTGCTGTTGTGTTTAGCCATCAGTTTATGCTGCCATTCCGCCAGGATCCACTGTTGCTTTCAAGAATCAAGTCTGTCCCTGGATCAGATCAGTTGGCGTCACTTCCTCTTAATGAAACTAGTGTACTAGTCATTGGTGCCAAGAACAGCAGTGAGGTTCCTTTGCTATTACAGTCAATGTCTATTGAAGTGGATGATGGCGTTGAGAGGCCGTGTACCTTGCAACATAGTGGCATGGATCTTTTGAGTCCTGCCCATCTAGTTCCTGGAGAAGAGTTCAAAAAGGTTTTCACTGTCATTCCTGAAGTGGAATCTACAAGTCTTGATTTGGGGTCAGTGTCTCTAAGATGGAGGAGGAATTCTGAAAAGGAAGATCTGTCCACTTATGCAAAAAAAGATTGGGTTTTGACCAAACATAAACTTCCCAACATAAAAGTAGAGTTGCCCCCATTGGTATTGAGTCTGGAATGTCCTCCTTATGCTGTTCTTGGAGATCCCATTATGTACTTGATTAAAATTCGGAATCAAACACAGTTGCTTCAAGAGGTCAAGTTCTCACTGGCAGATGCACAGAGTTTTGTGTTATCTGGGTCTCACAGTGACACAGTTTTTGTTCTTCCAAAATCTGAGCACACCCTTAGCTACAAGCTTGTGCCATTGGCTTCAGGTTCACAACAATTGCCTCGAGTTACAGTGACCTCAGCAAGATATTCAGCTACATTTCAACCCGCAATCGCTGCATCTACTGTCTTTGTCTTCCCCTCTAAACCTCATTTCACGACAACTGATATGGGAGACAATAAACTGGAATCCATCTGAGCCGAGTAAATAATGCTCCCTTCGCTGGTAAATATTTTGCAGAAACCAGGTCCAGTTATTGAAGGATGCACTTACTAATCAGTGTATCATTGCTCTGCCCTATGGGAGGATGCGTTGTTGTTAATTGGACCTTATCTTTCTGGAGACTTGAAAAGGATAATCCAGTTGAAGTCTTCCAATTGGATGAAATCTCTTCAGAGAGCTTGAGTTTGGGATCCTGGTTCTTTTTTCCAACAAATGCATGCTCATCCATCCTGGTATGTCATAACGTCATTGTTAATTTGTTATGGTTAGTACAGATAATGATTTGCATGTTTGGGAAGATTGATTTCCTAATAGGAAATTCTTATATTCCAAAGGAAATATTATGCAATGTGCAACCTTAAGTAGGTGTTAAAATGTTTGACAACACAGTCCTGTTTGCTAGGTGTCAATTTATAGATTTTGCAGTGCCAACATGGGAGTCTGAAGTTTGCATCAGATGATAGATAAAGTTAATCATGCTGTTAGATTTGTAATAATTTTTTTTTTAATGTTCTCAGAATAAAAATGTGAAAGGAAATACATTGATGCACTTGGTTAATTAGGGGTGATTTTCTTCTCTGTTGCAACAGCCATCTCTCTAGCTTCAAACGGTCCACTAATGATAGGAGCCAGTGATGCCATGGGTGGTTGTGCTAATTATGTTAGAATGATGATTAACCTATTTCCATTTGAAAGCAAGCTTCCCCCTACCATATCTTTGAGTGAAAAACTAAGCTGAAAACGGATCCTCGTTATATAACTCTGGTTGAGCAGTAAAGAATTTGAACGCATCCAAGGAGTTTTTGTTATATAAAAATAAGTATAATATTTTTCCTTTATAGGAGTCTCTGAAAACCCCAGTATATTACCCAGTAGCGCGTGATGAGGAACAATCCCATCACCTGCAAGGTCCGCTGGAGCGGCCATTGTTATTCGAGATAGAGAAAGGTATAATTTCACATCAAAGAAGTAGTAGGAACATGATCTCGACGCTCTTGTTTTTTGTTTTTAAACTAACGTGGTGTTTGAGTTGGCATGTATGTATTTTAATTAATTTTATAGGCTATAAAATTAATGATTATATAAATTTTTAATAGTTTTGAGATTTGAACAATTTAAACTAATAATTTTTAAAAAATAAATTTATAAATTTAAAATCTTACTAGTTAATTAAGCTATGTGAGAACTCGCAGCGTACTGTCTCTTACCTACCGATATTGTATAATATTAATTATAAGGAATTCGTTGAAAAATATTCAATAAATAATTAATCATTGTTCAGATTTTAAGGTCCACACTCCTCTGGCTAGACTCCAAAACAAATGTTTTCAGTTTCCATTTATAGCCCATAGAAAATAAATGATGTCGTTTTCATGCTCTGTTCAGTGGCCAGCCCGGTTTCAGGCTTGGGTTTTGAATTTTGATCGGGTTTTTTTTAAATTAAAATGATGTCGTTTCTATAAAAAATAAAAGTTAATGAATTGTAATTGGGTTTGGATCATACTAGGTCACATCAGGTTTTTTTTCCTTTATATTTTAACTCGGTATCCTGGGTTGGTTGGATTCCATGTAAACCTACCAGGCTGGGTCGGTTTCAAATATACGATCAAGAGAATATTCATATAATGAATGGAAAAATCATTTCTGGTCAATTATGTAGGCGCCTCGCCTCATACATTATAAATTTAGTTTCTGCTCTCTACATCTGGCTTCCACCTATCCAGTTGTCTGTCCAAAATGGAATATATTCTTTCTCCTTGCATAATTATTTGCTACATGTCATTATTACAGCGCAATGATGGAGATAGAATCTCTGCAAGGAAAGAAAGCCCTCTGAGGTTTTGACCATCCAGCACATTAGGCAGGCAAGAGGCAACTTGCATCTGACCTTCACACCATTCTTTTTTTAAAAAATTAATTTTTTTAAAAAAAAATATGTGCACGTTTCCAAACAGGTTTCATATTGGGATGCGTGCAGTGTCGTTTAATAAATTTGGCACCACTAATTTGATGATGTTAACAATAGTTAATCACGACATGATTTATTCTTCCTTTTCTTGTAATTTCGATGGCCTTCATATATGCTTAAACAATTACTAGTTATTTTTCAACATGTTTTTATATGAAAATCAAAATAAAAATGCTTATGATTTTTAAATTGAGAACTATATATGTTAATAAATAAATAAAAAAAATCATTAACAATAAATAAAGATAAAAAGTTGAAAGTCAGATGTAGATCAAAATATTCAGTCTTACAACTCCGATCCTGAGACGGTTGTGTTTAACGATTTTATTCACAAAAATTAATTTTTTATTTAATTAAATGATAATAAAATAGACATACAAGAAATTGATTAAATAAAATAAAAAAACAAAAAAATATTATGCAATGTTACATGTATTAATTATATTATCTAAATATAAATATTATTATTTTTTTAAAATAAATTTCATTTATATAAAATATTAAAAAATTATAGATGAATTAAAATAATCTCTCAAAAAACTAAATGTATACAAGATAACTAAAAATAAACGCTATTTAAAAGAATCTAGATAACCAAGATAAAAGAAAGAAGAGGTATTAATTTATATATAAATTTTAAAATTATTTTGAAAATATACATATAAAAAGGCATTAATTAAAAAAACACATAAAAAAAACAGAAAATACTAGGCGTTGTTGAGCTCGGCATGCAAGGCCCGTGCGTGGGCTTGGACTCTTGATTTTTTTTAATGGGGCGAACGATCATCCAACCTAAATTGTTTAGAAAAAAAAATAAGTAAGACAATATGCCATCTGATACTGCCGAGTTTTTAGGCGTCATAATGGTTGGAAAAATAGGACATAAGTTTTTCCGACCCAAAACCAATTTTTACCTAAAATATCTTATGCAACTTTATAAAACCTATTCATGGCCTAAAAAACAAAAAAAAAACATCTCTAAAAAACTGAAACAAAAAAATCTTATCAAGCTCACATCTTTTTTTAGGCAGTTACAAGTTAAAAAAAAAAACTTAATATGAACTCTTCTCATCAAATTAGCATTACACCAATATTGATTTTTTTGATGGTTGGAATTAGTCCCAACAAAAATCTTCTCTCTCAAGCACCGAGTTTTAGCAATTTTCTCTAACTTCTCTCAAACTAGGGGTCAAAAAAATAAAAAAAATAAAATTTGAGACAAAAATTAATTTTACCTTTAAATTTTAGAAACTAAAAAAACCTAATATTTATAATTTGAAAAGTATGAGGATTACAATAAATAATTTTGCTAAACTTTGTTAAAGCCACTCATTCCTTTTGTATTTTTTATTTTGATTCCTCGTCTTTCAATCACATTATTTCCTAACAAGTTGATTTATAATGGGCAAAATTAATAAAGAAAAAGAAAAAGAGAAAATGCATACCATATAAAGGGATTCACTATACATTTTGCATGTGATTTCCTGTGCGTTTTAGATTAATAGTTAATAGATTCAATATCTTTTCAATTCAAGCCACATAAATTCTAATTTTTATCGATTCCAATCCTAAGATTTCTAAAGAAATTTTTTTTTTAATGCAAAGCACTTTCCTGAATTTTTTTTTATGTTTATCTATATTGTGTAAAACTCATCAATGAAATTCACTTTTCAACTAGATAAAAATATAAGTTTTAGATGAAAAAAAGTATTTTATGGTTTAAAAAACTGAAAAATACCCTTCATGAAAGATATAAAAACTAAAATGGAACAACACTTCATTATTTTTATTTATATATAAACACTAATATATTAATAAAATACTTCCAAATATAATATTACCAGAAAATAATAATTTACTGATATATTTATATAGAAAATAATATATTAAGATATATTAATATACAATATAAAAGTATATTAATATGATATATTAGTGCACATAATACTTTAATTTAGATAATATTGCTAGAAAATACATTCAAATACAAAACATGCCATATTATACAATAATCATATATTTTAAATCATATAAATTGTGTTATGAAATTAGGATACAATAGAAAAAATATATTCTTAGTGGTCTCCATAAACCAAAAAATTTATAAATATCTATGATATTATATTTAAAATATTTATATTACATGTAAAGTTATATCTTGAAAAATAAACTATATATAATAAAATTATCTCATTTTTTTTGCCTGTATCTTTTTATATAAAATAAAAAAAATTATTTAAGGTTATATTTTATCACCGGGATGAAAAAAATATACCTTAAGACTTAAGAAAATGTTTAAAATTACTCACTACCACCAAGGTTGTCAATTCCGTTCCGTTCCGCCTGGAATGGCCGAAACATTCCATACCAATTCAAAAAACGGAACAAAACGGAACAAATTTCATCTCATTTTAAATCTCGGTCCGTTCCGGATTTTTCGGCTAAATTCCGCCCGAAACGTTCCTGTTCCATTCCACATGTTCCGTTCCGCTCTTGAAAAGCCATTGAATCAAATTGAACCTTATTCAATTTAATTAATTAAACCACCCAATTATAAAAAGCTCTTTTTTATTACAATTTTCTATAACAATGATATTAATAATAACATTAAAAATTATTATTACTATTTTCATTAATAATGATATTAATTTTTTAAAATTAGATTTATCACTAATATATATGGTTTATATTCATGTTGTTTTTTTCATGTTTATACTTTGTAGGAATTTGAGCAAAACAAGGGATGCTTTAGATTTCATTAGCCTTAATAACATTGACCTAACTTTATATTTAAAATATTTATGTTAAAACATTTTACTTTCATAATATTTTGATATTTTGTTTAAGTTGAATTACTTTAAGTTAAAGATCTATTTAATCTTGACTATTTAGAAATATTTTAAATTTTGAAATTATATTTGTTTGGCATTGTGTTTGTATTGCATAATTTATAATTAATTTATCTTGAATTTGAATTATGTTTGTTGAATATATATATATATATATATATATATATGAACAGTACAACCCCGAAACGGCACGCCGAAACACTCCGAAACTGAAACATTCCGTTCCAATTGAAAAAACGAAACACCTACCGAAACGGAATTGACAACCTTGACTACCACGGTGCCACAGCCCACCGGCCACCAGCATCAATTATTCAATCCAAAAAAAGAAAAAAGAAAAAAAAAAGAGCGCACTCAAAATCTCTTTGCCTTCCGGTCCCTTTCGAAACAAAGAAAAAACAGGCAGCAGGACGTGTACTTTCCTCTCACACCACCACCACCACCACCACCACCACCGTCGCCGCCATTACCCAGGAAAACCGCCGCATTGAACGGTGCCTACACTCTCCTCTGTTTCTACTCTCCCTCTTCCTCTCTCACTCTCTTCCTCACGTATCTTCCTTTTCCCGTTGGTTATTTCAAGTTGTCTTCTTTTCTGTGCTAGCAGCATTATTTGTTAGTAAAAACCTCTTTAGCTTCTTGTTTTTGTATCTTTCTAACTTCTTAGTTCTCAAAGTATCATCTTTTTAAAACTAATTTTAGTGTTTCTCGACGATCACACTCTCTACGTATCCGAAAATAGTAAGCGAGAAGGTTTTTCTTCAGAAAGAGAGAGGAGGAGGATTTTGATTTTCCTGGCAAGTTTGTTTCTGTATTGCAACTGGCTTAGTCTAGGGTTTTTGATTTTTTTTTTAAATCAGTCGTAATATTTTTTATTTTTTCAGAATGGGATTGCATGGTGCTACATTTTGATGTTTTTGCATGTATACTTGCCTTTACATTTAGGGTTTCCAAGTGACTGTATACCAAATTTGGAAAATTGCGAGTTTGATTATTACATTTTGTGTTTTAGATGCTGTTATTACTTAAAATATGATTTTTATCTGGATTATGAGTAATTAGGTTTCTTGTGTTTGGGTGAGGATTTATTGAAATTAATATAATGTGATTGTATAGATGGATTCATTTATTCTATGCCTTTGTTTTATTCATATGCATATGATATGCATTAAATTGATATTTCATGCAGTGATGCTATTAATTTGTTGTTAAAGTTCAATGACAAATCTTTTTGGAAGTTGTGATTGTGCTCGAATTCTAGTTTGGTTCTCTGTGTATTTGGCAACGTTTGAAAACAGGTTAATCATCTTATGGAAATTCAATGTTGATTCCTTTATGGTTAAGAAAAGTAAAGAAAGTTTATTTGTTCGAAGTTGGGAAGTTTCAGTTTATTTTCAAGAATTTCTGAAGAATATGGCTTGAAGGGATGCCACTTGACTGTGCACCATTTCAGAGAATAGTTGATGCTGTCGTTTGTTTGTAGTTCTTAACAATGTTGTTCGCTTGTGCTGTTGTTTTTGGTTTAACAGCCCATTGTCTTATGCTTGGCACTTGGTTTGATTTGGCAGGTTTATAAATGGGGGAAGCAAATTTGGCTCCAGGTTAGTTTTTATCCATTTCTGTAATAAAAGCCAATTTTGTTACGTGATAGAGTGTCCCGTGTTCGTGTTTGTTGTGTTGATATTTAAAATACAAATGAGTGATGAAAGTGGCAAGTGCCCTGTAAGTGCCAAGTCAATGTGAACAATGTATTTAAATACTATATAGAAGCTGTGTTTTGGATTCAGAAATTCTTATTTGTGCATATGGAAGGTTCCTTCGCATGAAGTCTGTGTTGACATGGTAATTTTGATTGTCCAGACCCGTACGTTTTGCTTATGAAAGACCACAAACCTATATGCCGGACACAGTGCCTAAATCCTCCTGCAGAACTGTATGCGCTCATTCTCTGATCATTCAATTTTTTTTTGTGATACTATTTTCTAAACTTGTTCTGGAGTGTAATTAACAGCGATTCATCACCACATCATTAGTAGGTAGAATCTGGGGCTCACTGTATACCTTAATGGTTGGTTATGGTCTACTGTACTTTGAGTCATTTCTGCATCTCTGTGTAAAAAGATATTTATCTGTAAAAAGGAAAAACAAGACTAAAGCAAAAGGCTTGTCCTATACAATCAGGCAGAGAAAATACAAGAAAAAGACAGGTCATTTTGCTAGTGTTCAACCATGTATTGATCATGAATTAACAAGAGCGACCATCTGGGTGATAATACTAATACGAGAAACTGACTTTTCTTTTCGAATGCTCATATTCCAGGTTGTTATAGTCAGGTAATTGCTTAGTTCTCTGCAGGAATTCTGCTGTTAACAGGGGTATTTGTTTTACATTTTTTGTTATTGTGCCATTACCTTTTTTTATTGCAAGTGCAAATCACTGAATAGATATACTTGTTCGATTCAACATCTGAACTTATACAATAGTGTTGATGAATAGAAATTTGAATTTTCTGACTGATAGATAATTGTCAGGCCAAAATGCTGGAGTTTAAGTGATATAGTTCCAAGAGCTAGGCTACATATCCTTGGTGATCTGCCTAGTTGCTTTTTGAGTCCTGCTCCAGAGTCTTCTCGTGACGAATTTGAATGGGGCAGATTTTTGACTTATCTTCAAAAGAAAGACTCGGTAAGGGCTGCCTATTATTTCAAGACTGGAAACATATGTCTTGGCCTGTTAATAATTTTAATTGCCTATCCATATGAACATACTTACCCTGTACTAGCCAAAAAAAAAAAAATGTAAATTGAATTTTTTGCTAATTATCTAAATTTGAGCTATAAATCGATAGCATGGGGTCACTCAAATAACTACAGTTGGAATGCTAGTGGCGCATTTTCCTTGTGTAACTAATATATAAACTGAAAAATAAACAGAGACCATTATTTTGTGTTAAATAGGTGTGCCAACCTGACACATACTGGTTTATCAAATGGATTTCTTGGATTCTCATGGTACCTGCTTGATAAATAAGTCATGCTTGTGTCAGGTTTTGATGTGAATATTTGATCCGTTGCGTTTGAGTTGACAGTTATCCAAATGATTTTACCTTGACTGACCTCGTGGCACAAATTTCCTCCAGTAGTAGAAATACGTACTTGCAATTTACTATGTAAAATACACTGTTGCAGATGCCAACATTGATCATTATTTTCTGGATGATATGTATTCAGTCTTGATATTTTAGCTTCCTTTAACTGTTTTTCTTTCCCCCCTCCCAATGGGTATTTTTCTCCAAATTTATACTTTTCTCTGAGTAAAGGAGCACTACAACCATTGATCTTTCTGTAGCAAAATTTAGAAAGTAGTCTTTATCTGTGCATGCGAAATGGAGAAAGCAAAGTCCATGGGGTTAACTTCTACCAGTTTGGAAAAATGAGGCTTACCTTTTATGTTGATTGAGTTAAAGTTATCACTATTGGTCTGTTATGTTTTGTTCCCTGAAGCATAACTTATAGAACTGACATCATAACTTTTGTAGGTTGGAATTGCAAAAGTTAAGTCCTGTCAATTCTACATACTTCCTCCTGATAAAGGCTCAAATTTTAGCCTTGTCCAAGTTGTATATCGGGTGGAGAAAACATGCAGTGGGAATGATGGTCAAGAACACTGTGAAGATAATGGCTCTCCTAGTGACAGGTTTCAAGGCCCTATTGAAGATCACCATGGTGGAAATACCGCAACTGAAACTTGTTGGAGACACCAGCCTCTTGCTGCGAAACAGGTTCCACCATCAGAGAAAAATTATGCTCAGGCACATCCAAGCTACCTGGAAACTCTTGGTCAAGTGCATTATGCATGGATTTTTGGTGCAATAGCTGAGCTTGTTGATAATTCCAGGGATGCTGAAGCAACTAGGTAATTTAAATTGAGCCAGTTGGTTAATTATTTCTTTTCCTCTTCTTTCATATACATAAATTTTAATTTGTACATTTGCATTTGACTTGTCTTGGTTTCATTGCGTTATTGATTTTGCTAGATGTGCTTCTAATCTCTTGGCTTATTTTTGACAGACTGGACATTTCTATTGAGGAAATATATTCAAAAAGAGCTGGCAAAGAAATTCCTATGCTGTCAGTTATAGATGATGGTCATGGCATGATCCATCAAGAGGTAGAGAAAATGGTTTGTTTTGGGCACAAAAAACCTGAGGCTGATGATCCGGATCGCATTGGAAGATTTGGTGTTGGATTTAAGGTAGCCTTTCTTGCTTTTATGTTTGCGGTTCTAGTACTAAATTACTGTAAGTGCCTGTAAATTGTATTGATCAACTACTAACACCTATGCAATCATCTGGATGTGGGTTTCTCAGACTGGAGCAATGAGATTAGGCGGGGATGCTCTGGTTATAACTCAGACTAATGATTCCAGATCCATAGCCTTTCTTTCACAGTCTTTAAATGAAGGAAAAGATGTATGCAGTGACCTATTTCTGTTTTTATGTGTTAATTAGCTTTAATATTTGTTTTGTCACCTTAATTTTTTATTCTGCAGAATCTTGAGATACCCATTGTAAGCTACCGCAGAAAAGGACAGTTTATGGAAGTCGACACTAGTGTCCAGTCGGAAGCTTTAGCAAAGTACAACCTGAAAGTTATTAAGGAATTTTCGCCTTTTGATAAATATTTGATCGGTGCAAAAGCAGGTTTATTCCATGAAAACCATACAGGGACACAAATTTTCATATGGAACTTAGATGAATGGGGATCACAATATTGTTTGGAATGGGATCGTGGATTGACTGGTGGGAGCTCCTTTCATAAAGGTGACATTCTGATCCGTTCTAGAAGGCTCAGATCTCGTCCTGGCCAGATTAGCAAAACGGTAGTGTATTCTTCTCTTGATTTAGTTCGATAGTGAAGTAGAAACAAGTATAAAACAAGTAGCTTTGGTTTGCGATGAACTTTGCTTCATGGTCAATAGATAATTAACAAGAACATTGTATAAAACTACTGCTAATTTGAAATGGCATGGTTTTGAAATTTCTCACTTTCTTTTTTCCAACTCTTTCAGAAGATCTGTTACTGCAGAAATTCTTTGTTTTCACTCTTAGAAACAAGTATAAAACAAGTAGCTTTGGTTTGCGATGAACTTTGCTTCGCAGTCAATAGATAATTAACAAGAACATTGTATAAAACTACTGATAATATGAGATGGTATGATTTTGAAATTTCTCACTTTATTTTTTCCATCAATCTTAAAATTCTGAAAATCTGTTACCGCAGAAATTCTCTGCTTTCACTCTTTTTTTTCTTACAATTGTTTTTCTCTCTCTTCATTTACACTGTAGTTCCCATGCATGTCACTTTGTGTTGGGAAATATGTATGGAAATGCACACTATGTGCCTCAATGTCTATGCTCTATATTCAATCTCACTTATCTTGTGTTTTCTTTAATTCTAGGTTTTTTTAGATTACTCACTTAGGTCATATCTTGAAGTCATCTTCTTAGTTCCACGAATAAGGATTTATCTGCAAGGTTCATTGGTACGTGCTTGTTAATAAGATCTCTTGGTTCTTAGGTAGTGTCTGTTATTAACTATTTGCTTTTCTCATTTCATATTGGTTATTATCTTTTGAAAAGGTTAAAAGTCGACCACTGGCGAAATATTTGAATCAGACTTCGGAAGCAACTGGTAACATCATGGGGAAGCGTGTTCATTTAACTCTTGGCCGCTCTCAGTTGGAATTTGAGCAGGCAAATTGTGGAATATTTTTGTATTGGCATGGTCGATTAATTGAGGTGAATTTCTGTTTTATGATGTTACTTTATCCATTCTTTACAGCTTGTGACATTTGCTTTCTTGTGTGTTTTCACTTTTCTCATCCTTTTACCTATCTTCTTTAATGACATTGGAGCCAATTGAACTTTGGATTGCATTTTATGATGCTCATTGAAATGTATATTACCTTTCTGTTCCTTGGAATCATTTTTCATGGTTAATCAGTTTGCTAGGGCTTCCAATATTTCTATAGCTGAGTTTCAAGTTTACCTTGTATTAACTGTCCAAGAAGTTATGTTAAACAGGGATCTCTCTCTTTCTAACCGGAAGGGAGATGCTAATCGTGAATGCTCTTGATTTTGGTTTGTAAACAGATTTTTATATATGATTATAGTTGCCTTTCCATTTCTTATTGGGGCAGGATTCCTTTTCCCTTATAATCAACGCATTCCTTTTATTAATGTGCCATCAGGTTTCATTGTTTCAATCTGACATTTGTCTTCCCATTGTAGGCTTATAAGAGAGTTGGTGGCATGATTCACAATGGCGATTGGGGTCGAGGCGTGATTGGTGTCATTGATGTTACTGATTTAATGGTAGGCAATGTTTCTTTTTAGATATTTTTAGTTGTTTAGCTTATTTGTATGTTCTATTTCCCATTGCACGTTTGGTACAAGATAGAGATGCTTGCAAGAAGACTTGCTTTCTTAGACTGCTTTTGGTCTCGATTGGTTTGAAGAACATGTAGACATATATTTCCAGCAACACTATTATGTTTGGTAATCTAAGATGAGCCTGGATACCTTTACTCTTTTCTAGTCGTTGAAAGTCTGAGATAAATACTTGAAGTTTACAAATAAAATTTAATTGTGCATGGAGTGCTATGTTTCATGGATACAAACAGAGCAGAAATTTGAAGTTCATGTTCCTGTTTTATACATACAAAGTAATAATATGGATATGATGCTTACAAGAAAATTTGGTATATCTGTTCATACAAGAACTTGAATGCCCTTGCCTCCAACTTGCATTCATTTTATAGGATGCATGAGAAGATAATGATGCTGGTATTATTATAGCACCAACTGCAGTTTTCAGCTTTCTGTAGCTATGATGGTGGGCTTATGTTTTTAGTTTTCTGATTTTGTGGAAATTGAAATCTAACTCTATTAATTAACCAAAAGCTAGTTGATAAAACCAAGGATATGTGTATGTCACGAATCTGTTCATTTCAACTGATAAACCTATTTCGGCAACCTGGAACAGAATGAAGGAAATGGTCGGGTGGGCGTGCATAATTCCAAGCAATCTTTCCTTGATTGTGAACCGTATGCTCGACTAGAGGCGTGGCTGGGAGCGAAGGCAGATGAGTATTGGACTAATAATTTTGAAACGCTGAAGTTGGTAAGGACCTTTTATTGATTGTGGGATTTAAAAAAAAAAACAATTATGAGATCAGTTTTCCGCCACTGATTTTTTGTGTATATGTTCTTTTAGAAGTTTCTTTCATCAAAATGCAATCATCATCCTGATGGATGCTCTTAAAAGATTTTAGAATGGCATATGTGGAACACTTTATCTTGCCAAATATAACAATGAATGAAACAAACATAGTCTGACAAAGATGGATTAGCTGATTGCTGGGAAAATAGTTTTCAAATCTCTTTGAAAAATGTCTGAATGGTGGGTTGATGATGCGACATAACAGGCTTACTGTGTTGCTATCCAACTAAGAAATTGACTCAAGTGGCTTGGTGATATGTAGTGGGGACACATTCTATTTTAGACATGCAGCTTGTTGCCTTGTTCTACTTTCTTCTATAATCTATTTGAGAAAAATGTTGTTTATTTCTTCTAGACACTTTAGTCTTCCAAATTTCAGTAGTAACCAGCAAGCATAGAGGTTATGTATTGGGAAGATGAACTATCTTTTGATTTGCAATGACTGGTTGCCATGTATTTTTAAAATGAAACAATCTTAGATTTGGGATTGATTCAAATATTCAATAGTGCGGCAAGAACTTTTTCTTGTCAGTTTCCCCATTTTCTTACATTCACTCATAGTGTGTTCTTAATGAATCTTTATGGATTTCCTTATTTTTTTTCCAGTTTCCCTAGACATGTTTCATTTATGCACTCTTTACTTCTCCAGAAAAAAGGTGGTTCCCTGTACAAACCTGATCACGAATGGGTGCAGTGTGATAAGTGCAGGAAGTGGAGGATGTTGAGTTCGGGGTTTAATGTTAAAACATTACCTGAAGAATGGTAACTGCATTTCATGATATGTTTTACCGTTCATTTTTTCACAGTAGATCATTCATTCATATCCTTGAATACTCTTTCTTGTGCTTGTCTTGTATAGCATGATTCATTATTATCCAAAACTCTTTTGGAGAAATACTTGTGTCAAAAGACAGGAGGATGTCTTTTGCCTTTTTTTTGGCTATTCTATGTGGTGAAGGCTGCGATTCCTTCTATCAGCCAGATCAATTTTGTAGTAACTTTGTGGTTGTATAGGGGAGCTGGATCCATTTCTTTTGTTGGGAATGTTTTGAATTTTCATTGCTCCTTGGTAGAATATAGTTTGCGACCTGGCAGGACAAGGAGATCAATTCATCAAATTTGAATCTTGAGGGTGGATGGTTGACTGATACCCCCTTGTCCTGGATGCTGTCAACCAGGGAGAGGCTTGCTATCGTACTCTAGGAGTATGCTCCCCAATATTCATCTCACCATAATAGATCTTTGCTTAATGTGACAATGTTGTCTTTGCTCCCCAATATTCATCTCACCATAATAGATCTTTGCTTAATGTGACAATGTTGTCTTTTTCAATTGGATGCGACGTTGTCTTCACATGCCTTCAGCTCCTCCTGTGTCCTTACCTGTTGTCATCTGTTGGCGACAATTTTTTCTTTTCCTGCTGTATATTATATTCTGTTTGTATTATGCGTTGGCTCTTCCCTGCAGAGGAAACAATGAACGTCATCTTTGTTACACTACCTATATAAAGTTTATTTTGGATGAACCAAAATGCTGACTTGGTATGCAACCTAGAGATTTTATCAAACAATATTAGCAGACATGCATGTACTTGCATTCATTATGAGAAGGATTGGTCTGCATTTATATGCATTTTGGTGTCCATGGATTGTATATTTGTTTTTGTTGAACAGGTGATAATGCATCTTTTTTTTAACTGTAAACTTCTATTGTAACAGGTTTTGTTATATGGGTCCTTTCAATGGATCATGTGAAATTCCAGAGCAAAAGGTTGATCGTGGGGTGATCACAGTGTCCGCAAAACAAAATAGACAGGATATAAAAGATGTTGACGATGATGCTATGATCAGTTCAGATGGTAAGCCATCAAAGTCTTTTATTAATAAATTTTGTGCTGCGCCAGATAATTAAAATATCTTCTGGGATGGCCTACACTTATGGAAATTTTGTTTTTTGCAATCACATTGCTCGTCTTTGTTTCTCTTCTTTTATCCCTTTTCTTTTAGTGCATCAATTCATGAAAGCATGGTTGGATTGCAGCATGTTAGTATCCAATTCTTGGTGTACTTCCACTCTATCACTTATGATATGCTATTTTTATGATGTTCACTATGCAGTTAAAATATGATGCTTGATTCAATGAACCCATTTTAACCACTTGTGGTTATGCTCATGTCAAACGCTGTTAAATTGTTCCAGGTTTACTGGTGACCAGTGACCATATCGAATCTGTTTCTGATACTTGGTTTGTAATAGGTATTAGCGATGAAGATTCTAATCAAACCGAGAGGGATGGCAAGCGAGATTTAAAGAGGTTAAGGAAGGGACTGCCGAGGGCTTGTAAGAAGGGACCTTGATAACTGGTGGTAACTCTGGTTTTATCAAATGTTGATACAGCAACTATTAGTTACGTCCATTTTGTTTTGAAATCTGCGTTAGTGCAATTGCATAGAACTAAAATACCAGAATAGGTCAACAATTCTCCACATAAATCATAGTATTCCCACTGTCCAATTGTAACTAGTTCATTGTTTTTGACCAGCTCAAACTATACCATCTTTTGTAAAGAAGAACAATATCCTGTTCCTAGACTCTAGTTCCTTGTGTTCTCCTCCTGTTAAGGTTTTAAACTGATTTTCATTGAAGTACATGTTGAGTTACAGCTTCCGAATCATAACTCATTTTTAAGTATTATGGGATTTACAATTGTTCTTTGCCGAGACAAGGACCGGGGAGAAAAAAGGCTGCCCCATCAAGTTCCTTTTTTCATTGCAGTAACAATTTTTAGTACATGTTAGGGAACAAATTCCGAATCATCACTCTCCTTTTCAAGTGCTCTGGAGAGTGATGATTGTTCTTTGTAAATGAAGAGCAAATAACCTGTCCCGTTTATTTCCTTTTGAATGAGGTAAGATTGCATTCTAACAGGATTTGTACCTTAAGTTTGTTATTTGAGCAAGGAAATTTCTTCTGCCTTTGTGAATAAAAATATTAATGGGATGGTCAATTTCTTCTTTTCAATACCTAATCTCACCCTTCCAATCCAAGAAAAAACTGTCAATTTTTGGGATAGATTTCCTATCCAGAGAAAGAGAATGTGAACAGGGTTAAAGTAACAGCAAGCTTATTATAAGAAGCAAACTGTGTCGCAAGACCTGTTCTTATAGTTTTCTTTCTGCCTTCTTTACGAAACACCTAGCCATGAAAATGAAATCCAGGCATTAGATACCTCAGGCATACATAAATCAAATCACAGAGTTTTGTCTTGCAAATTGTGCAATCTCAGTCGAAAGATGGTGATTGTAAAATATGTTAATCACTGTAAAATCAGTTACTGGGTAAGTTATTACATCACAGATTGCATAAAAACGTTTGAAAAACCAAAAGTTTTTATCTTCAAGAAGATATTTATATAGTAAAAAAGAAACAAGAAAAGAGCAAAAGGGTGCAAGAGAAATCAGATGGTAGTGCATGTTTTTGAGATCATCATGGTTTGATGACAGAACTTTCTATGATAAGCATCATCATATTTTCTTTCTTGCATGCTCAACAAGCAGTACTTGAACAATAAATCAAAAGCCAGGGGAAAAAAATATTATGTGAAGAAGAGAATCAGATATATGAGTAGTCAAACACCATAAAGCATCAAAGAGTTGATGCTTGTAAGACTGGGGCGACAATGACTATCATCATTTTCTTCTTTATCAAAACGCATCACGACATTGCAAAGAAAAAGTTGATGGAAGAGAGAGACACGGTTGATCTAGCAAGAACATAGAGATGACCTGTGGGCAGGTTTGTGTGGCTGAACAAGAAACGGAGGGTGTATTTAAAGAGGGATATTAGGGTTTTTAGGGTTTGGAGGTTTCGTGGGTTTGTTAAGCCCAACTTCAGAAAAATCTCTTGGGGGAATGGGTTCTAGGCCTGCCTATGGCTAATTTTTTATTTACTCTTTATGCTATAAAAAATATGTTATTTCTTAATAAATAAATAAATAAATAACAAGTAAAATCTTATTTACTCAAAAAAAAAAATAGTAAATGGTATTACCCAAAACATATAATAGTCTTTCATATAACTATTCTTCACATTTCTCAAACTTGAACAGATTTATTTTTATTAAATAAAACAAAATAAGCTTGAAACTTTTTTAAAATCAAAGTATCTTATGTTTAATTTTTATTGAATAAAATAAAATAATAAAATTTAAACTCATAATCATTTAATCAATAAAACTCTAAAAATTGATTTATATAATTTTCTAATAATTAGAACAATAAATGTTGCTGTCATTACATAATAATAATAATAATAATTATAATAATTATTATTATTTAAACAGTAAAAATATAAATATTCTTGAATTGATTTTAAATTATATTTACCATTACAAAGCAATTTTCTTATGAAGATTTATTGCATTCAGTTTAACATCAGCTCCTTCGAGGGATAAAATTCAATGAAGCATAAACATGGAGGTAACTTTTTTAGCAAGGGTAACGACAAATACAAGAGTTGTTAGGGTTTTCAATTGTCAAGCAAAACCCATGAGCACCTTCTGCCGGTCTTTTTCGTACACAAGCAGCATGGCATTGTGAGTCATTGCAGCCACCTCCCCATGGCTTCTCGTCCCACATAACAAGGCTAGAACCACCTTCAACGTTCTCCTCCTCGCCTGCATGGATTCAACAATATCCACAAATATTACCACAAGCTTGTGTGAGTTACATGGAGTTCTGTGTTTACAAAATCATCGAAATATTGTTAGATGAGAGTTTCTATTCCTTGCTTAGTCATTAGAAAAAAAAAAACATGATTGCTATGCAGGATGGCTATAAAGCCTGCAATGGCTTTATAACATTTGTTTTTCAAAAGTATTTTTTCTTTAAAAATACATTAAAATAAAAAAAATAATTTAGATTTGTTTTTATTTTTAACATCAAGTACGTCAAAATCATCAGAAAACACTAAAAAAAATTAAAAATTTAATATTTTTTCATACCAAATTCACTTTAAAAACACACTATAACACAGTTTCAAATGTAAAAATAAATAGCGTCTATATAGGTCTCCACTTCTAATTATTTTTTTTGAAAAGAGGTGTGCACATAGTTTTAAAACCAAATGGGAAATATTTATCTGGAAGAATGAAGATGACAAGCAGAAGAATGGTGAGAATTGAGAGGCTTTTCATAGCTTCTGTGAAAAATGCTTTATGTGATGATGCCCCTTTACAAGCTAACCTGATGATATAGGTAGAATTAGAGAGGAGCATTAATTGGATTTTATAAATCAACAGAGTAATTTCAATTAAATCAACAAAAATCAAAACATTCTATGGAATTTAATAGCATGTCCTTGAGTCAAGACTGAGTGTTGTTGATATTGATTGATAAGCATTCCCCCTTGATCTTAACTTGTGGAACTGGATGCCATCTAAACATATAAAACACATGCATTTGCATTTGGTAAACCTTAGTTTAGCAGCAAAACTTCTGGGAGATATATCGTTTCATAATCCTATAGTCACTGCCCCTTACGGCAGAAAATGATGCACAAACCACACAATAGGAAACCATAACTAAATAAGGTACCTGAGCCGTCAAGACTAGTACTAGTGTTGCGATGAACTGTCCATGGTTGTCTTCCCTGCAAATTATATCCAACTTTATGAGTTCAAAACACATGACGCAACAGCAACAAAACTACATAAACAAATTTGCAAAGTATTTTGATATAAGCACTCACATATAACAATAGAATTTGTAGATGAAGAAACTTAAAGGAATGATATAAAAATAGATCATGCAACATAAGAAGAGATATAGGTACCCTGAAGTATGCCCACAGATAACAGTCGGTCTATATTGTCAACACGCTTCTGTATTGATTTTAGAACAGAATTCAACGATGAAACTCTCTTTCGAACACCTGAAATCTTTGCTGCATGCTGCATGATAAACGGCAAGGGTGCATCTTCCAACAACTGATCAAGCTCTGAAAACACAATTTTTTTATCGATGATCCAGACTCAAATGCTCAATAACATAGAATAATCAAACACCTTAAGGATCAATGCAGAAAAAGAATAAAGACCAATTCAAATTGCATGCACTATGGGAAGCTTTATCCGTCTTGATTTGAACTGCTTGATACTGGAGCTTAATGAGCTGCTCCATTCTTTCAATATAATTATAGATGTTGTCACTTTATATTTGTTTATTAAATATTACATACTCCAAAAGATAACCAGGTATGTGGACATGGAAAAACTCATGTTAAATCCATCAAATTATCATTAATAAAGAAAATGAGAAACTCTAATAACTATCCCACTTGTTGCTAGCATTAAATCACAGTTGTGTATTCAGTAGCATAAAAAAAACAGCTAATGTGTAGCAAAATCTTTACTAATCACGTTACAGAGACAGATTAAACTGACCATTTATGATACTGGGTCCATTTCTAAATTGATCAAAAGCATTTCTCCAAAAGAAACGAAATCACTTTGCAAACAAAAACCCATTAAAAGGGTCTCATTTTAGCAACCCAAGAAGGCCTAACAATAAAATTTTATAGCAAAACCATTACAAATAGAAAAAAGCCGAGGTGAAGAAGCTACTTATCTTATCTCAAGCACCTTTTCTAAAAGCATAGAATTACAAGACCATATTGAGATTAAAAAGGAAGAAGAATTTACCTCTAGTAAGACGATCAATAGCAGAATTAAGTTTGTCTTGGCTATTGAGAGTGTCTTGAGCTTTAGAGTCGAGATCCTTGATAACATTGGCCAGCATCGTTGATAAAGCCTTGCCTAATGCATCACTGCGGCTGTTATTGGATTCAGATTCAGATTCTTGAGGTTTATTTTCGTTGGAATCCGGATTTTCACCCGTAGAAACTGATGGGTCCATCTATGATGCCAGTCAGCAAGAGAGCCCTTTCCCGTTGCTCTGTTTCAGTGGAGTGGAATTCCTTTCCCAGGGGAAGGAAATGGCATTTATGAGGGAATTGGATTTCCGAATGGGCTTCTTCTTGAGTATTTGGTCTGGCCCATTATGGGCTTCTTCTCTTTTACAGGCCATGCTAAATAAACAGATTAACTAATTATTAAGAGTTTTTTTTTTCTTCAAAATAGTACAGTAAAGAAATAACTAGCACTGTAAAAAAAGAAAGAAAAAAGAGCAAACATATTGGACAAGAATACCCCTCAACCGTGACTCTCAAACCCTAAAAACCCTGTGCCTATAAAATGCATAGAACCCCATCTTTCTCTCAAGAATTCACTCTCCAGGAATCTCATCCACTCTACATCGGCTAATTGAGAAAGAGATCTACAAGGAAACAGATACCTCTGATCCAGGATGAGAGCTAAGGTATGTCTTCCTCTCTTTATTACCCTTAATGGGTTTTAACTCAGAATGATTCTGTGCAACGGGTGTTGTTTAGATTATCTAATCTGGTATATATAGTGAATGTTTATCGTGGTTTCTTAAATCTCTGCTTCAAGTTCGTTTCTTTTTTATTCCTGTGGAATCTTTCTTTATGTTTGTAATCTGGGGTTTTAGTTTTTAGCCAGATAATCAAATCTGTGTGCTTTTCTTGTCTTAAACTTGTGATTTGTTAGGTTGGAAGAATGCTTGTTTTTGCTTCTTTTTTTACGAAACAAGAGATTTTGCCAAATGATTTCGTTAATCTTGGAATTTACATGTTATTAATGCTGTTTAGACACTATTTTTATGCGATGTTGAGTTTGCCTTGCAGTTTTTTCTTTTGCTGGTTTTAGTGCCTTTGTTTCGTGTAACTTGGTTTGTTTGATTCTTTCAAGACTTGGTGCCTATTTAAACATGTAAAGCGTTTTTGAGTTTGTGACTGCTGTGGAATTCTTGGGATCTGTTTCGGAAGGTGTTTGTGTTGTTGCTGGTGCCTTGTGTTTTGGTGACTAAATTGTGAGGAGGCTAATTGTTTTGTTATTTTTTGTTCTTTTCAGTGGAAGAAGAAGCGTATGAGGAGGTTGAAGAGGAAGCGCAGAAAGATGAGGCAGAGATCCAAGTAGGCTGCGGGCTTGGACAAGATGGATCTTTTTTCTGCTGGTACATGCCTATGATGCTTATGGCTTTGTGCTGCGTGAAGCTGTGGGGATGAGGGATCTGTATTAGGGAATGTTTCATCTTGTAGGGTTTTAAGACTGCTTCTGCTTTTAGTATTCTGTTGGCTTTAATTTTGTGTTGTATTTGACTTCTTTACTTTAATATTGCTTATGGATGGATTAATGAAACTTTGTTAGAAAATGATTAAAACAGCAATGAACTTCTATAAATTGTTTTCCACAATGGTGATCAAGATTTTTACTGGAGTTTGAGCATGGTTAAGAGGCTTAACTTCGTGGCTGATTTTTTAAAGACCTTTCTGATAGGCGATAGGTTTCTAATTCACCAGGAATGCAAGAAGTGGCATCTGAAGGTGGTTTTAACCATTGGATATGCCATGGAATCACAAACCTTCTTGATTTACATCTGCCTTGTACTGAATTTCGCCTGCTTTGAATTTGAGTTTTATTGTTAGTTGTTACCCCATCACGCAAAGTGGCTGGAATCTAGAGTGGTGTAAGGATTGTTTGTGTTGTATGGCATATGTAAGCCTTTTTGGATTCATGAGTTGCTAGGCTTGGGTGTATAGTTTATGTAAGCCTTCCCCCAAAGAAAAACGCAAAAAGATTCTGTAAGTTCATAAACTGCTGTCCATGGAAAGACAAACATAAACAAATCTGGAATTGTAATAGATGTTCGAATTATGTTGGCAAAGGCTCATGAACTGCCCAGGGTGGCGTAAACAAAAGCTGGATTGATTTTGGAGAATGCTTTTCCAGGCTTTTCATCTCAGTTACGGAATTGTGAATACTGAACAAAAGGAACGAGTCTAGCAATAATATGGCAAGGGTGATCCTGCCTTGTCAACTTGATGCAAGCGCGGTGAAACAGGATCTTGTTCGCTCTCGTTGAAATCAACGGATTTTGCCTCTGTGGCATAAGATGAACATTAACACGAACAAGTAAATGCGCGAGGCACGCCGACAAGATGGTTCCTATGATATATGTTCTCATATTGCAGGGCAAAGCAATTTACATCAACACAAATGGCACAAAATCAGATGCAGAACCTTGCAAGAATTTAGGGGTCAGCCAGGATCATACTGCATACATAAGGGGAGCGGAGCCACAAGCATTTTCGATCACTAGTGAAAAACCCAAGTCATAATGAATAATTTGTACGATCATATGTCAGATGAATCGTGAAATTTGACTTGCACAGCATAAAATAAAGATGCAAGTTCTCTGTACACTGTTCAGCTCACAGAACCCAGGGTGAAGCGAATACAGGAATAAAAGTACATAGCCAAGAATCCTATTGTTTGAACCTTTGCTCCTTCCTCATTTTCAAAATATTCAACACATTCCAGTGTTGTGACAATCTCTTTCAATTTCAATATGCAGAATCCTTGATTTCCCAGTCTTGATCGGAATGTCACAATACAAATTTCTGACAAAGCATGGACATTGGTATTGATGAACACGCTTGCTCAAAGTATCTTCATTCCATGTTCCCCCTTCGTGTTCTTAATCTGGATGATGCATACAATTTCAGACTGGTAAAGCCTCGAGGTTGTATTGCAAAACAAGTCTTTCCGCTGTATTTCGTCTCATGACTTGTCTGAGGAGCAACTCTTTTAAAACTTCTGCTGCCAGCTCCTTTTCTTCTTCATGGGCAATCCCTTCTACTATAATGGTATAAGTTGTTTCATTCGGTGTGTATCCTTTCTCAACCATCATCTCAAAAATATCCAGGGACAAATCTGTTCTACCAGATTTACAGAATCCAAGTATAAGGGCATTGAAATTGTCAAGAATAGGCCTATAGTCATTTTCTTCCAATAGCCTGAAAATCTCCAAGGCCTCGTCCAGCATTCCCTCAATGCACAACCCTCTAATCAAAGATGAATAGGTATAAGGATCAGGAACAAATCCAAACTTTGTCATCTCGTATAAAAGCTGAAATGCTGGATACGTGTTCCCTTTTCTACACAAGCTCGTAATCACACCTTTGTAAAAGTCATGGGTGGATGACCTTTGCTTATTACCCAAGTTTTGAATTATGGAGAATGCCTCTGGCACCCTTCCCTGCTTGCACAGCACAGCAATGGCATTAAACGTTCCCTCATTGGGATTACAGCGATGATGAATCATTTGGTCTAGACACTTAATCACAAGGTCCAACTTCCCCTCTTTGCAAAGATGAGCAATTATAGGGTTATAGGTTGTGGCAGAGGGCTTAAATGATGCCCTCACCATTTCATCCAAAACTTCAAATGCATGTTCAATCCTGCCATGGAAGGCAAGCGAACCAATTAGTATATTGTATGTAACCAGAGAAGGTGAGCGCTCCTCAGAATCCATCTCAGCCAGGAGCTGGTTTGCCTCCTCCCATCTTCCTTCATGGCACAAACTCCTGAGTATAATATTATAACTCACAACATTCGGATTAAAACCCTTTGATGGCAAATCCCTAAAGAACCGAATTGCCTCTTCCGTCCTGCCTTCCTTGCATATTCCAGTTAATAAAACATTATAACTAACCAAGTTAGGCTGCCAACCCTTCGCAATTATCTCATCCAAAAGCTTCATCGCTTCATTCACACCTCTCTCCTTGTAAGCTGCTTCAAGCAAGAAAGAATAAGTAAATTCATTTGGGACCAACCCTCTCCACATCAGCTTATCTAGTAACTGCAAGCTTTGATTCAAGTTTCCATGCATGCAAAGCCCTCTAACAAGCGAATTATAGGTAACCGTGTTGGTTGGATAGCCATTTTCCTCCATTTTCTCAACTAATTGCATTGCATGCCCAATATTTCCTCTCTTACACAAATTGTTCACCAAAAAAGTATAAGAAGCTGCATCAGGAATAATACCAGACTCAATCATCATTTCCATCACCCTCGTCGCTTTCTTCATCTTATTCGACTTGCACAAATCGTACAATAGCTGTGTTGCTTGAGCAACATCAGGTTTATGACCCTTCCCAACAATAGACTCCAAATGGAAAAACGCATCATTAAGCCTAATCTCCCTATTTCTTGTGCCATTCCTACCAACCTTCCAATTGGGCAGTGTCAAAACAGAGTCTTTAGGTGAAATTGTAATCTGGGTTGATGCCAAAACTCTATTGAAACCTTTGTTTAGTGAAAAAGAATAGAAATTTGGGACATTAGAAAAGAACCCACAAGCTGTTCGCGCAGTCTCTGGAGAAGGGCTTGTTAAAGGAGACACCGAATTCACCAAAGTTGCCATTGCCAACAGATAATGAAAAGCAAAATTCAAAATTTCAGCTTTGGCTCTTTAGCACAGACCAAAAAGATCAAAACTTTGTGGTTTCCCTAAGTGATTGAAGACTTAAAAATTAAGACTTTAAGCAAGAACGAACTAAAAGAACAACTTAAAAAAAGGAGAAAAATTGAAGAAAAAAATGTTAACATAAACTGTATCACTTATACCATGTAAAAAGTTGAAGCCGAAAATGCAGGACTGGGGTTGAGGGAGGAGAAAAGCTAGCTGTGTTTGAAGGAGGGTCTTCTTGTGCTGCTCTTGAGGTTCAGTCCAGTCTCATTCTATCCGTAACTTTGCAGCCCTTTCATTTCATTATCCTCCAAGTGTATGCTGTAGAGGATACCATCAAAAACACCGAAGAGAGACGTTTCCACTCTCTTATTTTTCAAGCTATGCTCGCGGTGTAGGGCACGCGTTGTCGTTGACCTAATTACTAGTCCTTTGCATAGCTGTGAGACCTGGTAAGAAACTTACTAGAAAAAAACAGTCTTAAGATTAACTTATGGGTGAGTGAGTCAATCATTTCATTTTTTTTAAAATTTTTTTAGTGTTAATTCCATTGTATTGCGTTTTAAATACGCATTTAAAAAATTATTTTATTTTTTTAAATTAATTTTTTATTTTTATATTGTTTCAATGTATTCATATTAAAAATAAAAATTAATTTTTTAAATATTATATTAATATATTTCTAGACAAAAAATACTTTAAAAAATAACAACTAACACATAATGATAATATAAGAAGCTTAATATATGTTTTGTCATATGATTAAAAATATATAATCAAGTAAACTAAATTTTATTAGATTAATATTTTTTATTTTATTTATAATAAAATTTTTATATTAACTTATCAAGACAAATCAAGTCAAACAACTATAATCTTATGATCCTATCTATTTTTTGAACTAGGCTTGGGCATGAACTTAGTTAATAAAAAGAAAATTAAACTATTCTTGAAAATGATATAGATCCAACAATTTACATACTTTATTGCTAATGAGTGTTTGAAAATGCTGTAATTTTTATTTTTAAATATATTTTTAAAATACATTTCATTTAAGAAGACAACATATTGATTTTTTTTAGTATTTCTTGATAGTTTTGATGTGCTCATTTAAAAATTATTTTAATATATTTTTCAAACAAAAAATATTTTTAAAAAATACTCTTCACCAAAATATTAAATACTCAATTTACATTTACTTAGTGAAATTTGTTCCATTTCTAACACTCATAGTAGGTTTAGCTAATTGATGCACCTATTAATCAACGTCAAGTAGTGAATCATTTATAAATTAGTTGTTTTCTATTTAATTATCTCCTTTGAAATTTAATTATCAATTGCTTTTTATATTATCATTAAAAATTAAGTAGAAATTGATGATAATAAAAAAAGAAGAGAATATCGACTAGAAATTGATAAAATTAAGTAAAAATTAATATTATTTAGATAATTTATCTAAAACTCAATTAGAAAATGGTGATTTAGGATTTGATGCTTGGACTTGTAATCTTCTTTTTTTAAAAAAAAGAAATCTAAGGAAAACATTTTTAGATAGGAGGATAAAATTAAATTAATTATTAAACTTTATTAGACTAGAAATTAATAATTTAAAGCTGATTTTATTGGATTAATTAATGTACATACAAATAAGTCTGGATATCTATATTAATAAATAAAAAATAATCTAAAATTGATAACTAGTTTTAATTTAAATTAAAAAGATATTAACTTGACATACTTGATTCATAATTCAATTGATTGAATAAATCTATTTTAAACTCAATCAAATCCACATGAAAATAAATTTAAAAAAGTAGTATGGGATCGAGCTGTTGATCTGTAAATTAACTTAGATTTTCTGTGTAATAGCTGGGCGGGTTCTAACAAGCGTGAATATCGACGTGTAAACAAGAACACGAGCCACCTAGAATTTTCAGCCACACCTGTCAAACCCAGCTTAGAGCTTCAATGACTGCATGTAAAATGGAAGGGCATATGCATCTTCTAAGCCAACACATAGGAGAAACATTTCCTAAATTACAGATATCAGACAGATCATAGAGAGAAAGATGGCAAAGAGTAAGGATGATGTAAAGCATGGAACAGCACAGGCAAAGCTATCAGAAGATGAAATGTTCATGGCAAAGAGGGAAGACTGCTGATTCCGAACCAGTTGATCTCTTCTCTAGTGCTCATAATATTGCTAATATTAATAAGCCTAACCATACTGCTACATCCAAAATGTCCAACCTTGACGGCTTGACCAGTCTCAGCCTCATCACGAGAACCCTCGTGCTGCTGGAAGAAATAATAAGAGCCCAATGTGTTTCTTTTTAAAAAATTTATTTTTAATATTAGTTTATTAAAATGATTTGAAAATACTAAAAACATTCATTTTAAAACATAAAAATATACAACTTTTATCACTCCTCTTGTATCCACCAAAGGTTGAGGAATGTTAATGGACCGATTTCTTGTATTCTTTTTCTAGATTGCTTCAAGAAAGTCGAGAAAAGAAGTGATAAGATCAAGTTGATGTTAATTAATGGTTTTAATTTGACTAAATTAAGGTTGCCTTTTGTCCCATGCTTTCCAAATCCTATTGTTATAGACTTCACTGGTGGATCAACTTGGGAGTGAGTTCATCTGGTTAAATTCATCAATCCATTAAGATGAATGCTTGATTATCTGG